>NC_086449.1:208497146-209097146 GCF_028390025.1 Pseudophryne corroboree | reverse complement strand
TTCAACGTTGTGCAAGGTTCTGCAACCTTTTGAACTTGCCACACGTGAAGTCAGTTCAGACACTGCCAGCCTGAGTCAGGTCATTCCCCTCATCAGGCTTTTGCAGAAGAAGCTGGAGGCATTGAAGGAGGAGCTAAAAGAGAGCGATTCCGCTAGGCATGTGGGACTTGTGGATGGAGCCCTTAATTCGCTTAACAAGGATTCACGGGTGGTCAATCTGTTGAAATCAGAGCACTACATTTTGGCCACCGTGCTCGATCCTAGATTTAAAACCTACCTTGGATCTCTCTTTCCGGCAGACACAAGTCTGCTGGGGTTCAAAGACCTGCTGGTGACAAAATTGTCAAGTCAAGCGGAACGCGACCTGTCAACATCTCCTCCTTCACATTCTCCCGCAACTGGGGGTGCGAGGAAAAGGCTCAGAATTCCGAGCCCACCCGCTGGCGGTGATGCAGGGCAGTCTGGAGCGACTGCTGATGCTGACATCTGGTCCGGACTGAAGGACCTGACAACGATTACGGACATGTCGTCTACTGTCACTGCATATGATTCTCTCACCATTGAAAGAATGGTGGAGGATTATATGAGTGACCGCATCCAAGTAGGCACGTCAGACAGTCCGTACTTATACTGGCAGGAAAAAGAGGCAATTTGGAGGCCCTTGCACAAACTGGCTTTATTCTACCTAAGTTGCCCTCCCACAAGTGTGTACTCCGAAAGAGTGTTTAGTGCCGCCGCTCACCTTGTCAGCAATCGGCGTACGAGGTTACTTCCAGAAAATGTGGAGAAGATGATGTTCATTAAAATGAATTATAATCAATTCCTCCGTGGAGACATTGACCAGCAGCAATTGCCTCCACAAAGTACACAGGGAGCTGAGATGGTGGATTCCAGAGGGGACGAATTGATAATCTGTGAGGAGCGGGATGTACACGGTGATATATCGGAGGATGATGATGAGGTGGACATCTTGCCTCTGTAGAGCCAGTTTGTGCAAGGAGAGATTAATTGCTTCTTTTTCGGTGGGGGTCCAAACCAAACCGTCATTTCAGTCATAGTCGTGTGGCAGACCCTGTCACTGAAATGATGGGTTGGTTAAAGTGTGCATGTCCAGTTTATACAACATAAGGGTGGGTGGGAGGGCCCAAGGACAATTCCATCTTGCACCTCTTTTTTCTTTCATTTTTATTTGCGTCATGTGCTGTTTGGGGAGTGTTTTTTGGAAGGGCCATCCTGCGTGACACTGCAGTGCCACTCCTAGATGGGCCAGGTGTTTGTGTCGGCCACTAGGGTCGCTTATCTTACTCACACAGCTACCTCATTGCGCCTCTTTTTTTCTTCTTTGCGTCATGTGCTGTTTGGGGAGTGTTTTTTGGAAGGGCCATCCTGCGTGACACTGCAGTGCCACTCCTAGATGGGCCAGGTGTTTGTGTCGGCCACTAGGGTCGCTTATCTTACTCACATAGCTACCTCATTGCGCCTCTTTTTTTCTTCTTTGCGTCATGTACTGTTTGGGGAGTGGTTTTTGGAAGGGCCATCCTGCGTGACACTGCAGTGCCACTCCTAGATGGGCCAGGTGTTTGTGTCGGCCACTAGGGTCGCTTAGCTTACTCACACAGCTACCTCATTGCGCCTCTTTTTTTCTTCTTTGCGTCATGTGCTGTTTGGGGAGTGCTTTTTGGAAGGGCCATCCTGCGTGACACTGCAGTGCCACTCCTAGATGGGCCAGGTGTTTGTGTCGGCCACTAGGGTCGCTTATCTTACTCACACAGCTACCTCATTGCACCTCTTTTTTTCTTCTTTGCGTCATGTGCTGTTTGGGGAGTGTTTTTTGTAAGGGCCATCCTGCGTGACACTGCAGTGCCACTCCTAGATGGGCCAGGTGTTTGTGTCGGCCACTAGGGTCGCTTAGCTTACTCACACAGCTACCTCATTGCGCCTCTTTTTTTCTTCTTTGCGTCATGTGCTGTTTGGGGAGTGTTTTTTGGAAGGGCCATCCTGCGTGACACTGCAGTGCCACTCCTAGATGGGCCAGGTGTTTGTGTCGGCCACTAGGGTCGCTTATCTTACTCACACAGCTACCTCCTTGCGCCTCTTTTTTTCTTCTTTGCGTCATGTGCTGTTTGGGGAGTGTTTTTTGGAAGGGCCATCCTGCGTGACACTGCAGTGCCACTCCTAGATGGGCCATGTGTTTGTGTCGGCCACTAGGGTCGCTTAGCTTACTCACACAGCTACCTCATTGCGCCTCTTTTTTTCTTCTTTGCGTCATGTGCTGTTTGGGGAGTGTTTTTTGGAAGGGCCATCCTGCGTGACACTGCAGTGCCACTCCTAGATGGGCCAGGTGTTTGTGTCGGCCACTAGGGTCGCTTATCTTACTCACACAGCTACCTCATTGCGTCTCTTTTTTTCTTCTTTGCGTCATGTGCTGTTTGGGGAGTGTTTTTTGGAAGGGCCATCCTGCGTGACACTGCAGTGCCACTCCTAGATGGGCCAGGTGTTTGTGTCGGCCACTAGGGTCGCTTAGCTTAGTCATCCAGCGACCTCGGTGCAAATTTTATGACTAAAAATAATATTGTGAGGTGTGAGGTATTCAGAATAGACTGAAAATGAGTGGAAATTATGGTTTTTGAGGTTAATAATACTTTGGGATCAAAATGACCCCCAAATTCTATGATTTAAGATGTTTTTTAGTGTTTTTTGAAAAAAACACCCGAATCCAAAACACACCCGAATCCGACAAAAAAAATTCGGTGAGGTTTTGCCAAAACGCGGTCGAACCCAAAACACGGCCGCAGAACCGAACCCAAAACCAAAACACAAAACCCGAAAAATTTCAAGTGCACATCTCTAGTGGTAGTGTCCTGTTTATCAGTCATTCCAGTGACGATATACGCTGCTGCTATATGTCCACTGCTGCCGTATAATAATAATTATAACAACAACCACAAGTCCCTTACAGTGTTGCTGTGTTGTGCTGCATCAGACCAGTGGTAGTTTCCTGTCTCATCAGTCATTCCAGTGACGATATACACTACTGCTATATGTCAATTGCTGCCGTATAATAATTATAACAACAGCCATCCATAAGTCCCTTACAGTTTTGTTGTGTTGTGCTGCAACAGAGCAGTTGTAGTGTCCTGACAATCAGTCATTCCAGTGACGATATACGCTGCTGCTATATGTTCATGCTCTTGTATAATAATTATAACAACAACCACAAGTCCCTTATAGTGTTGTTGTGTTGTGCTGCATCAGACCAGTGGTAGTGTCCTGTCTCATCAGTCATTCCAGTGACGATATACGCTGCTGCTATATGTTCACTGCTGCCGTATAATAATTATAACAACAACCACAAGTCCCTTACAGTATTGTTGTGTTATGCTGCATCAGACCAGTGGTAGTGTCCTGTCTCATCAGTCATTCCAGTGACGATATTTGCTGCTGCTATATGTCCACTGCTGTCATATAATAATTATAACAACAACAACAACCGTAAGTCCCTTACAGTGTTGTTGTGTTGTGCTGCATCAGACCAGTGGTAGTGTCCTGTCTCATCAGTCATTCCAGTGACGATATACGCTGCTGCTATATGTCCACTGCTGCTGAATAATAATTATAACAACAACCACAATACCCTTACAGTATTGTTGTGTTGTGCTGCATCAGACCAGTGGTAGTGTCCTGTCTCATCAGTCATTCCAGTGACGAGGCAGCCACAGTGGTATATGCTGCTGCTATATGTCCACTGCTGCCATATAATAACAAAAACAACAACCACAAATCCCTTACAGTGTTGTTGTGTTGTGCTGCATCAGAACAGTGGTAGTGTCCTGTCTCATCAGTCATTCCAGTGACAATATACGCTGCTGTTATATGTCTACTGCTGCCGTATAATAATAATAATAATAACAACAACCACAAGTCCCTTAGAGTGTTGTTGTGTTGTACTCCATCAGACCAGTGGTAGTGTCCTGTCTCATCAGTCATTCCAGTGACGATATATACGCTGCTGCTATATGTCCACTGCAGCCGTATAGTAATAGTAATAACAACCACAAGTCCCTTACAGTCTTGTTGTGTTGTGCTGCATCAGACCAGTGGTAGTGTCCTGTCTCATCAGTCATTCCAGTGATGATATACGCTGCTGCTATATGTCCATTACTGCCGTATAATAATTATAACAACAACCACAAGTCCCTTATAGTATTGTTGTGTTGTGCTGCATCAGACCAGTGGTAGTGTCCTCTCTCATCAGTCATTCCAGTGACGATATATGCTGCTGCTATATGTCCACTGCTGCCGTATAAAAATTATAACAACAACCACAAGACCCTTTACAGTGCTGTTGTGTTGTGCTGCATCAGACCAGTGGTAGTGTCCTGTCTCATCAGTCATTCAAGTGACGATATACGCTGCTGCTATATGTCCACTACTGCCGTATAATAATTATAACAACAACCACAAATCCTTTACAGTGTTGCTGTGTTTGTTCTGCATCAGACCAGTGGTAGTGTCCTGTCTCATCAGTCATTCCAGTGACAAGGCAGCCACAGTGGTATTCGCTGCTGCTATATGTCCACTGCTGCTGTATAATAATAATAATAATAATAACAACAACCACAAGTCTCTTACAGTGTTGTTGTGTTGTGCTGCATCAGACCAGTGGTAGTGTCCTGTCTCATCAGTCATTCCAGTGACGATATACGCTGCTGCTATATGTCCACTGCTGCTGAATAATAATTATAACAACAACCACAAGTCCCTTAGAGTGTTGTTGTGTTGTGCTGCATCAGACCAGTGGTAGTGTCCTGTCTCATCAGTCATTCCAGTGACGATATATACGCTGCTGCTATATGTCCACTGCTGCCGTATACTAATAATAATAACAACCACAAGTCCCTTACAGTGTTGTTGTGTTGTGCTGCATCAGACCAGTGGTAGTGTCCTGTCCCATCAGTAATTCCAGTGACGAGGCAGTCACAGTGGTATATGCTGCTGCTATATGTCCACTGCTGCCGTATAATAATTATAACAACAACCACAAGTCCCTTACAGTGTTGTTGTGTTGTGCTGCATCAGACCAGTGGTAGTGTACTGTCTCATTAGTCATTCCAGTGACGATATACGCTGCTGCTGTATGTCCATTGCTGCCGTATAATAATAATAACAACAACCACAAGTTCCTTACAGTGTTGTTGTGTTGTGCTGCATCAGACCAGTGGTAGTGTCCTGTTTATCAGTCATTCCAGTGACGATATACGCTGCTGCTATATGTCCACTGCTGCCGTATAATAATAATTATAACAACAACCACAAATCCCTTACAGTGTTGCTGTGTTGTGCTGCATCAGACCAGTGTTAGTTTCCTGTCTCATCAGTCATTCCAGTGACGATATACACTACTGCTATATGTCAATTGCTGCCGTATAATAATTATAACAACAGCCATCCATAAGTCCCTTACAGTGTTGTTGTGTTGTGCTGCAACAGACCAGTTGTAGTGTCCTGACAATCAGTCATTCCAGTAACGATATACGCTGCTGCTATATGTTCATGCTCTTGTATAATAATTATAACAACAACCACAAGTCCCTTAGAGTGTTGTTGTGTTGTGCTGCATCAGACCAGTGGTAGTGTCCTGTCTCATCAGTCATTCCAGTGACGATATACGCTGCTGCTATATGTTCACTGCTGCTGTATAATAATTATAACAACAACCACAAGTCCCTTACAGTATTGTTGTGTTGTGCTGCATCAGACCAGTGGTAGTGTCTTGTCTCATCAGTCATTCCAGTGACGATATATGCTGCTGCTATATGTCCACTGCTGTCATATAATAATAATTATAACATCAACAACCGTAAGTCCCTTACAGTGTTGTTGTGTTGTGCTGCATCAGACCAGTGGTAGTGTCCTGTCTCATCAGTCATTCCAGTGACGATATACGCTGCTGCTATATGTCCACTGCTGCTGAATAATAATTATAACAACAACAACCACAATACCCTTACAGTATTGTTGTGCTGTGCTGCATCTGACCAGTGGTAGTGTCCTGTCTCATCAGTCATTCCAGTGACGAGGCAGCCACAGTGGTATATGCTGCTGCTATATGTCCACTGCTGCCATATAATAACAAAAACAACAACCACAAATCCCTTACAGTGTTGTTGTGTTGTGCTGCATCAGAACAGTGGTAGTGTCCTGTCTCATCAGTCATTCCAGTGACAATATACGCTGCTGCTATATGTCCACTGCTGCCGTATAATAATAATAATAACAACAACCACAAGTCCCTTAGAGTGTTGTTGTGTTGTGCTGCATCAGACCAGTGGTAGTGTCCTGTCTCATCAGTCATTCCAGTGACAATATATACGCTGCTGCTATATGTCCACTGCAGCCGTATAGTAATAATAATAACAACCACAAGTCCCTTACAGTGTTGTTGTGTTGTGCTGCATCAGACCAGTGGTAGTGTCCTGTCTCATCAGTCATTCCAGTGACGATATATGCTGCTGCTATATGTCCATTACTGCCGTATAATAATTATAACAACAACCACAAGTCCCTTACAGTATTGTTGTGTTGTGCTGCATCAGACCAGCGGTAGTGTCCTCTCTCATCAGTCATTCCAGTGACAATATATGCTGCTGCTATATGTCCACTGCTGCTGTATAAAAATTATAACAACAACCACAAGACTCTTTACAGTGCTGTTGTGTTGTGCTGCATCAGACCAGTGGTAGTGTCCTGTCTCATCAGTCATTCCAGTGACGATATACGCTGCTGCTATATGTCCACTACTGCCGTATACTAATAATAATAACAACCACAAGACCCTTACGGTGTTGTTGTGTTGTGCTGCGATCAGACCCGTGGTAGTGTCCTGTTCATCAGTCATTCCAGTGACGATATACGCTGTTGCTATTTGTCCAATGCTGCTGTATAATAATTATAACAACAACCACAAGTCCCTTACAGTATTGCTGTGTTGTGCTGCATCAGACCAGTGGTAGTGTCCCATCTCATCAGTCATTCCAGTGACGATATAAGCTGCTGCTATATGTCCACTACTGCCGTATAAAAATTATAACAACAACCACAAGACCCTTTACAGTGTTGTTGTGTTGTGCTGCATCAGACCAGTGGTAGTGTCCTGTCTCATCAGTCATTCCAGTGACAATATATACGCTTCTGCTATATGTCCACTGCAGCCGTATAGTAATAATAATAGCAACCACAAGTCCCTTACAGTGTTGTTGTGTTGTGCTGCATCAGACCAGTGGTAGTGTCCTGTCTCATCAGTCATTCCAGTGACGATATATGCTGCTGCTATATGTCCATTACTGCCGTATAATAATTATAACAACAACCACAAGTCCCTTACAGTATTGTTGTGTTGTGCTGCATCAGACCAGTGGTAGTGTCCTCTCTCATCAGTCATTCCAGTGACGATATATGCTGCTGCTATATGTCCACTGCTGCCGTATAAAAATTATAACAACAACCACAAGACCCTTTACAGTGCTGTTGTGTTGTGCTGCATCAGACCAGTGGTAGTGTCCTGTCTCATCAGTCATTCAAGTGACGATATACGCTGCTGCTATATGTCCACTACTGCCGTATAATAATTATAACAACAACCACAAATCCCTTACAGTGTTGCTGTGTTTGTTCTGCATCAGACCAGTGGTAGTGTCCTGTCTCATCAGTTATTCCAGTGACAAGGCAGCCACAGTGGTATTCGCTGCTGCTATATGTCCACTGCTGCTGTATAATAATAATAATAATAATAATAATAATAACAACAACCACAAGTCTCTTACAGTGTTGTTGTGTTGTGCTGCATCAGACCAGTGGTAGTGTCCTGTCTCATCAGTAATTCCAGTGACGATATACGCTGCTGCTATATGTCCACTGCTGCTGAATAATAATTATAACAACAACCACAAGTCCCTTAGAGTGTTGTTGTGTTGTGCTGCATCAGACCAGTGGTAGTGTCCTGTCTCATCAGTCATTCCAGTGACGATATACGCTGCTGCTATATGTACACTATTGCCGTATAATAATTATAACAACAACCACAAATCCCTTACAGTGTTGTTGTGTTGTGCTGCATCAGACCAGTGGTAGTGACCTGTCTCATCAGTCATTCCAGTGGCGATATACGCTGCTGCTATATGTCCACTGCTGCCGTATAATAATAATAATGACAACAACAACAACAACAACAACAACAACAACCACAAGTCCCTTAAAGTGTTGTTGTGTTGTGCTGCATCAGACCAGTGGTAGTGTCCTGTCTCATTAGTCATTCCAGTGACGATATACGCTGCTGCTATATGTCCACTGCTGCCGTATACTAATAATAATAACAACCACAAGACCCTTACGGTGTTGTTGTGTTGTGCTGCGATCAGACCAGTGGTAGTGTCCTGTTCATCAGTCATTCCAGTGACGATATACGCTGTTGCTATTTGTCCACTGCTGCTGTATAATAATTATAACAACAACCACAAGTCCCTTACAGTATTGCTGTGTTGTGCTGCATCAGACCAGTGGTAGTGTCCCGTCTCATCAGTCATTCCAGTGACGATATAAGCTGCTGCTATATGTCCACTACTGCCGTATAAAAATTATAACAACAACCACAAGACCCTTTACAGTGCTGTTGTGTTGTGCTGCATCAGACCAGTGGTATTGTCCTGTCTCATCAGACATTCAAGTGACGATATACGCTGCTGCTATATGTCCATTACTGCCGTAAAATAGTTATAACAACAACCACAAGTGTCTTACGGTGCTGTTGTGTTGTGCTGCATCAGACAAGTGGTAGTGTCCTGTCTCATCAGTCATTTCTGTGACGATATACGCTGCTGCTATATGTCCACTACTGTTGTATAATAATTATAACAACAACAACCACAAGTCCCTTACAGTGTTGTTGTGTTGTGCTGCATCTGACCAGTGGTAGTGTCCTGTCTCATCAGTCATTCCAGTGACGATATACGCTGCTGCTATATGTTCACTGCTGCCGTATACTAATAATAATAACAACCACAAGACCCTTACAGTGTTGTTGTGTTGTGCTGCATCAGACCAGTGGTAGTGTCCTGTCTCATCAGTCATTCCAGTGACGATATACGCTGCTGCTATATGTCCATTACTGCCGTATAATAATAATTATAACAACAACCATAAGTCCCTTACAGTGCTGTTGTGTTGTGCTGCATCAGACTAGTGGTAGTGTCCTGTCTCATTAGTCATTTCAGTGACGATATACGCTGCTGCTATATGTCCACTGCTGTCAAATAATAATTATAACAACAACAACAACAACAACCGTAAGTCCCTTACAGTGCTGTTGTGTTGTGCTGCATCAGACCAGTGGTATTGTCCTGTCTCATCAGACATTCAAGTGACGATATACGCTGCTGCTATATGTCCATTACTGCCGTATAATAGTTATAACAACAACCACAAGTCTCTTACGGTGCTGTTGTGTTGTGCTGCATCAGACAAGTGGTAGTGTCCTGTCTCATCAGTCATTTCAGTGACGATATACGCTGCTGCTATATGTCCACTACTGTTGTATAATAATTATAACAACAACAACAACCACAAGTCCCTTACAGTGTTGTTGTGTTGTGCTGCATCTGACCAGTGGTAGTGTCCTGTCTCATCAGTCATTCCAGTGACGATATACGCTGCTGCTATATGTTCACTGCTGCCGTATACTAATAATAATAACAACCACAAGACCCTTACAGTGTTGTTGTGTTGTGCTGCATCAGACCAGTGGTAGTGTCCTGTCTCATCAGTCATTCCAGTGACGATATACGCTGCTGCTATATGTCCATTACTGCCGTATAATAATTATAACAACAACCATAAGTCCCTTACAGTGCTGTTGTGTTGTGCTGCATCAGACTAGTGGTAGTGTCCTGTCTCATTAGTCATTTCAGTGACGATATACGCTGCTGCTATATGTCCACTGCTGCCGTATACTAATAATAATAACAACCACAAGACCCTTACGGTGTTGTTGTGTTGTGCTGCGATCAGACCAGTGGTAGTGTCCTGTTCATCAGTCATTCCAGTGACGATATACGCTGTTGCTATTTGTCCACTGCTGCTGTATAATAATTATAACAACAACCACAAGTCCCTTACAGTATTGCTGTGTTGTGCTGCATCAGACCAGTGGTAGTGTCCCGTCTCATCAGTCATTCCAGTGACGATATAAGCTGCTGCTATATGTCCACTGCTGCCGTATAAAAATTATAACAACAACCACAAGACCCTTACAGTGTTGTTGTGTTGTGCTTCATCAGACCAGTGGTAGTGTCCTGTCTCATCAGTCATTCCAGTGACGATATATACGCTGCTGCTATATGTCCACTGCTGCCGTATACTAATAATAATAACAACCACAAGTCCCTTACAGTGTTGTTGTGTTGTGCTGCATCAGACCAGTGGTAGTGTCCTGTCCCATCAGTAATTCCAGTGACGAGGCAGTCACAGTGGTATATGCTGCTGCTATATGTCCACTGCTGCCGTATAATAATTATAACAACAACCACAAGTCCCTTACAGTGTTGTTGTGTTGTGCTGCATCAGACCAGTGGTAGTGTACTGTCTCATTAGTCATTCCAGTGACGATATACGCTGCTGCTGTATGTCCATTGCTGCCGTATAATAATAATAACAACAACCACAAGTTCCTTACAGTGTTGTTGTGTTGTGCTGCATCAGACCAGTGGTAGTGTCCTGTTTATCAGTCATTCCAGTGACGATATACGCTGCTGCTATATGTCCACTGCTGCCGTATAATAATAATTATAACAACAACCACAAATCCCTTACAGTGTTGCTGTGTTGTGCTGCATCAGACCAGTGTTAGTTTCCTGTCTCATCAGTCATTCCAGTGACGATATACACTACTGCTATATGTCAATTGCTGCCGTATAATAATTATAACAACAGCCATCCATAAGTCCCTTACAGTGTTGTTGTGTTGTGCTGCAACAGACCAGTTGTAGTGTCCTGACAATCAGTCATTCCAGTAACGATATACGCTGCTGCTATATGTTCATGCTCTTGTATAATAATTATAACAACAACCACAAGTCCCTTAGAGTGTTGTTGTGTTGTGCTGCATCAGACCAGTGGTAGTGTCCTGTCTCATCAGTCATTCCAGTGACGATATACGCTGCTGCTATATGTTCACTGCTGCTGTATAATAATTATAACAACAACCACAAGTCCCTTACAGTATTGCTGTGTTGTGCTGCATCAGACCAGTGGTAGTGTCCCGTCTCATCAGTCATTCCAGTGACGATATAAGCTGCTGCTATATGTCCACTACTGCCGTATAAAAATTATAACAACAACCACAAGACCCTTACAGTGTTGTTGTGTTGTGCTTCATCAGACCAGTGGTAGTGTCCTGTCTCATCAGTCATTCCAGTGACGATATATACGCTGCTGCTATATGTCCACTGCTGCCGTATACTAATAATAATAACAACCACAAGTCCCTTACAGTGTTGTTGTGTTGTGCTGCATCAGACCAGTGGTAGTGTCCTGTCCCATCAGTAATTCCAGTGACGAGGCAGTCACAGTGGTATATGCTGCTGCTATATGTCCACTGCTGCCGTATAATAATTATAACAACAACCACAAGTCCCTTACAGTGTTGTTGTGTTGTGCTGCATCAGACCAGTGGTAGTGTACTGTCTCATTAGTCATTCCAGTGACGATATACGCTGCTGCTGTATGTCCATTGCTGCCGTATAATAATAATAACAACAACTACAAGTTCCTTACAGTGTTGTTGTGTTGTGCTGCATCAGACCAGTGGTAGTGTCCTGTTTATCAGTCATTCCAGTGACGATATACGCTGCTGCTATATGTCCACTGCTGCCGTATAATAATAATTATAACAACAACCACAAATCCCTTACAGTGTTGCTGTGTTGTGCTGCATCAGACCAGTGTTAGTTTCCTGTCTCATCAGTCATTCCAGTGACGATATACACTACTGCTATATGTCAATTGCTGCCGTATAATAATTATACCAACAGCCATCCATAAGTCCCTTACAGTGTTGTTGTGTTGTGCTGCAACAGACCAGTTGTAGTGTCCTGACAATCAGTCATTCCAGTAACGATATACGCTGCTGCTATATGTTCATGCTCTTGTATAATAATTATAACAACAACCACAAGTCCCTTAGAGTGTTGTTGTGTTGTGCTGCATCAGACCAGTGGTAGTGTCCTGTCTCATCAGTCATTCCAGTGACGATATACGCTGCTGCTATATGTTCACTGCTGCTGTATAATAATTATAACAACAACCACAAGTCCCTTACAGTATTGTTGTGTTGTGCTGCATCAGACCAGTGGTAGTGTCTTGTCTCATCAGTCATTCCAGTGACGATATATGCTGCTGCTATATGTCCACTGCTGTCATATAATAATAATTATAACATCAACAACCGTAAGTCCCTTACAGTGTTGTTGTGTTGTGCTGCATCAGACCAGTGGTAGTGTCCTGTCTCATCAGTCATTCCAGTGACGATATACGCTGCTGCTATATGTCCACTGCTGCTGAATAATAATTATAACAACAACAACCACAATACCCTTACAGTATTGTTGTGCTGTGCTGCATCTGACCAGTGGTAGTGTCCTGTCTCATCAGTCATTCCAGTGACGAGGCAGCCACAGTGGTATATGCTGCTGCTATATGTCCACTGCTGCCATATAATAACAAAAACAACAACCACAAATCCCTTACAGTGTTGTTGTGTTGTGCTGCATCAGAACAGTGGTAGTGTCCTGTCTCATCAGTCATTCCAGTGACAATATACGCTGCTGCTATATGTCCACTGCTGCCGTATAATAATAATAATAACAACAACCACAAGTCCCTTAGAGTGTTGTTGTGTTGTGCTGCATCAGACCAGTGGTAGTGTCCTGTCTCATCAGTCATTCCAGTGACAATATATACGCTGCTGCTATATGTCCACTGCAGCCGTATAGTAATAATAATAACAACCACAAGTCCCTTACAGTGTTGTTGTGTTGTGCTGCATCAGACCAGTGGTAGTGTCCTGTCTCATCAGTCATTCCAGTGACGATATATGCTGCTGCTATATGTCCATTACTGCCGTATAATAATTATAACAACAACCACAAGTCCCTTACAGTATTGTTGTGTTGTGCTGCATCAGACCAGCGGTAGTGTCCTCTCTCATCAGTCATTCCAGTGACAATATATGCTGCTGCTATATGTCCACTGCTGCTGTATAAAAATTATAACAACAACCACAAGACTCTTTACAGTGCTGTTGTGTTGTGCTGCATCAGACCAGTGGTAGTGTCCTGTCTCATCAGTCATTCCAGTGACGATATACGCTGCTGCTATATGTCCACTACTGCCGTATACTAATAATAATAACAACCACAAGACCCTTACGGTGTTGTTGTGTTGTGCTGCGATCAGACCCGTGGTAGTGTCCTGTTCATCAGTCATTCCAGTGACGATATACGCTGTTGCTATTTGTCCAATGCTGCTGTATAATAATTATAACAACAACCACAAGTCCCTTACAGTATTGCTGTGTTGTGCTGCATCAGACCAGTGGTAGTGTCCCATCTCATCAGTCATTCCAGTGACGATATAAGCTGCTGCTATATGTCCACTACTGCCGTATAAAAATTATAACAACAACCACAAGACCCTTTACAGTGTTGTTGTGTTGTGCTGCATCAGACCAGTGGTAGTGTCCTGTCTCATCAGTCATTCCAGTGACAATATATACGCTTCTGCTATATGTCCACTGCAGCCGTATAGTAATAATAATAGCAACCACAAGTCCCTTACAGTGTTGTTGTGTTGTGCTGCATCAGACCAGTGGTAGTGTCCTGTCTCATCAGTCATTCCAGTGACGATATATGCTGCTGCTATATGTCCATTACTGCCGTATAATAATTATAACAACAACCACAAGTCCCTTACAGTATTGTTGTGTTGTGCTGCATCAGACCAGTGGTAGTGTCCTCTCTCATCAGTCATTCCAGTGACGATATATGCTGCTGCTATATGTCCACTGCTGCCGTATAAAAATTATAACAACAACCACAAGACCCTTTACAGTGCTGTTGTGTTGTGCTGCATCAGACCAGTGGTAGTGTCCTGTCTCATCAGTCATTCAAGTGACGATATACGCTGCTGCTATATGTCCACTACTGCCGTATAATAATTATAACAACAACCACAAATCCCTTACAGTGTTGCTGTGTTTGTTCTGCATCAGACCAGTGGTAGTGTCCTGTCTCATCAGTTATTCCAGTGACAAGGCAGCCACAGTGGTATTCGCTGCTGCTATATGTCCACTGCTGCTGTATAATAATAATAATAATAATAATAATAATAATAATAACAACAACCACAAGTCTCTTACAGTGTTGTTGTGTTGTGCTGCATCAGACCAGTGGTAGTGTCCTGTCTCATCAGTAATTCCAGTGACGATATACGCTGCTGCTATATGTCCACTGCTGCTGAATAATAATTATAACAACAACCACAAGTCCCTTAGAGTGTTGTTGTGTTGTGCTGCATCAGACCAGTGGTAGTGTCCTGTCTCATCAGTCATTCCAGTGACGATATACGCTGCTGCTATATGTACACTATTGCCGTATAATAATTATAACAACAACCACAAATCCCTTACAGTGTTGTTGTGTTGTGCTGCATCAGACCAGTGGTAGTGACCTGTCTCATCAGTCATTCCAGTGGCGATATACGCTGCTGCTATATGTCCACTGCTGCCGTATAATAATAATAATGACAACAACAACAACAACAACAACAACAACCACAAGTCCCTTAAAGTGTTGTTGTGTTGTGCTGCATCAGACCAGTGGTAGTGTCCTGTCTCATTAGTCATTCCAGTGACGATATACGCTGCTGCTATATGTCCACTGCTGCCGTATACTAATAATAATAACAACCACAAGACCCTTACGGTGTTGTTGTGTTGTGCTGCGATCAGACCAGTGGTAGTGTCCTGTTCATCAGTCATTCCAGTGACGATATACGCTGTTGCTATTTGTCCACTGCTGCTGTATAATAATTATAACAACAACCACAAGTCCCTTACAGTATTGCTGTGTTGTGCTGCATCAGACCAGTGGTAGTGTCCCGTCTCATCAGTCATTCCAGTGACGATATAAGCTGCTGCTATATGTCCACTACTGCCGTATAAAAATTATAACAACAACCACAAGACCCTTTACAGTGCTGTTGTGTTGTGCTGCATCAGACCAGTGGTATTGTCCTGTCTCATCAGACATTCAAGTGACGATATACGCTGCTGCTATATGTCCATTACTGCCGTAAAATAGTTATAACAACAACCACAAGTGTCTTACGGTGCTGTTGTGTTGTGCTGCATCAGACAAGTGGTAGTGTCCTGTCTCATCAGTCATTTCTGTGACGATATACGCTGCTGCTATATGTCCACTACTGTTGTATAATAATTATAACAACAACAACCACAAGTCCCTTACAGTGTTGTTGTGTTGTGCTGCATCTGACCAGTGGTAGTGTCCTGTCTCATCAGTCATTCCAGTGACGATATACGCTGCTGCTATATGTCCATTACTGCCGTATAATAATAATTATAACAACAACCATAAGTCCCTTACAGTGCTGTTGTGTTGTGCTGCATCAGACTAGTGGTAGTGTCCTGTCTCATTAGTCATTTCAGTGACGATATACGCTGCTGCTATATGTCCACTGCTGTCAAATAATAATTATAACAACAACAACAACAACAACCGTAAGTCCCTTACAGTGCTGTTGTGTTGTGCTGCATCAGACCAGTGGTATTGTCCTGTCTCATCAGACATTCAAGTGACGATATACGCTGCTGCTATATGTCCATTACTGCCGTATAATAGTTATAACAACAACCACAAGTCTCTTACGGTGCTGTTGTGTTGTGCTGCATCAGACAAGTGGTAGTGTCCTGTCTCATCAGTCATTTCAGTGACGATATACGCTGCTGCTATATGTCCACTACTGTTGTATAATAATTATAACAACAACAACAACCACAAGTCCCTTACAGTGTTGTTGTGTTGTGCTGCATCTGACCAGTGGTAGTGTCCTGTCTCATCAGTCATTCCAGTGACGATATACGCTGCTGCTATATGTTCACTGCTGCCGTATACTAATAATAATAACAACCACAAGACCCTTACAGTGTTGTTGTGTTGTGCTGCATCAGACCAGTGGTAGTGTCCTGTCTCATCAGTCATTCCAGTGACGATATACGCTGCTGCTATATGTCCATTACTGCCGTATAATAATTATAACAACAACCATAAGTCCCTTACAGTGCTGTTGTGTTGTGCTGCATCAGACTAGTGGTAGTGTCCTGTCTCATTAGTCATTTCAGTGACGATATACGCTGCTGCTATATGTCCACTGCTGCCGTATACTAATAATAATAACAACCACAAGACCCTTACGGTGTTGTTGTGTTGTGCTGCGATCAGACCAGTGGTAGTGTCCTGTTCATCAGTCATTCCAGTGACGATATACGCTGTTGCTATTTGTCCACTGCTGCTGTATAATAATTATAACAACAACCACAAGTCCCTTACAGTATTGCTGTGTTGTGCTGCATCAGACCAGTGGTAGTGTCCCGTCTCATCAGTCATTCCAGTGACGATATAAGCTGCTGCTATATGTCCACTACTGCCGTATAAAAATTATAACAACAACCACAAGACCCTTTACAGTGTTGTTGTGTTGTGCTGCATCAGACCAGTGGTAGTGTCCTGTCTCATCAGTCATTCCAGTGACAATATATACGCTGCTGCTATATGTCCACTCCAGCCGTATAGTAATAATAATAACATTCACAAGTCCCTTACAGTGTTGTTGTGTTGTGCTGCATCAGACCAGTGGTAGTGTCCTGTCTCATCAGTCATTCCAGTGACGATATATGCTGCTGCTATATGTCCATTACTGCCGTATAATAATTATAACAACAACCACAAGTCCCTTACAGTATTGTTGTGTTGTGCTGCATCAGACCAGTGGTAGTGTCCTCTCTCATCAGTCATTCCAGTGACGATATATGCTGCTGCTATATGTCCACTGCTGCCGTATAAAAATTATAACAACAACCACAAGACCCTTTACAGTGCTGTTGTGTTGTGCTGCATCAGACCAGTGGTAGTGTCCTGTCTCATCAGTCATTCAAGTGACGATATACGCTGCTGCTATATGTCCACTACTGCCGTATAATAATTATAACAACAACCACAAATCCCTTACAGTGTTGCTGTGTTTGTTCTGCATCAGACCAGTGGTAGTGTCCTGTCTCATCAGTTATTCCAGTGACAAGGCAGCCACAGTGGTATTCGCTGCTGCTATATGTCCACTGCTGCTGTATAATAATAATAATAATAATAATAATAATAATAATAATAACAACAACAACAACCACAAGTCTCTTACAGTGTTGTTGTGTTGTGCTGCATTAGACCAGTGGTAGTGTCCTGTCTCATCAGTCATTCCAGTGACGATATACGCTGCTGCTATATGTCCACTGCTGCTGAATAATAATTATAACAACAACCACAAGTCCCTTAGAGTGTTGTTGTGTTGTGCTGCATCAGACCAGTGGTAGTGTCCGGTCTCATCAGTCATTCCAGTGACGATATACGCTGCTGCTATATGTACACTATTGCCGTATAATAATTATAACAACAACCACAAATCCCTTACAGTGTTGTTGTGTTGTGCTGCATCAGACCAGTGGTAGTGACCTGTCTCATCAGTCATTCCAGTGGCGATATACGCTGCTGCTATATGTCCACTGCTGCCGTATAATAATAATAATGACAACAACAACAACAACAACAACAACCACAAGTCCCTTAAAGTGTTGTTGTGTTGTGCTGCATCAGACCAGTGGTAGTGTCCTGTCTCATCAGTCATTCCAGTGACGATATACGCTGCTGCTATATGTCCACTGCTGCCGTATACTAATAATAATAACAACCACAAGACCCTTACGGTGTTGTTGTGTTGTGCTGCGATCAGACCAGTGGTAGTGTCCTGTTCATCAGTCATTCCAGTGACGATATACGCTGTTGCTATTTGTCCACTGCTGCTGTATAATAATTATAACAACAACCACAAGTCCCTTACAGTATTGCTGTGTTGTGCTGTATCAGACCAGTGGTAGTGTCCCGTCTCATCAGTCATTCCAGTGACGATATAAGCTGCTGCTATATGTCCACTACTGCCGTATAAAAATTATAACAACAACCACAAGACCCTTTACAGTGCTGTTGTGTTGTGCTGCATCAGACCAGTGGTATTGTCCTGTCTCATCAGACATTCAAGTGACGATATATACGCTGCTGCTATATGTCCATTACTGCCGTATAATAGTTATAACAACAACCACAAGTCTCTTACGGTGCTGTTGTGTTGTGCTGCATCAGACAAGTGGTAGTGTCCTGTCTCATCAGTCATTTCAGTGACGATATACGCTGCTGCTATATGTCCACTACTGTTGTATAATAATTATAACAACAACAACAACAACCACAAGTCCCTTACAGTGTTGTTGTGTTGTGCTGTATCTGACCAGTGGTAGTGTCCTGTCTCATCAGTCATTCCACTGACGATATACGCTGCTGCTACATGTTCACTGCTGCCGTATACTAATAATAATAACAACCACAAGACCCTTACAGTGTTGTTGTGTTGTGCTGCATCAGACCAGTGGTAGTGTCCTGTCTCATCAGTCATTCCAGTGACGATATACGCTGCTGCTATATGTCCATTACTGCCGTATAATAATTATAACAACAACCATAAGTCCCTTACAGTGCTGTTTTGTTGTGCTGCATCAGACTAGTGGTAGTGTCCTGTCTCATTAGTCATTTCAGTGACGATATACGCTGCTGCTATATGTCCACTACTGCCGTATAATAATTATAACAACAACCACAATTCCCTTACAGTGTTGTTGTGTTGTGCTGCATCAGACCAGTGGTGGTGTCCTGTCTCATCATTCATTCCAGTGACGATATACGCTGCTGCTATATGTCCACTGCTGCCGTATAATAATTCTAACAAAAACCACAATACCCTTACAGTATTGTTGTGTTGTGCTGCCATCAGACCAGTGGTAGTGACCTGTCTCATCAGTCATTCCAGTGACGATATACGCTGCTGCTATATGTCCACTGCTGCCGTATAATAATAATAACAACAACAACCACAAGTCCCTTAAAGTGTTGTTGTGTTGTGCTGCATCAGACCAGTGGTAGTGTCCTGTCTCATCAGTCATTCCAGTGACGATATATACGCTGCTGCTATATGTTCACTGCTGCCGTATACTAATAATAATAACAACCACCACAAGTCCCTTACAGTGTTGTTGTGTTGTGCTGCATCAGACCACTGGTGGTGTCCTGTCTCATCAGTCAGTCCAGTGACGATATACGCTGCTGCTATATGTTCACTGCTGCCGTATAATAATTATAACAACAACCACAAGTCCCTTACAGTGTTGTTGTGTTGTGCTGCATTAGACCAGTGGTAGTGTCCTGTCTCATCAGTCATTCCAGTGACGATATACGCTGCTGCTATATGTCCACTACTGCCGTATAATAATTATAACAAAAACCACAAGTCCCTTACAGTGTTGCTGTGTTTGTTCTGCATCAGACCAGTGGTAGTGTCCTTTCTCATCAGTCATTCCAGTGACAAGGCAGCCACAGTGGTTTACGCTGCTGCTATATGACCACTGCTGCTGTATAATAATAATAATAATAATAATAACAACAACAACAACAACCACAAGTCCCTTACAGTGTTGTTGTGTTGTGCTGCATCAGAACAGTGGTAGTGTCCTGTCTCATCAGTAATTCCAGTGACGATATACGCTGCTGCTATATGTCCACTGCTGCCGTATAATAATAATAACAACAACCACAAGTCCCTTAAAGTGTTGTTGTGTTGTGCTGCATCAGACCAGTGGTAGTGTCCTGTCTCATCAGTCATTCCAGTGACGATATACGCTTCTGCTATATGTCCACTGCTGCCGTATACTAATAATAATAACAACCACAAGGCCCTTACAGTGTTGTTGTGTTGTGCTGCCATAAAACCAGTGGTAGTGTCCTGTTCATCAGTCATTCCAGTGATGATATACGCTGTTGCTATTTGTCCACTACTGCCGTATAATAATTATAACAACAACCACAAGTCACTTACGGTATTGTTGTGTTGTGCTGCATCAGACCAGTGGTAGTGTCCCGTCTCATCAGTCATTCCAGTGACGATATATGCTGCTATCTGTCCACTACTGTCGAATAATAATAATAATAACAACAACCACAAGTCCCTTACAGTGTTGTTGTGTTGTGCTGCATCAGATCAGTGGTAGTGTCCTGTCTCATCAGTCATTCCAGTGACGATATACGCTGCTGCTATATGTACACTATTGCCGTATAATAATTATAACAACAACAACCACAAATCCCTTACAGTGTTGTTGTGTTGTGCTGCATCAGACCAGTGGTAGTGACCTGTCTCATCAGTCATTCCAGTGACGATATACGCTGCTGCTATATGTCCACTGCTGCCGTATAATAATAATAACAGCAACAACCACAAGTCCCTTAAAGTGTTGTTGTGTTGTGCTGCATCAGACCAGTGGTAGTGTCCTGTCTCATCAGTCATTCCAGTGACGATATACGCTGCTGCTTTATGTCCACTGCTGCCGTATACTAATAATAATAACAACAACCACAAGACCCTTACAGTGCTGTTGTGTTGTGCTGCATCAGACTAGTGGTAGTGTCCTGTCTCATCAGTCATTCCAGTGACGATATACGCTGCTGCTTTATGTCCACTGCTGCCGTATACTAATAATAATAACAACAACCACAAGACCCTTACAGTGCTGTTGTGTTGTGCTGCATCAGACCAGTGGTATTGTCCTGTCTCATCAGTCATTCCAGTGACGATATACGCTGCTGCTATATGTCCACTGCTGTCATATAATAATTATAACAACAACCACAAGTCCCTTACAGTGCTGTTGTGTTGTGCTGCATCAGACTAGTGGTAGTGTCCTGTCTCATCAGTCATTTCAGTTACAATATATGCTGCTGCTATATGTCCACTACTGTTGTATAATAATTATAACAACAACAACAACAACAACAACCACAAATCCCTTACAGTGTTGTTGTGTTGTCCTGCCATCAGACCAGTGGTAGTGTCCTGTTCATCAGTCATTCCAGTGATGATATACGCTGTTGCTATTTGTCCACTGCTGCCGTATAATAATTATAACAACAACCACAAGTCCCTTACAGTATTGTTGTGTTGTGCTGCATCAGACCAGTGGTAGTGTCCTGTCTCATCAGTCATTCCAGTGACGATATACGCTGCTGCTATATGTCCACTGCTGTCGTATAATAATTCTAACAAAAACCAAAATATCCTTACAGTATTGTTGTGTTGTGCTGCCATCAGACCAGTGAGTGGTAGTGTCCTGTCTCATCAGTCATTCCAGTGACGATATACGCTGCTGCTATATGTCCATTACTGCCGTATAATAATTATAACAACAACCATAAGTCCCTTACAGTGTTGTTGTGTTGTGCTGCATCAGACTAGTGGTAGTGTCCTGTCTCATTAGTCATTTCAGTGACGATATACGCTGCTGCTATATGTCCACTACTGCCGTATAATAATTATAACAACAACCACAATTCCCTTACAGTGTTGTTGTGTTGTGCTGCATCAGACCAGTGGTGGTGTCCTGTCTCATCAGTCATTCCAGTGACGATATACGCTGCTGCTATATGTCCACTGCTGCCGTATAATAATTCTAACAAAAACCACAATACCCTTACAGTATTGTTGTGTTGTGCTGCCATCAGACCAGTGGTAGTGACCTGTCTCATCAGTCATTCCAGTGACGATATACGCTGCTGCTTTATGTCCACTGCTGCCGTATACTAATAATAATAACAACCACAAGACCCTTACAGTTTTGTTGTGTTGTGCTGCGATCAGACCAGTGGTAGTGTCCTGTTCATCAGTCATTCCAGTGACGATATACGCTGTTGCTATTTGTCCACTTCTGCTGTATAATAATTATAACAACAACCACAAGTCCCTTACAGTATTGTTGTGTTGTGCTGCATCAGACCAGTGGTAGTGTCCCGTCTCATCAGTCATTCCAGTGACTATATACGCTGCTGCTATCTGTCCACTACTGCCGAATAATAATAATAATAATAACAACAACCACAAGTCCCTTACAGTGTTGTTGTGTTGTGCTGCATCAGATCAGTGGTAGTGTCCTGTCTCATCAGTCATTCCAGTGACGATATACGCTGCTGCTATATGTACACTATTGCCGTATAATAATTATAACAACAACCACAAATCCCTTACAGTGTTGTTGTGTTGTGCTGCATCAGACCAGTGGTAGTGACCTGTCTCATCAGTCATTCCAGTGACGATATAAGCTGCTGCTATATGTCTACTGCTGCCGTATAATAATAACAACAACAACAACAACCACAAGTCCCTTAAAGTGTTGTTGTGTTGTGCTGCATCAGACCAGTGGTAGTGTCCTGTCTCATCAGTCATTCCAGTGACGATATACGCTGCTGCTTTATGTCCACTGCTGCCGTTATCTAATAATAATAACAACAACCACAAGACCCTTACAGTGCTGTTGTGTTGTGTTGTGCTGCATCAGACGAGTGGTAGTGTCCTGTCTCATCAGTCATTCCAGTGACGATATACGCTGCTGCTTTATGTCCACTGCTGCCGTATACTAATAATAATAACAACAACCACAAGACCCTTACAGTGCTGTTGTGTTGTGCTGCATCAGACCAGTGGTAGTGACCTGTCTCATCAGTCATTCCAGTGACGATATACGCTGCTGCTATATGTCCACTACTGCCGTATAAAAAGTATAACAACAACCACAAGACCCTTTACAGTGCTGTTGTGTTGTGCTGCATCAGACCAGTGGTATTGTCCTGTCTCATCAGTCATTCCAGTGACGATATACGCTGCTGCTATATGTCCACTGCTGTCATATAATAATTATAACAACAACCACAAGTCCCTTACAGTGCTGTTGTGTTGTGCTGCATCAGACTAGTGGTAGTGTCCTGTCTCATCAGTCATTTCAGTGACAATATACGCTGCTGCTATATGTCCACTACTGTTGTATAATAATTAGAACAACAACAACAACCACAAATCCCTTACAGTGTTGTTGTGTTGTGCTGCCATCAGACCAGTGGTAGTGTCCTGTTCATCAGTCATTCCAGTGATGATATACGCTGTTGCTATTTGTCCACTGCTGCCGTATAATAATTATAACAACAACCACAAGTCCCTTACAGTATTGTTGTGTTGTGCTGCATCAGACCAGTGGTAGTGTCCTGTCTCATCAGTCATTCCAGTGACGATATACGCTGCTGCTATATGTCCACTGCTGCCGTATAATAATTCTAACAAAAACCACAATACCCTTACAGTATTGTTGTGTTGTGCTGCCATCAGACCAGTGAGTGGTAGTGTCCTGTCTCATCAGTCATTCCAGTGATGATATACGCTGCTGCTATATGTCCATTGCTGCCGTATACTAATAATAATAATAACAACCACAAGACCCTTACGGTGTTGTTGTGTTGTGCTGCGATCAGACCAGTGGTAGTGTCCTGTTCATCAGTCATTCCAGTGACGACATACGCTGTTTCTATTTGTCCACTGCTGCTGTATAATAATTATAACAACAACCACAAGTCCCTTACAGTATTGCTGTGTTGTGCTGCATCAGACCAGTGGTAGTGTCCCGTCTCATCAGTCATTCCAGTGACGATATAAGCTGCTGCTATATGTCCACTACTGCCGTATAAAAATTATAACAACAACCACAAGACCCTTTACAGTGCTGTTGTGTTGTGCTGCATCAGACCAGTGGTATTGTCCTGTCTCATCAGACATTCCAGTGACGATATACGCTGCTGCTATATGTCCATTACTGCCGTATAATAATTATAACAATAACCACAAGTCCCTTACGGTGCTGTTGTGTTGTGCTGCATCAGACTAGTGGTAGTGTCCTGTCTCATCAGTCATTTCAGTGACGATATACGCTGCTGCTATATGTCCACTACTGTTGTATAATAATTATAACAACAACAACCACAAGTCCCTAACAGTGTTGTTGTGTTGTGCTGCATCAGACCAGTGGTAGTGTCCTGTCTCATCAGTCATTCCAGTGACGATATACGCTGCTGCTATATGTTCACTGCTGCCGTATACTAATAATAATAACAACCACAAGACCCTTACAGTGTTGTTGTGTTGTGCTGCATCAGACCAGTGGTAGTGTCCTGTCTCATCAGTCATTCCAGTTACGATATACGCTGCTGCTATATGTCCATTACTGCCGTATAATAATTATAACAACAACCATAAGTCCCTTACAGTGCTGTTGTGTTGTGCTGCATCAGACTAGTGGTAGTGTCCTGTCTCATTAGTCATTTCAGTGACGATATACGCTGCTGCTATATGTCCACTACTGCCGTATAATAATTATAACAACAACCACAATTCCCTTACAGTGTTGTTGTGTTGTGCTGCATCAGACCAGTGGTGGTGTCCTGTCTCATCAGTCATTCCAGTGACGATATACGCTGCTGCTATATGTCCACTGCTGCCGTATAATAATTCTAACAAAAACCACAATACCCTTACAGTATTGTTGTGTTGTGCTGCCATCAGACCAGTGGTAGTGACCTGTCTCATCAGTCATTCCAGTGACGATATACGCTGCTGCTTTATGTCCACTGCTGCCGTATACTAATAATAATAACAACCACAAGACCCTTACAGTTTTGTTGTGTTGTGCTGCGATCAGACCAGTGGTAGTGTCCTGTTCATCAGTCATTCCAGTGACGATATACGCTGTTGCTATTTGTCCACTTCTGCTGTATAATAATTATAACAACAACCACAAGTCCCTTACAGTATTGTTGTGTTGTGCTGCATCAGACCAGTGGTAGTGTCCCGTCTCATCAGTCATTCCAGTGACGATATACGCTTCTGCTATATGTCCACTGCTGCCGTATACTAATAATAATAACAACCACAAGGCCCTTACAGTGTTGTTGTGTTGTGCTGCCATAAAACCAGTGGTAGTGTCCTGTTCATCAGTCATTCCAGTGATGATATACGCTGTTGCTATTTGTCCACTACTGCCGTATAATAATTATAACAACAACCACAAGTCACTTACGGTATTGTTGTGTTGTGCTGCATCAGACCAGTGGTAGTGTCCCGTCTCATCAGTCATTCCAGTGACGATATATGCTGCTATCTGTCCACTACTGTCGAATAATAATAATAATAACAACAACCACAAGTCCCTTACAGTGTTGTTGTGTTGTGCTGCATCAGATCAGTGGTAGTGTCCTGTCTCATCAGTCATTCCAGTGACGATATACGCTGCTGCTATATGTACACTATTGCCGTATAATAATTATAACAACAACAACCACAAATCCCTTACAGTGTTGTTGTGTTGTGCTGCATCAGACCAGTGGTAGTGACCTGTCTCATCAGTCATTCCAGTGACGATATACGCTGCTGCTATATGTCCACTGCTGCCGTATAATAATAATAACAGCAACAACCACAAGTCCCTTAAAGTGTTGTTGTGTTGTGCTGCATCAGACCAGTGGTAGTGTCCTGTCTCATCAGTCATTCCAGTGACGATATACGCTGCTGCTTTATGTCCACTGCTGCCGTATACTAATAATAATAACAACAACCACAAGACCCTTACAGTGCTGTTGTGTTGTGCTGCATCAGACTAGTGGTAGTGTCCTGTCTCATCAGTCATTCCAGTGACGATATACGCTGCTGCTTTATGTCCACTGCTGCCGTATACTAATAATAATAACAACAACCACAAGACCCTTACAGTGCTGTTGTGTTGTGCTGCATCAGACCAGTGGTATTGTCCTGTCTCATCAGTCATTCCAGTGACGATATACGCTGCTGCTATATGTCCACTGCTGTCATATAATAATTATAACAACAACCACAAGTCCCTTACAGTGCTGTTGTGTTGTGCTGCATCAGACTAGTGGTAGTGTCCTGTCTCATCAGTCATTTCAGTTACAATATATGCTGCTGCTATATGTCCACTACTGTTGTATAATAATTATAACAACAACAACAACAACAACCACAAATCCCTTACAGTGTTGTTGTGTTGTCCTGCCATCAGACCAGTGGTAGTGTCCTGTTCATCAGTCATTCCAGTGATGATATACGCTGTTGCTATTTGTCCACTGCTGCCGTATAATAATTATAACAACAACCACAAGTCCCTTACAGTATTGTTGTGTTGTGCTGCATCAGACCAGTGGTAGTGTCCTGTCTCATCAGTCATTCCAGTGACGATATACGCTGCTGCTATATGTCCACTGCTGTCGTATAATAATTCTAACAAAAACCAAAATATCCTTACAGTATTGTTGTGTTGTGCTGCCATCAGACCAGTGAGTGGTAGTGTCCTGTCTCATCAGTCATTCCAGTGACGATATACGCTGCTGCTATATGTCCATTACTGCCGTATAATAATTATAACAACAACCATAAGTCCCTTACAGTGTTGTTGTGTTGTGCTGCATCAGACTAGTGGTAGTGTCCTGTCTCATTAGTCATTTCAGTGACGATATACGCTGCTGCTATATGTCCACTACTGCCGTATAATAATTATAACAACAACCACAATTCCCTTACAGTGTTGTTGTGTTGTGCTGCATCAGACCAGTGGTGGTGTCCTGTCTCATCAGTCATTCCAGTGACGATATACGCTGCTGCTATATGTCCACTGCTGCCGTATAATAATTCTAACAAAAACCACAATACCCTTACAGTATTGTTGTGTTGTGCTGCCATCAGACCAGTGGTAGTGACCTGTCTCATCAGTCATTCCAGTGACGATATACGCTGCTGCTTTATGTCCACTGCTGCCGTATACTAATAATAATAACAACCACAAGACCCTTACAGTTTTGTTGTGTTGTGCTGCGATCAGACCAGTGGTAGTGTCCTGTTCATCAGTCATTCCAGTGACGATATACGCTGTTGCTATTTGTCCACTTCTGCTGTATAATAATTATAACAACAACCACAAGTCCCTTACAGTATTGTTGTGTTGTGCTGCATCAGACCAGTGGTAGTGTCCCGTCTCATCAGTCATTCCAGTGACTATATACGCTGCTGCTATCTGTCCACTACTGCCGAATAATAATAATAATAATAACAACAACCACAAGTCCCTTACAGTGTTGTTGTGTTGTGCTGCATCAGATCAGTGGTAGTGTCCTGTCTCATCAGTCATTCCAGTGACGATATACGCTGCTGCTATATGTACACTATTGCCGTATAATAATTATAACAACAACCACAAATCCCTTACAGTGTTGTTGTGTTGTGCTGCATCAGACCAGTGGTAGTGACCTGTCTCATCAGTCATTCCAGTGACGATATAAGCTGCTGCTATATGTCTACTGCTGCCGTATAATAATAACAACAACAACAACAACCACAAGTCCCTTAAAGTGTTGTTGTGTTGTGCTGCATCAGACCAGTGGTAGTGTCCTGTCTCATCAGTCATTCCAGTGACGATATACGCTGCTGCTTTATGTCCACTGCTGCCGTTATCTAATAATAATAACAACAACCACAAGACCCTTACAGTGCTGTTGTGTTGTGTTGTGCTGCATCAGACGAGTGGTAGTGTCCTGTCTCATCAGTCATTCCAGTGACGATATACGCTGCTGCTTTATGTCCACTGCTGCCGTATACTAATAATAATAACAACAACCACAAGACCCTTACAGTGCTGTTGTGTTGTGCTGCATCAGACCAGTGGTAGTGACCTGTCTCATCAGTCATTCCAGTGACGATATACGCTGCTGCTATATGTCCACTACTGCCGTATAAAAAGTATAACAACAACCACAAGACCCTTTACAGTGCTGTTGTGTTGTGCTGCATCAGACCAGTGGTATTGTCCTGTCTCATCAGTCATTCCAGTGACGATATACGCTGCTGCTATATGTCCACTGCTGTCATATAATAATTATAACAACAACCACAAGTCCCTTACAGTGCTGTTGTGTTGTGCTGCATCAGACTAGTGGTAGTGTCCTGTCTCATCAGTCATTTCAGTGACAATATACGCTGCTGCTATATGTCCACTACTGTTGTATAATAATTAGAACAACAACAACAACCACAAATCCCTTACAGTGTTGTTGTGTTGTGCTGCCATCAGACCAGTGGTAGTGTCCTGTTCATCAGTCATTCCAGTGATGATATACGCTGTTGCTATTTGTCCACTGCTGCCGTATAATAATTATAACAACAACCACAAGTCCCTTACAGTATTGTTGTGTTGTGCTGCATCAGACCAGTGGTAGTGTCCTGTCTCATCAGTCATTCCAGTGACGATATACGCTGCTGCTATATGTCCACTGCTGCCGTATAATAATTCTAACAAAAACCACAATACCCTTACAGTATTGTTGTGTTGTGCTGCCATCAGACCAGTGAGTGGTAGTGTCCTGTCTCATCAGTCATTCCAGTGATGATATACGCTGCTGCTATATGTCCATTGCTGCCGTATACTAATAATAATAATAACAACCACAAGACCCTTACGGTGTTGTTGTGTTGTGCTGCGATCAGACCAGTGGTAGTGTCCTGTTCATCAGTCATTCCAGTGACGACATACGCTGTTTCTATTTGTCCACTGCTGCTGTATAATAATTATAACAACAACCACAAGTCCCTTACAGTATTGCTGTGTTGTGCTGCATCAGACCAGTGGTAGTGTCCCGTCTCATCAGTCATTCCAGTGACGATATAAGCTGCTGCTATATGTCCACTACTGCCGTATAAAAATTATAACAACAACCACAAGACCCTTTACAGTGCTGTTGTGTTGTGCTGCATCAGACCAGTGGTATTGTCCTGTCTCATCAGACATTCCAGTGACGATATACGCTGCTGCTATATGTCCATTACTGCCGTATAATAATTATAACAATAACCACAAGTCCCTTACGGTGCTGTTGTGTTGTGCTGCATCAGACTAGTGGTAGTGTCCTGTCTCATCAGTCATTTCAGTGACGATATACGCTGCTGCTATATGTCCACTACTGTTGTATAATAATTATAACAACAACAACCACAAGTCCCTAACAGTGTTGTTGTGTTGTGCTGCATCAGACCAGTGGTAGTGTCCTGTCTCATCAGTCATTCCAGTGACGATATACGCTGCTGCTATATGTTCACTGCTGCCGTATACTAATAATAATAACAACCACAAGACCCTTACAGTGTTGTTGTGTTGTGCTGCATCAGACCAGTGGTAGTGTCCTGTCTCATCAGTCATTCCAGTTACGATATACGCTGCTGCTATATGTCCATTACTGCCGTATAATAATTATAACAACAACCATAAGTCCCTTACAGTGCTGTTGTGTTGTGCTGCATCAGACTAGTGGTAGTGTCCTGTCTCATTAGTCATTTCAGTGACGATATACGCTGCTGCTATATGTCCACTACTGCCGTATAATAATTATAACAACAACCACAATTCCCTTACAGTGTTGTTGTGTTGTGCTGCATCAGACCAGTGGTGGTGTCCTGTCTCATCAGTCATTCCAGTGACGATATACGCTGCTGCTATATGTCCACTGCTGCCGTATAATAATTCTAACAAAAACCACAATACCCTTACAGTATTGTTGTGTTGTGCTGCCATCAGACCAGTGGTAGTGACCTGTCTCATCAGTCATTCCAGTGACGATATACGCTGCTGCTTTATGTCCACTGCTGCCGTATACTAATAATAATAACAACCACAAGACCCTTACAGTTTTGTTGTGTTGTGCTGCGATCAGACCAGTGGTAGTGTCCTGTTCATCAGTCATTCCAGTGACGATATACGCTGTTGCTATTTGTCCACTTCTGCTGTATAATAATTATAACAACAACCACAAGTCCCTTACAGTATTGTTGTGTTGTGCTGCATCAGACCAGTGGTAGTGTCCCGTCTCATCAGTCATTCCAGTGACGATATACGCTGCTGCTATCTGTCCACTACTGCCGAATAATAATAATAATAATAACAACAACCACAAGTCCCTTACAGTGTTGTTGTGTTGTGCTGCATCAGATCAGTGGTAGTGTCCTGTCTCATCAGTCATTCCAGTGACGATATACGCTGCTGCTATATGTACACTATTCCCGTATAATAATTATAACAACAACCACAAATCCCTTACAGTGTTGTTGTGTTGTGCTGCATCAGACCAGTGGTAGTGACCTGTCTCATCAGTCATTCCAGTGACGATATACGCTGCTGCTATATGTCTACTGCTGCCGTATAATAATAATAACAACAACAACAAACACAAGTCCCTTACAGTGCTGTTGTGTTGTGCTGCATCAGACTAGTGGTAGTGTCCTGTCTCATCAGTCATTTCAGTGACAATATACGCTGCTGCTATATGTCCACTACTGTTGTATAATAATTAGAACAACAACAACAACCACAAATCCCTTACAGTGTTGTTGTGTTGTGCTGCCATCAGACCAGTGGTAGTGTCCTGTTCATCAGTCATTCCAGTGATGATATACGCTGTTGCTATTTGTCCACTGCTGCCGTATAATAATTATAACAACAACCACAAGTCCCTTACAGTATTGTTGTGTTGTGCTGCATCAGACCAGTGGTAGTGTCCTGTCTCATCAGTCATTCCAGTGACGATATACGCTGCTGCTATATGTCCACTGCTGCCGTATAATAATTCTAACAAAAACCACAATACCCTTACAGTATTGTTGTGTTGTGCTGCCATCAGACCAGTGAGTGGTAGTGTCCTGTCTCATCAGTCATTCCAGTGATGATATACGCTGCTGCTATATGTCCATTGCTGCCGTATACTAATAATAATAACAACCACAAGACCCTTACGGTGTTGTTGTGTTGTGCTGCGATCAGACCAGTGGTAGTGTCCTGTTCATCAGTCATTCCAGTGACGACATACGCTGTTTCTATTTGTCCACTGCTGCTGTATAATAATTATAACAACAACCACAAGTCCCTTACAGTATTGCTGTGTTGTGCTGCATCAGACCAGTGGTAGTGTCCCGTCTCATCAGTCATTCCAGTGACGATATAAGCTGCTGCTATATGTCCACTACTGCCGTATAAAAATTATAACAACAACCACAAGACCCTTTACAGTGCTGTTGTGTTGTGCTGCATCAGACCAGTGGTATTGTCCTGTCTCATCAGACATTCCAGTGACGATATACGCTGCTGCTATATGTCCATTACTGCCGTATAATAATTATAACAATAACCACAAGTCCCTTACGGTGCTGTTGTGTTGTGCTGCATCAGACTAGTGGTAGTGTCCTGTCTCATCAGTCATTTCAGTGACGATATACGCTGCTGCTATATGTCCACTACTGTTGTATAATAATTATAACAACAACAACCACAAGTCCCTAACAGTGTTGTTGTGTTGTGCTGCATCAGACCAGTGGTAGTGTCCTGTCTCATCAGTCATTCCAGTGACGATATACGCTGCTGCTATATGTTCACTGCTGCCGTATACTAATAATAATAACAACCACAAGACCCTTACAGTGTTGTTGTGTTGTGCTGCATCAGACCAGTGGTAGTGTCCTGTCTCATCAGTCATTCCAGTTACGATATACGCTGCTGCTATATGTCCATTACTGCCGTATAATAATTATAACAACAACCATAAGTCCCTTACAGTGCTGTTGTGTTGTGCTGCATCAGACTAGTGGTAGTGTCCTGTCTCATTAGTCATTTCAGTGACGATATACGCTGCTGCTATATGTCCACTACTGCCGTATAATAATTATAACAACAACCACAATTCCCTTACAGTGTTGTTGTGTTGTGCTGCATCAGACCAGTGGTGGTGTCCTGTCTCATCAGTCATTCCAGTGACGATATACGCTGCTGCTATATGTCCACTGCTGCCGTATAATAATTCTAACAAAAACCACAATACCCTTACAGTATTGTTGTGTTGTGCTGCCATCAGACCAGTGGTAGTGACCTGTCTCATCAGTCATTCCAGTGACGATATACGCTGCTGCTTTATGTCCACTGCTGCCGTATACTAATAATAATAACAACCACAAGACCCTTACAGTTTTGTTGTGTTGTGCTGCGATCAGACCAGTGGTAGTGTCCTGTTCATCAGTCATTCCAGTGACGATATACGCTGTTGCTATTTGTCCACTTCTGCTGTATAATAATTATAACAACAACCACAAGTCCCTTACAGTATTGTTGTGTTGTGCTGCATCAGACCAGTGGTAGTGTCCCGTCTCATCAGTCATTCCAGTGACGATATACGCTGCTGCTATCTGTCCACTACTGCCGAATAATAATAATAATAATAACAACAACCACAAGTCCCTTACAGTGTTGTTGTGTTGTGCTGCATCAGATCAGTGGTAGTGTCCTGTCTCATCAGTCATTCCAGTGACGATATACGCTGCTGCTATATGTACACTATTCCCGTATAATAATTATAACAACAACCACAAATCCCTTACAGTGTTGTTGTGTTGTGCTGCATCAGACCAGTGGTAGCGACCTGTCTCATCAGTCATTCCAGTGACGATATACGCTGCTGCTATATGTCTACTGCTGCCGTATAATAATAATAACAACAACAACAACAACAACCACAAGTCCCTTAAAGTGTTGTTGTGTTGTGCTGCATCAGACCAGTGGTAGTGTCCTGTCTCATCAGTCATTCCAGTGACGATATACGCTGCTGCTTTATGTCCACTGCTGCCGTATACTAATAATAATAACAACAACCACAAGACCCTTACAGTGCTGTTGTGTTGTGCTGCATCATACCAGTGGTAGTGACCTGTCTCATCAGTCATTCCAGTGACGATATACGCTGCTGCTATATGTCCACTACTGCCGTATAAAAAGTATAACAACAACCACAAGACCCTTTACAGTGCTGTTGTGTTGTGCTGCATCAGACCAGTGGTATTGTCCTGTCTCATCAGTCATTCCAGTGACGATATACGCTGCTGCTATATGTCCACTGCTGTCATATAATAATTATAACAACAACCACAAGTCCCTTACAGTGCTGTTGTGTTGTGCTGCATCAGACTAGTGGTAGTGTCCTGTCTCATCAGTCATTTCAGTGACAATATACGCTGCTGCTATATGTCCACTACTGTTGTATAATAATTATAACAACAACAACAACAACCACAAATCCCTTACAGTGTTGTTGTGTTGTGCTGCCATCAGACCAGTGGTAGTGTCCTGTTCATCAGTCATTCCAGTGATGATATACGCTGTTGCTATTTGTCCACTGCTGCCGTATAATAATTATAACAACAACCACAAGTCCCTTACAGTATTGTTGTGTTGTGCTGCATCAGACCAGTGGTAGTGTCCTGTCTCATCAGTCATTCCAGTGACGATATACGCTGCTGCTATATGTCCACTGCTGCCGTATAATAATTCTAACAAAAACCACAATACCCTTACAGTATTGTTGTGTTGTGCTGCCATCAGACCAGTGAGTGGTAGTGTCCTGTCTCATCAGTCATTCCAGTGATGATATACGCTGCTGCTATATGTCCATTGCTGCCGTATACTAATAATAATAACAACCACAAGACCCTTACGGTGTTGTTGTGTTGTGCTGCGATCAGACCAGTGGTAGTGTCCTGTTCATCAGTCATTCCAGTGACGACATACGCTGTTTCTATTTGTCCACTGCTGCTGTATAATAATTATAACAACAACCACAAGTCCCTTACAGTATTGCTGTGTTGTGCTGCATCAGACCAGTGGTATTGTCCCGTCTCATCAGTCATTCCAGTGACGATATAAGCTGCTGCTATATGTCCACTACTGCCGTATAAAAATTATAACAACAACCACAAGACCCTTTACAGTGCTGTTGTGTTGTGCTGCATCAGACCAGTGGTATTGTCCTGTCTCATCAGACATTCAAGTGACGATATACGCTGCTGCTATATGTCCATTACTGCCGTATAATAATTATAACAATAACCACAAGTCCCTTACGGTGCTGTTGTGTTGTGCTGCATCAGACTAGTGGTAGTGTCCTGTCTCATCAGTCATTTCAGTGACGATATACGCTGCTGCTATATGTCCACTACTGTTGTATAATAATTATAACAACAACAACCACAAGTCCCTAACAGTGTTGTTGTGTTGTGCTGCATCAGACCAGTGGTAGTGTCCTGTCTCATCAGTCATTCCAGTGACGATATACGCTGCTGCTATATGTCCATTACTGCCGTATAATAATTATAACAACAACCATAAGTCCCTTACAGTGCTGTTGTGTTGTGCTGCATCAGACTAGTGGTAGTGTCCTGTCTCATTAGTCATTTCAGTGACGATATACGCTGCTGCTATATGTCCACTACTGCCGTATAATAATTATAACAACAACCACAAGTCCCTTACAGTGTTGTTGTGTTGTGCTGCATCAGACCAGAGGTAGTGTCCTGTCTCATCAGTCATTCCAGTGACGATATACGCTGCTGCTATATGTCCACTGCTGCCGTATAATAATTTTAACAACAACCACAATTCCCTTACAGTGTTGTTGTGTTGTACTGCATCAGACCAGTGGTGGTGTCCTGTCTCATCAGTCATTCTAGTGACGATATACGCTGCTGCTATATGTTCACTGCTGCAGTATAATAATTATAACAACAACCACAAGTCCCTTACAGTGTTGTTGTGTTTGTTCTGCATCAGACCAGTGGTAGTGTCCTGTCTCATCAGTCATTCCAGTGACAAGGCAGCCACAGTGGTATACGCTGCTGCTATATGTCTACTGCTGCTGTATAATAATAATAATAACAACAACCACAAGTCCCTTACAGTGTTGTTGTGTTGTGCTGCATCAGACCAGTGGTAGTGTCCTGTCTCATCAGTCATTCCAGTGACGATATACGCTGCTGCTATATGTCCACTACTGCCGTATAATAATTATAACAACAACAACCACAAGTTCCTTACAGTGTTGCTGTGTTTGTTCTGCATCAGACCAGTGGTAGTGTCCTGTCTCATCAGTCATTCCGATGACGAGGCAGCCACAGTGGTATACGCTGCTGCTATATGTCCACTGCTGCCATATAATAACAAAAACAACAACAATAACCACAAGTCCCTTACAGTGTTGTTGTGTTGTGCTGCATCAGAACAGTGGTAGTGTCCTGTCTCATCAGTCATTCCAGTGACGATATACGCTGCTGCTGTATGTCCACTGCTGCCGTATAATAATAATAACAACAACAACCACAAGTCCCTTAAAGTGTTGTTGTGTTGTGCTGCATCAGACCAGTGGTAGTGTCCTGTCTCATCAGTCATTTCAGTGACGATATACGCTGCTTCTATATGTCCACTGATGCCGTATACTAATAATAATAACAACCACAAGTCCCTTACAGTGTTGTTGTGTTGTGCTGCCATCAGATCAGTGGTAGTGTCCTGTTCATCAGTCATTCCAGTGATGATATACGCTGTTGCTATTTGTCCACTGCTGCCGTATAATAATTATAACAACAACCACAAGTCCTTTACAGTATTGTTGTGTTGTGCTGCATCAGACCAGTGGTAGTGTCCTGTCTCATCAGTCATTCCAGTGACGATATATGCTGCTGCTATATGTCCACTACTGCCGTATAATAATTATAACAACAACCACAAATCCCTTACAGTGTTGTTGTGTTGTGCTGCCATCAGACCAGTGGTAGTGTCCTGTCTCATCAGTCATTCCAGTGACGATATATGCTGCTGCTATATGTCCTCTACTGCCGTATAATAATTATAACAACAACAACAACAACAACAACCACAATTCCCTTACAGTGTTGCTGTGTTTGTTCTGCATCAGACCAGTGGTAGTGTCCTGTCCCATCAGTCATTCCAGCGACAAGGCAGCCACAGTGGTATACGCTGCTGCTATATGTCCACTGCTGCTGTATAATAATAATAACAACAACCACAAGTCCCTTACAGTGTTGTTGTGGTGTGCTGCATCAGACCAGTGGTAGTGTCCTGTCTCATCAGTCATTCCAGTGACGATATACGCTGCTGCTTTATGTCCACTACTGCCGTATAATAATTATAACAACAACCACAAATCCCTTACAGTGTTGCTGTGTTTGTTCTGCATCAGACCAGTGGTAGTGTCCTGTCTCATCCGTTTTTCCGGTGACGAGACAGCCACAGTGGTATACGCTGCTTCTATATGTCCACTGCTGCCATATAATAACAAATACAACAACAACCACAAGTCTCTTACAGTGTTGTTGTGTTGTGCTGCATCAGAACAGTGGTAGTGTCCTGTCTCATCAGTCATTCCAGTGACGATATACGCTGCTGCTATATGTCCACTGCTGCCGTATACTAATAGTAATAACAACCACAAGTCCCTTACAGTGTTGTTGTGTTGTGCTGCCATCAGACCAGTGGTAGTGTCCTTTTCATCAGTCATTCCAGTGATGATATACGCTATTGCTATTTGTCCACTACTGCCGTATAATAATTATAACAACAACCACAAGTCCCTTCCAGTATTGTTGTGTTGTGCTGCATCAGACCAGTGGTAGTGTCCTGTCTCATCAGTCATTCCAGTGACGATATACGCTGCTGCTATATGTCCACTACTGCCGTATAATAATTATAACAACAACCACAAGTCCCTTACAGTGTTGCTGTGTTTGTTCTGCATCAGACCAGTGGTAGTGTCCTGTCTCATCAGTCATTCCGGTGACGAGGCAGCCACAGTGGTATACGCTGCTGCTATATGTCCACTGCTGCCATATAATAACAAAAACAACAACAATAACCACAAGTCCCTTACAGTGTTGTTGTGCTGCATCAGAACAGTGGTAGTGTCCTGTCTCATCAGTCCTTCCAGTGATGATATACGCTGCTTCTATATGTCCACTGCTGCCGTTTAATAATAAAAACAACAACAACAACAACCACAAGTCCCTTAAAGTGTTGTTGTGTTGTGCTGCATCAGACCAGTGGTAGTGTCCTGTCTCATCAGTCATTTCAGTGACGCTATACGCTGCTGCTATATGTCCACTGCTGCCGTATACTAATAATAATAACAACCACAAGTCCCTTACAGTGTTGTTGTGTTGTGCTGCCATCAGACCAGTGGTAGTGTCCTGTTCATCAGTCATTCCAGTGATGATATACGCTGTTGCTATTTGTCCACTGCTGCCGTATAATAATTATAACAACAACCACAAGTCCCTTACAGTATTGTTGTGTTGTGCTGCATCAGACCAGTGGTAGTGTCCTGTCTCATCAGTCATTCCAGTGACGATATACGCTGCTGCTATATGTACACTATTGCCGTATAATAATTATAACAACAACCACAAATCCCTTACAGTGTTGTTGTGTTGTGCTGCATCAGACCAGTGGTAGTGACCTGTCTCATCAGTCATTCCAGTTACGATATACGCTGCTGCTATATGTCCACTGCTGCCGTATAATAATTATAACAACAACCACAAGTCCCTTACGGTGCTGTTGTGTTGTGCTGCATCAGACTAGTGGTAGTGTCCTGTCTCATCAGTCATTTCAGTGACGATATACGCTGCTGCTATATGTCCACTACTGTTGTGTAATAATTATAACAACAACAACAACCACAAGTCCCTTAATGTGTTGTTGTGTTGTGCTGCATCAGACCAGTGTTAGTGTCCTGTCTCATCAGTCATTCCAGTGACGATATACGCTGCTGCTATATGTTCACTGCTGCCGTATACTAATAATAATAACAACCACAAGACCTTTACAGTGTTGTTGTGTTGTGCTGCATCAGACCAGTGGTAGTGTCCTGTCTCATCAGTCATTCCAGTGACGATATACGCTGTTGCTATTTGTCCACTGCTGCCGTATAATAATTATAACAACAACAACCACAAGTCCCTTACAGTATTGTTGTGTTGTGCTGCATCAGACCAGTGGTAGTGTCCTGTCTCATCAGTCATTCCAGTGACGATATACGCTGCTGCTATATGTCCACTGCTGCCGTATAATAATTCTAACAAACACCACAATACCCTTACAGTATTGTTGTGTTGTGCTGCCATCAGACCAGTGGTAGTGTCCTGTCTCATCAGTCATTCCAGTGACGATATACGCTGCTGCTATATGTACACTATTGCCGTATAATAATAATAACAACAACCACAAGTCCCTTAAAGTGTTGTTGTGTTGTGCTGCATCAGACCAGTGGTAGTGTCCTGTCTCATCAGTCATTCCAGTGACGATATACGCTGCTGCTATATGTCCACTGCTGCCGTATAATAATAATAACAACAACAACCACAAGTCCCTTAAAGTGTTGTTGTGTTGTGCTGCATCAGACCAGTGGTAGTGTCCTGTCTCATCAGTCATTCCAGTGACGATATACGCTGCTGCTATATGTCCACTGCTGCCGTATACTAATAATAATAACAACCACAAGACCCTTACAGTGTTGTTGTGTTGTGCTGCGATCAGACCAGTGGTAGTGTCCTGTTCATCAGTCATTCCAGTGACGATATACGCTGTTGTTATTTGTCCACTGCTGCTGTATAATAATTATAACAACAACCACAAGTCCCTTACAGTATTGTTGTGTTGTGCTGCATCAGACCAGTGGTAGTGTCCCGTCTCATCAGTCATTCCAGTGACGATATACGCTGCTGCTATATGTCCACTTCTGCCGTATAAAAATTATAACAACAACCACAAGACCCTTTACAGTGCTGTTGTGTTGTGCTGCATCAGACCAGTGGTATTGTCCTGTCTCATCAGTCATTCCAGTGACGATATACGCTGCTGCTATATGTCCATTACTGCCGTATAATAATTATAACAACAACCACAAGTCCCTTACAGTGCTGTTGTGTTGTGCTGCATCAGACTAGTGGTAGTGTCCTGTCTCATCAGTCATTTCAGTGACGATATACGCTGCTGCTATATGTCCACTACTGCCGTATAAGAATTATAACAACAACCACAAGTCCCTTACAGTGTTGTTGTGTTGTGCTGCATCAGACCAGTGGTAGTGTCCTGTTCATCAGTCATTCCAGTGATGATATACGCTGTTGCTATTTGTCCACTGCTGCCGTATAATAATTATAACAACAACCACAAGTCCCTTACAGTATTGTTGTGTTGTGCTGCATCAGACCAGTGGTAGTGTCCTGTCTCATCAGTCATTCCAGTGACGATATACGCTGCTGCTATATGTCCACTGCTGCCGTATAATAATTCTAACAAAAACCACAATACCCTTACAGTATTGTTGTGTTGTGCTGCCATCAGACCAGTGGTAGTGTCCTGTCTCATCAGTCATTCCAGTGACGATATACGCTGCTGCTATATGTACACTATTGCCGTATAATAATTATAACAACAACAACCACAAATCCCTTACAGTGTTGTTGTGTTGTGCTGCATCAGACCAGTGGTAGTGACCTGTCTCATCAGTCATTCCAGTTACGATATACGCTGCTGCTATATGTCCACTGCTGCCGTATAATAATTATAACAACAACCACAAGTCCCTTACGGTGCTGTTGTGTTGTGCTGCATCAGACTAGTGGTAGTGTCCTGTCTCATCAGTCATTTCAGTGACGATATACGCTGCTGCTATATGTCCACTACTGTTGTGTAATAATTATAACAACAACAACCACAAGTCCCTTAATGTGTTGTTGTGTTGTGCTGCATCAGACCAGTGTTAGTGTCCTGTCTCATCAGTCATTCCAGTGACGATATACGCTGCTGCTATATGTTCACTGCTGCCGTATACTAATAATAATAACAACCACAAGACCTTTACAGTGTTGTTGTGTTGTGCTGCATCAGACCAGTGGTAGTGTCCTGTCTCATCAGTCATTCCAGTGACGATATACGCTGTTGCTATTTGTCCACTGCTGCCGTATAATAATTATAACAACAACAACCACAAGTCCCTTACAGTATTGTTGTGTTGTGCTGCATCAGACCAGTGGTAGTGTCCTGTCTCATCAGTCATTCCAGTGACGATATACGCTGCTGCTATATGTCCACTGCTGCCGTATAATAATTCTAACAAACACCACAATACCCTTACAGTATTGTTGTGTTGTGCTGCCATCAGACCAGTGGTAGTGTCCTGTCTCATCAGTCATTCCAGTGACGATATACGCTGCTGCTATATGTACACTATTGCCGTATAATAATAATAACAACAACCACAAGTCCCTTAAAGTGTTGTTGTGTTGTGCTGCATCAGACCAGTGGTAGTGTCCTGTCTCATCAGTCATTCCAGTGACGATATACGCTGCTGCTATATGTCCACTGCTGCCGTATAATAATAATAACAACAACAACCACAAGTCCCTTAAAGTGTTGTTGTGTTGTGCTGCATCAGACCAGTGGTAGTGTCCTGTCTCATCAGTCATTCCAGTGACGATATACGCTGCTGCTATATGTCCACTGCTGCCGTATACTAATAATAATAACAACCACAAGACCCTTACAGTGTTGTTGTGTTGTGCTGCGATCAGACCAGTGGTAGTGTCCTGTTCATCAGTCATTCCAGTGACGATATACGCTGTTGTTATTTGTCCACTGCTGCTGTATAATAATTATAACAACAACCACAAGTCCCTTACAGTATTGTTGTGTTGTGCTGCATCAGACCAGTGGTAGTGTCCCGTCTCATCAGTCATTCCAGTGACGATATACGCTGCTGCTATATGTCCACTTCTGCCGTATAAAAATTATAACAACAACCACAAGACCCTTTACAGTGCTGTTGTGTTGTGCTGCATCAGACCAGTGGTATTGTCCTGTCTCATCAGTCATTCCAGTGACGATATACGCTGCTGCTATATGTCCATTACTGCCGTATAATAATTATAACAACAACCACAAGTCCCTTACAGTGCTGTTGTGTTGTGCTGCATCAGACTAGTGGTAGTGTCCTGTCTCATCAGTCATTTCAGTGACGATATACGCTGCTGCTATATGTCCACTACTGCCGTATAAGAATTATAACAACAACCACAAGTCCCTTACAGTGTTGTTGTGTTGTGCTGCATCAGACCAGTGGTAGTGTCCTGTTCATCAGTCATTCCAGTGATGATATACGCTGTTGCTATTTGTCCACTGCTGCCGTATAATAATTATAACAACAACCACAAGTCCCTTACAGTATTGTTGTGTGTTGCTGCATCAGACCAGTGGTAGTGTCCTGTCTCATCAGTCATTCCAGTGACGATATACGCTGCTGCTATATGTCCACTGCTGCCGTATAATAATTCTAACAAAAACCACAATACCCTTACAGTATTGTTGTGTTGTGCTGCCATCAGACCAGTGGTAGTGTCCTGTCTCATCAGTCATTCCAGTGACGATATACGCTGCTGCTATATGTACACTATTGCCGTATAATAATTATAACAACAACCACAAATCCCTTACAGTGTTGTAGTGTTGTGCTGCATCAGACCAGTGGTAGTGACCTGTCTCATCAGTCATTCCAGTGACGATATACGCTGCTGCTATATGTCCACTGCTGCTGTATAATAATAATAACAACAACAACCACAAGTCCCTTAAAGTGTTGTTGTGTTGTGCTGCATCAGACCAGTGGTAGTGTCCTGTCTCATCAGTCATTCCAGTGACGATATACGCTGCTGCTATATGTCCACTGCTGCCGTATACTAATAATAATAACAACCACAAGACCCTTACAGTGTTGTTGTGTTGTGCTGCGATCAGACCAGTGGTAGTGTCCTGTTCATCAGTCATTCCAGTGACGATATACGCTGTTGTTATTTGTCCACTGCTGCTGTATAATAATTATAACAACAACCACAAGTCCCTTACAGTATTGTTGTGTTGTGCTGCATCAGACCAGTGGTAGTGTCCCGTCTCATCAGTCATTCCAGTGACGATATACGCTGCTGCTATATGTCCACTACTGCCGTATAAAAATTAAAACAACAACCACAAGACCCTTTACAGTGCGGTTGTGTTGTGCTGCATCAGACCAGTGGTATTGTCCTGTCTCATCAGTCATTCCAGTGACGATATACGCTGCTGCTATATGTCCATTACTGCCGTATAATAATTATAACAACAACCACAAGTCCCTTACGGTGCTGTTGTGTTGTGCTGCATCAGACTAGTGGTAGTGTCCTGTCTCATCAGTCATTTCAGTGACGATATACGCTGCTGCTATATGTCCACTACTGTTGTATAATAATTATAACAACAACAACCACAAGTCCCTTACAGTGTTGTTGTGTCTGCTGCATCAGACCAGTGTTAGTGTCCTGTCTCATCAGTCATTCCAGTGACGATATACGCTGCTGCTATATGTTCACTGCTGCCGTATACTAATAATAATAACAACCACAAGACCCTTACAGTGTTGTTGTGTTGTGCTGCATCAGACCAGTGGTAGTGACCTGTCTCATCAGTCATTCCAGTGACGATATACGCTGCTGCTATATGTCCACTGCTGCCGTATAATAATTCTAACAAAAACCACAATACCCTTACAGTATTGTTGTGTTGTGCTGCCATCAGACCAGTGGTAGTGTCCTGTCTCATCAGTCATTCCAGTGACGATATACGCTGCTGCTATATGTCCACTGCTGCCGTATACTAATAATAATAACCACAAGACCCTTACAGTGTTGTTGTGCTGTGCTGCGATCAGACCAGTGGTAGTGTCCTGTTCATCAGTCTTTCCAGTGACGATATACGCTGTTGTTATTTGTCCACTGCTGCTGTATAATAATTATAACAACAACCACAAGTCCCTTACAGTATTGTTGTGTTGTGCTGCATCAGACCAGTGGAAGTGTCCCGTCTCATCAGTCTTTCCAGTGACGATATACGCTGCTGCTATATGTCCACTACTGCCGTATAAAAATTATAACAACAACCACAAGACCCTTTACAGTGCTGTTGTGTTGTGCTGCATCAGACCAGTGGTATTGTCCTGTCTCATCAGTCATTCCAGTGACGATATACGCTGCTGCTATATGTCCATTACTGCCGTATAATAATTATAACAACAACCACAAGTCCCTTACAGTGCTGTTGTGTTGTGCTGCATCAGACTAGTGGTAGTGTCCTGTCTCATCAGTCATTTCAGTGACGATATACGCTGCTGCTATATGTCCACTACTGCCATATAATAATTATAACAACAACCACAAGTCCCTTACAGTGTTGTTGTGTTGTGCTGCATCAGACCAGTGGTAGTGTCCTGTTCATCAGTCATTCCAGTGATGATATACGCTGTTGCTATTTGTCCACTGCTGCCGTATAATAATTCTAACAACAACCACAAGTCCCTTACAGTATTGTTGTGTTGTGCTGCATCAGACCAGTGGTAGTGTCCTGTCTCATCAGTCATTCCAGTGACGATATACGCTGCTGCTATATGTCCACTGCTGCCGTATAATAATTCTAACAAAAACCACAATACCCTTACAGTATTGTTGTGTTGTGCTGCCATCAGACCAGTGGTAGTGTCCTGTCTCATCAGTCATTCCAGTGACGATATACGCTGCTGCTATATGTACACTATTGCCGTATAATAATTATAACAACAACCACAAATCCCTTACAGTGTTGTTGTGTTGTGCTGCATCAGACCAGTGGTAGTGACCTGTCTCATCAGTCATTCCAGTGACGATATACGCTGCTGCTATATGTCCACTGCTGCCGTATAATAATAATAACAACAACAACCACAAGTCCCTTAAAGTGATGTTGTGTTGTGCTGCATCAGACCAGTGGTAGTGTCCTGTCTCATCAGTCATTCCAGTGACGATATATGCTGCTGCTATATGTCCACTGCTGCCGTATACTAATAATAATAACAACCACAAGACCCTTACAGTGTTGTTGTGTTGTGCTGCGATCAGACCAGTGGTAGTGTCCTGTTCATCAGTCATTCCAGTGACGATATACGCTGTTGTTATTTGTCCACTGCTGCTGTATAATAATTATAACAACAACCACAAGTCCCTTACAGTATTGTTGTGTTGTGCTGCATCAGACCAGTGGTAGTGTCCCGTCTCATCAGTCATTCCAGTGACGATATACGCTGCAGCTATATGTCCACTACTGCCGTATAAAAATTATAACAACAACCACAAGACCCTTTACAGTGCGGTTGTGTTGTGCTGCATCAGACCAGTGGTATTGTCCTGTCTCATCAGTCATTCCAGTGACGATATACGCTGCTGCTATATGTCCATTACTGCCGTATAATAATTATAACAACAACCACAAGTCCCTTACGGTGCTGTTGTGTTGTGCTGCATCAGACTAGTGGTAGTGTCCTGTCTCATCAGTCATTTCAGTGACGATATACGCTGCTGCTATATGTCCACTACTGTTGTATAATAATTATAACAACAACAACCACAAGTCCCTTACAGTGTTGTTGTGTTGTGCTGCATCAGACCAGTGTTAGTGTCCTGTCTCATCAGTCATTCCAGTGACGATATACGCTGCTGCTATATGTTCACTGCTGCCGTATACTAATAATAATAACAACCACAAGACCCTTACAGTGTTGTTGTGTTGTGCTTCATCAGACCAGTGGTAGTGTCCTGTCTCATCAGTCATTCCAGTGACGATATACGCTGCTGCTATATGTCCATTACTGCCGTATAATAATTATAACAACAACCACAAGTCCCTTACAGTGCTGTTGTGTTGTGCTGCATCAGACTAGTGGTAGTGTCCTGTCTCATCAGTCATTCCAGTGACGATATACGCTGCTGCTATATGTTCACTGCTGCCGTATACTAATAATAATAACAACCACAAGACCCTTACAGTGTTGTTGTGTTGTGCTTCATCAGACCAGTGGTAGTGTCCTGTCTCATCAGTCATTTCAGTGACGATATACGCTGCTGCTATATGTCCACTACTGTTGTATAATAATTATAGCAACAACTACCACAAGTCCCTTACAGTGCTGTTGTGTTGTGCTGCATCAGACTAGTGGTAGTGTCCTGTCTCATCAGTCATTCCAGTGACGATATACGCTACTGCTATATGTTCACTGCTGCCGTATACTAATAATAATAACAACCACAAGACCCTTACAGTGTTGTTGTGTTGTGCTTCATCAGACCAGTGGTATTGTCCTGTCTCATCAGTCATTCCAGTGACGATATACGCTGCTGCTATATGTCCATTACTGCCGTATAATAATTATAACAACAACCACAAGTCCCTTACGGTGCTGTTGTGTTGTGCTGCATCAGACTAGTGGTAGTGTCCTGTCTCATCAGTCATTTCAGTGACGATATACGCTGCTGCTATATGTCCACTACTGTTGTATAATAATTATAACAACAACAACCACAAGTCCCTTACAGTGTTGTTGTGTTGTGCTGCATCAGACCAGTGTTAGTGTCCTGTCTCATCAGTCATTCCAGTGACGATATACGCTGCTGCTATATGTTCACTGCTGCCGTATACTAATAATAATAACAACCACAAGACCCTTACAGTGTTGTTGTGTTGTGCTTCATCAGACCAGTGGTAGTGTCCTGTCTCATCAGTCATTCCAGTGACGATATACGCTGCTGCTATATGTCCATTACTGCCGTATAATAATTATAACAACAACCACAAGTCCCTTACAGTGCTGTTGTGTTGTGCTGCATCAGACTAGTGGTAGTGTCCTGTCTCATCAGTCATTCCAGTGACGATATACGCTGCTGCTATATGTTCACTGCTGCCGTATACTAATAATAATAACAACCACAAGACCCTTACAGTGTTGTTGTGTTGTGCTTCATCAGACCAGTGGTAGTGTCCTGTCTCATCAGTCATTTCAGTGACGATATACGCTGCTGCTATATGTCCACTACTGTTGTATAATAATTATAGCAACAACTACCACAAGTCCCTTACAGTGCTGTTGTGTTGTGCTGCATCAGACTAGTGGTAGTGTCCTGTCTCATCAGTCATTCCAGTGACGATATACGCTACTGCTATATGTTCACTGCTGCCGTATACTAATAATAATAACAACCACAAGACCCTTACAGTGTTGTTGTGTTGTGCTTCATCAGACCAGTGGTATTGTCCTGTCTCATCAGTCATTCCAGTGACGATATACGCTGCTGCTATATGTCCATTACTGCCGTATAATAATTATAACAACAACCACAAGTCCCTTACGGTGCTGTTGTGTTGTGCTGCATCAGACTAGTGGTAGTGTCCTGTCTCATCAGTCATTTCAGTGACGATATACGCTGCTGCTATATGTCCACTACTGTTGTATAATAATTATAACAACAACAACCACAAGTCCCTTACAGTGTTGTTGTGTTGTGCTGCATCAGACCAGTGTTAGTGTCCTGTCTCATCAGTCATTCCAGTGACGATATACGCTGCTGCTATATGTTCACTGCTGCCGTATACTAATAACAATAACAACCACAAGACCCTTACAGTGTTGTTGTGTTGTGCTTCATCAGACCAGTGGTAGTGTCCTGTCTCATCAGTCATTCCAGTGACGATATACGCTGCTGCTATATGTCCATTACTGCCGTATAATAATTATAACAACAACCACAAGTCCCTTACAGTGCTGTTGTGTTGTGCTGCATCAGACTAGTGGTAGTGTCCTGTCTCATCAGTCATTCCAGTGACGATATACGCTGCTGCTATATGTCCACTGCTGCCGTATAATAATTCTAACAAAAACCACAATACCCTTACAGTATTGTTGTGTTGTGCTGCCATCAGACCAGTGTTAGTGTCCTGTCTCATCAGTCATTCCAGTGACGATATACGCTGCTGCTATATGTACACTATTGCCGTATAATAATTCTAACAACAAACACAAGTCCCTTACAGTGCTGTTGTGTTGTGCTGCATCAGACTAGTGGTGGTGTCCTGTCTCATCAGTCATTTCAGTGACGATATACGCTGCTGCTATATGTCCACTACTGCCGTATAATAATTATAACAACAACCACAAGTCCTTTACAGTGTTGTTGTGTTGTGCTGCATCAGACCAGTGGTAGTGTCCTGTCTCATCAGTCATTCCAGTGACGATATACGCTGTTGCTATTTGTCCACTGCTGCTGTATAATAATTATAACAACAACCACAAGTCCCTTACAGTATTGTTGTGTTGTGCTGCATCAGACCAGTGGTAGTGTCCCGTCTCATCAGTCATTCCAGTGACGATATACGCTGCTGCTATATGTCCACTACTGCCGTATAAAAATTATAACAACAACCACAAGACCCTTTACAGTGCTGTTGTGTTGTGCTGCATCAGACCAGTGGTATTGTCCTGTCTCATCAGTCATTCCAGTGACGATATACGCTGCTGCTATATGTCCATTACTGCCGTATAATAATTATAACAACAACCACAAGTCTCTTTCAGTGCTGTTGTGTTGTGCTGCATCAGACCAGTGGTAGTGTCCTGTCTCATCAGTCATTCCAGTGACGATATACGCTGCTGCTATATGTCCACTACTGCCGTATAATAATTATAACAACAACCAAAAGTCCCTTACAGTGTTGCTGTGTTTGTTCTGCATCAGACCAGTGGTAGTGTCCTGTATCATCAGTCATTCCGGTGACGAGGCAGCCACAGTGGTATACGCTGCTGCTATATGTCCACTGCTGCCATATAATAACAAAAACAACAACAATAACCACAAGTCCCTTACAGTGTTGTTGTGTTGTGCTGCATCAGAAGGAGAAAGAATTGACTGCATAGGAGAGGAATGGGTTAAACATCCTGTGAGGGGTGGAACTAGCTGTGAGGTAGTACAGCCTTAGGAAAAGGGGGAGGGTTAGGGTATATATAGGCTGCAGTGGCCATTTTGGGCCTCTTTGCTGTTTGAATTTCCTTGGGGTGAGTTCTGCCTGGCAGATTGTTCACCCTTCTATATTTCGTGCACTTGTTTTAGGAAACAAATTATAATATGGCCTCCAGCCGCCCACGCCGATCAGTAGGCGCGCCAGCCCGTTACCAGGCCAGCGAGGCTGAGCCCGGGGCCGGGATGTCCGGCGCCGGGGAGGCCGTTAATACGCATGGGTCTGCTCCAGGGTCGTTGGGTGCAGGGCGCAGGACGCGCTCCTCCGGCGACCCTGCGGTCGCGAGTGTAGCTGCTGGCGGCCGCGGTGGGCGGCACGTGGCGGTCCGGAGGTCTGACATCCTGGAGAGAGGGGACCAACGGTCCTCGCCTCCGGGGGCAGTCGGGGGAGTCGGGACGGTGAGAGATCGCGGGCGCGCGCTAGCGCGCCTCGCTGGACGCCGCTCGGCACCCGCTGCGGTGACACCCAGCCGGTCCTCCCTGCCAGGGCCGCTTGGAAGCTCCACGCGGCGGGGGAGAACTGGGCGGGCGACAGACGTGACGGCGATCCGGCCTGGGCCCGTCGGTGTGCCCAGCGCCGGATCGTCGGATAGGAGTGCACAGCAAGAGGCTGCATCGGCAGCGGGGGACACCAGGACAGGAGGCGGTGGGGCGCGCGCACGACGGGCGCGCGCACCAACGCGCGGCTCCGGCGGCGTCTCTCGCGCACGGGTGCGCGCAGCGACGCCGCATCGTTCCGTGTCCCCTCAGCCCTCCTCGCTGCGGATTAGTTCCGGCGGGGCGAGGAGGGAAAGCAGGCCTGGTGGTGATCAACCAGGTTTTCGGGGTTTTTCGCCCAGCGGTGCGCAAAGGATGGGCAGCACGGCACCGCGGGCGTCACATGATGCACAGAGCAGGGCCTCCCGGGCTGGACGTGGCAGCTCATCCAGCACTTCCGGGGGACCTGGGCGGGCGGGCACAGGAAGTAGGGGGGGGTTTATGTCCAGGGTGAGGTGCCCGGTCATTACGGACCTTTCCCCGCAGGGCCGACCGATTTGTGGTCCGGATGGGTCATGGCTTCCCGTGCCCAGCGGCGGGTCCACACGGCGCGTTCCGCCCGCTCGGCAACCAGCAGGCGACGCGCCTGCGCCACGGGATGCGAATATAACACAAGACGCTTTCGCTACGGCCCTCGCCACGGTGGTGGCAGCTTTGGGCCCGCTCTCAGCGGCCCCCGAGCGCGAGGTTGGGTCCGGGGGGTTTCCTAGCGGATCGGGCGCGGGTGCGGGCTCTGCCGCGCAGAGGGTAGCGCGTGCGTGCCGTGAGCTTGGTGCGGCCGCGGCTCAGCTGCAGCAGCAGCCACGGCGGGATGAGAATGTGCGTTCATCCGGCACGCCATCGCCTGGAAGGGCTAGGCGCTCGCCACTGTGTGTCTCTGGGTCCTCTTCCCCCTTTTTGCCCGCAGTTGATCAGACGGATACGGAGGAAGCGGAATCGGAAGTGGAGGACGTTTCGTACATCGCCCCTGATGAATCTGGATCCGACCATTCTACGGTTACAGGTGAGGCGGAGCAGTCTGGGTCGGTTGCGAGTACTCCCTCAAGTTCGCGCAGCTCGTCCCCTTCATCCTCTTCTTCCTCTTCTTCCTCCTCCTCCCTTTCCTCGGCGGTGTCCGACATAAGTAGCACGGCGAAGGCGAAGAAAAGGGCGATTAAATACGCCAAAAAGGCGGCTGGGAGGCAGGAGAGGCATAAGAGGCGAAGGCGGGTTAGCAAAGAATCTCGCAAGGCTAGGAAGCGGCGCGACTTGCCAGGCGTGGTTCGCTGCGAATATACCGCTGTCATGCGAGGGCTTAGGGATAGCTGCAGCAAAAGCATTCGTAGGGGGGACTACGTGGATGTCTTCGTCTTGACGAAAGGCGCGAAGAGGGAGTTCAAGGCAGCTACCGCTAAGAAGGGCATAGGGGCCGAGGCATTTCGCACGTTCGATAACTGGCTGGCAGGTTTCTGGGTTTTCGCGGCTTGTTACCTTGAGGACAGGCCAGACGAGCATATGAATGTCATCCGGTACCTGCACCTCGTGCATGATATGCAACGCACGTCGGCGGGTGACGAATGGCGTAGATATGATGAGGAATTCAGAGAGAAACAGGACGGGTTGTATGTGATGGACTTCGGGTTCAAGGACGTGGAGGTATGGCTTAGGGTCACCAGGGCCTCACAACAGGCCAAGGAGCCCCGGGGCACAGGGGCGGACGGACACCGGGTCGGGCCGTCCGCCCATGCGCCCGGCGGGGACGGCGGGTCGGCCAAGCCAGTTAGGTCGGCCGTCCGGACTGGGAAACAGACAGGAACGAAAGGGTTATGCTTCGCGTTTAACAACGCGGCATGTACCTACGGCAAGCAGTGTCGGTTCCGTCACGCTTGCCTCCATTGCGGGGGTTCCCACCCGGCCTCCTCCTGCTTCAAGAATACTCGGCAGGGTCCCCGCGCTAAACAACCCTACTCTAGAGGAGCACCCGGCGGGAGTGCTCCTCAGGGCGCCAACGCCAATTAGGTTAGAGGCTATGCGTAAATGGTTGAGTTGGTATCCGAATAAGGAGGATGCCGGGTTTTTATACGAAGGTTTTAGTTTTGGGTTCCGCTTGCCTGTTGCAAGCGAGGTTACAGTTAGGGCGCAGAGGAACCTGCAGTCGGCTCGAGCTTTGCCTTTAGTATTGCGGGAAAAAGTCGATAAGGAGATCAGGCTGGGCAGGATCGTGGGGCCTTTTGCTTCACCCCCCGTGGCTGATCTCGTCATCTCCCCGGTGGGGGTGGTGCCCAAAAAGACACCTGGGGCCTTCCGTCTGATCCAGCACCTCTCCTACCCACCGGGGGCCTCGGTCAACGACGCTATACCTCCGGGTCATTGCTCGGTGGTATATCAATCGTTTGACGAGGCGCTCAATTTGGTCCGCAGCTACGGAGCTGGGGCCCTCATGGCAAAGATTGACGTCGAATCCGCGTTCAGGTTGCTACCCCTCCATCCGGACTCATTTCGTTTTATGGGTTTCCGGATTGGATCGGAATATTTCATCGACAAATGTTTGCCGATGGGATGTTCCGTTTCATGCTCGTATTTTGAACGTTTTAGCACCTTCCTGCATTGGTGCGTGGAGTCTTCGTCGGGTGGGCACGGCGTTGCCCATTACCTCGATGATTTCCTTTGTACGGGTCCGGCGGGTTCGCCGCGGTGCGGCAACCTGCTTTTCAGTATACGAGCATTGTTTTGTCACTTCGGAGTGCCAGTTGCCGAAGACAAAACGGAGGGGCCGATCTCTTGCCTGTCATTTCTAGGTATCGAGATCGACACAGTGGCAGGCGAGTGTCGTCTGCCTTTGGACAAAGTGGCTAAGCTTCGCGAGGCCATTGGCCAGTTCATGGGCTCGCGTAAGGTTAAGCTGCGGCAGGCGCAATCCTTGCTGGGTATGTTTAACTTTGCTTGTCGGGTCATCCCGATGGGCAGGGTTTTCTGCCGGAAGCTGGAAAGAGCAACCGCGGGGTGTGCCAGGCCGCACCACTTTGTACGGTTGCCAGCCGAGATAAAAAGAGATCTGGCAGTGTGGGCCTCGTTCCTGGAAGATTTTAACGGGGTTCGAATATGGCAGGCACCGACGGTAGATAGCGCCAGATTGCAGCTTTTCACCGACGCGGCAGGGGCATACGGTTTTGGGTGCTATCTTGAGGGATCTTGGTGCGCGGCATCGTGGCCAGCGGAGTGGCATCAGGCGGGTCTCACTAGGGATCTTCTGCTCCTGGAGCTTTTTCCCATCATGGTTGCGCTGGAGATTTGGGGCGAGCGGCTAGCGCATCGCAGCATCCTGTTCAGATGCGACAATCTGGGCGTGGTGCACGCGATTAACAACCAGAGGGCTAAATCGCTGGTGGTGCTGCGGGTCCTAGGGCAGTTGCTGCTTACTTGTCTGCGCAGGAACGTGTGGTTCCGCGCGCAGCATGTGCCGGGTCTGGAGAACGGGGTCGCTGATGCGCTATCGCGAGGGCATTGGGATAGGTTTTACTTGTTGGCTCCCGAGGCCGACCAACGGGGTTTTCATTGTCCCGGTTATGTCTGGCAGGTCATCGAGCCGGACTGGAAGGTTTAGCACTGCGCTCGGTCGCGCCATCCACGCTTAAGGCTTACGAACAGGCCTGGAGCGAATGGGAAGAATTTGCTAGAGGACGGAAGCAACGAGGTAAGAGTGGGCATCGGATGATGCTTTCTTTTATTTGGCAGCTTTATGTTTCGGGTAGGTCGAGAGCGGTGGTGTCCCGGTACTTGGCTGGCATTGCGTTCTTCTGCAGAATTAAGGGTGTTCCCGATCTGACGAAAAGCGGGATTCTGCTGAAGGCTATGAAAGGATGGGCGCGCGTTGCACCTACGCCGCCTGACAGGAGGCGGCCCATTGATGCAGCTTTGCTGCCTGACATCATTGGGTCGGTGGGAGCCATCGCATCGTCTATGTTTGAATCGCTGCTTTTTAGATTGGCTTTCTCTATGGCCTACCACGGTGCCTTTAGGATTTCGGAGTTGGTAGCGCCTTCTAAGCAAACGGATTCGCGCATGCTGGTGGGGGACGTGGTGGTGAGTGGGAGGTCCTTGCTGTGCAGATTGCGATGCTCTGAGACGGACCAGGTGGGGAAGGGCCGATGGGTCACCCTGGTTCCGGCACTTGAGGAGAGTATATGCCCAGTACGGCTGGCAGTGCAGTATGAGGCAGTAAGGCCCGACTGTCGGGGGTCGTGGTTGCTGCACTATGATGGGCTGCCAGTAACAAAGTTCCAATTTCGGTGGATGATGGGTCGCTGTCTGACGAGCTTGGGCCTTTCCCCCTCTCACTTCGGTACACACTCCTTCCGCATTGGGGCTGCTACGGCGGCAGCGGCCGCGGGTTTTTCGGGAGCCCAGATCCAGGCGGTGGGGCGATGGAAGTCATCCTGTTATAAGCGGTACATTCGCCCCGTCGCCTGAGATACTTTGCGTAAGCGTAGCTGGCATCAATAAGTTAGAGTAAGATAAGGTTTGCTTGGTTTATGCATATGTTATGTTCACTATATGTTGGTTCGTTTACCCGTGTGTGATCCTACTCAGGGATTAGCCACTTGCCGCTGCGGGCGTGAGCCGGCAGCGGGGGTCTGGAGTTATTTTGCTATTTTTGCCTGACTTGACGGACTGAATTCTAATCATTAATTAGGCTAATCTTTGCTATCAAAGTCCCTCAGCAGGTTTTTATGCTTTCACCTCCAGCTGAGTTATTTCATGTTTTACCCTCTTTTTTTATACCCCCCCCCCCCCCTGTTTGATTTCGTTTTGATTTTTTTTTTACCTTTCCCTTAAAGTCTTAATGCTTTGCTTCAAATTTATTAGAATATCGGGAGATCGGCTAGGCCGTGACTGCTGCGACTTAGGAAGCTATCAACAAAATTTTTCTTTTTTGGCAGATCCTTCAGGTTAACGCAATTTCTATTTCTGGTATAGATTTTAGTAACACATTTTACCCCTTTTCCTCCATTCAGGTTGTTTCGCTGATGGCTTGTCCGTTTGGGTGGTTGGCCACTCTTATGTCTTTTGGGCAGCTAGGTTCTTGGCCTCTGATACGGCTCAGAGGTTCCCTGGAGGTCAGGGAATCAGATGGCTTGGTTGGCGAGGAATGATGTGGACAGATCTATTGAGTAGATTAGTCAGTCAAGCTAGGAAGCATGGTGTTCCCAAGGTGTTGGTTGTCCACTTAGGTGGCAACGACCTGGGGAAGAGGACTTCCTTGGAGCTAAGGTGGGCCATGATACAAGATCTGGCAAAGGTGGCCGCAGCATGGACCAATTGCGTATTGGTTTTTTCCCTGATGGTGCCAAGGTTGAGTTGGCGCGGTGTGGAGGACGGACGCGTAATAGATGAGGCCAGGATAAAGGTGAATGGGGCGGTGGCGAAGTGGGTCTTGGCCCACGGAGGCAAAGTGGTTCGCCACCCTAGGATTCGGTTCCGAGACAAACACCTTTTTCGGCCTGATGGTGTACATCTATCCAATGAGGGGATGATGTTTTTCCTGGAGGATCTGTTCCTAGTGTTGCAGGAGTTAGGTTAGGTTATGGTGGCGGTGCGAGGACTCTGGGAGGGAGTCCTTCGCTTTTGGCGGAAAAGAACGGCAGTTTGTAGTTGTATCGCTTATATAGGTAGTAAGTTTCAGTTTATTTGGTTTAGGTGCACTCACCTCCATCGACTTAATGGCCGCTCGACCACCCATCCGGGAGGCAGCGGCAGGGCACCCAGGAGCGGTGGGAAGTCACTGTGGGGGTTGTGTTGACACCTATTACCGGTTTTGATAAGGTGTTGGACGGTTTCGGTCAGTTTACCAATTTAAGTTTACCAATAGTTTAATAGAGCCGTTCTTTTTTCTGCCACCATTTTGCCGGGTGATTCGGCAGCTTAACAAATTTTTCCATTTACAGGTTTGCTATGGTTAGGGTCAAATAAATAGCTAGCAATTTTTCTGCCAAAATCATGTCTCCGTGTCTTTATTTACTGGTATTAGAAGGTAACTAAGGTTTACTTTAATAAAGGGGGTCCACCAAATATCACTAGGATGTTTACAGTGGTAGTGTCCTGTCTCATCAGTCATTCCAGTGACGATATACGCTGCTGCTATATGTCCACTGCTGCCGTATAATAATAATAACAACAAAAACAACAACCACAAGTCCCTTAAAGTGTTGTTGTGTTGTGCTGCATCAGACCAGTGGTAGTGTCCTGTCTCATCAGTCATTCCAGTGACGCTATACGCTGCTGCTATATGTCCACTGCTGCCGTATACTAATAATAATAACAACCACAAGTTCCTTACAGTGTTGTTGTGTTGTGCTGCCATCAGACCAGTGGTAGTGTCCTGTTCATCAGTCATTCCAGTGATGATATACGCTGTTGCTATTTGTCCACTGCTGCCGTATAATAATTATAACAACAACCACAAGTCCCTTACAGTATTGTTGTGTTGTGCTGCATCAGACCAATGGTAGTGTCCTGTCTCATCAGTCATTCCAGTGACGATATACGCTGCTGCTTTATGTACACTATTGCCGTATAATAATTATAACAACAACCACAAATCCCTTACAGTGTTGTTGTGTTGTGCTGCATCAGACCAGTGGTAGTGACCTGTCTCATCAGTCATTCCAGTGACGATATACGCTGCTGCTATATGTCCACTGCTGCCGTATAATAATAACAACAACAACCAATAGTCCCTTAAAGTGTTGTTGTGTTGTGCTGCCATCAGACCAGTGGTAGTGTCCTGTCTCATCAGTCATTCCAGTGACGATATACGCTGCTGCTATATGTCCACTACTGCCGTATAAAAATTATAACAACAACCACAAGACCCTTTACAGTGCTATTGTGTTGTGCTGCATCAGACCAGTGGTAGTGTCCTGTCTCATCAGTCATTCCAGTGACGATATACGCTGCTGCTATATGTCCATTACTGCCGTATAATAATTATAACAACAACCACAAGTCCCTTACAGTGTTGTTGTGTTGTGCTGCATCAGACCAGTGTTAGTGTCCTGTCTCATCAGTCATTCCAGTGACGATATACGCTGCTGCTATATGTTCACTGCTGCCGTATACTAATAATAATAACAACAACAAGACCCTTACAGTGTTGTTGTGTTGTGCTTCATCAGACCAGTTGTAGTGTCCAGTCTCACCAGTCATTCCAGTGATGATATACGCTGCTGCTATATGTCCATTACTGCCGTATAACAATTATAACAACAACAACAACCACAAGTCCCTTACAGTGCTGTTGTGTTGTACTGCATCAGACTAGTGGTAGTGTCCTGTCTCATCAGTCATTTCAGTGACGATATACGCTGCTGCTATATGTCCACTACTGTTGTATAATAATTATAACAACAACAACAACAACCACAAGTCCCTTACAGTGTTGTTGTGTTGTGCTGCCATCAGACCAGTGGTAGTGTCCTGTTCATCAGTCATTCCAGTGATGATATACGCTGTTGCTATTTGTCCACTGCTGCCGTATAATAATTATAACAACAACCACAAGTCCCTTACAGTATTGTTGTGTTGTGCTGCATCAGACCAGTGGTAGTGTCCTGTCTCATCAGTCATTCCAGTGACGATATACGCTGCTGCTATATGTCCACTGCTGCCGTATAATAATTCTAACAAAAACCACAATACCCTTACAGTATTGTTGTGTTGTGCTGCCATCAGACCAGTGGTAGTGTCCTGTCTCATCAGTCATTCCAGTGACGATATACGCTGCTGCTTTATGTCCACTGCTGCCATATAATAATAATAATAACAACCACAAGACCCTTACAGTGTTGTTGTGTTGTGCTGCGATCAGACCAGTGGTAGTGTCCTGTTCATCAGTCATTCCAGTGACGATATACGCTGTTGCTATTTGTCCACTGCTGCTGTATAATAATTATAACAACAACCACAAGACCCTTTACAGTGCTGTTGTGTTGTGCTGCATCAGACCAGTGGTATTGTCCTGTCTCATCAGTCATTCCAGTGTTGATATACGCTGCTGCTATATGTCCATTACTGCCGTATAATAATTATAACAACAACCACAAGTCCCTTACAGTGCTGTTGTGTTGTGCTGCATCAGACTAGTGGTAGTGTCCTGTCTCATCAGTCATTCCAGTGACGATATACGCTGCTGCTATATGTCCACTACTGTTGTATAATAATTATAACAACAACAACCACAAGTCCCTTACAGTGTTGTTATGTTGTCCTGCCATCAGACCAGTGGTAGTGTCCTGTCTCATCAGTCATTCCAGTGACGATGCACGCTGCTGCTATATGTCCACTGCTGCCGTATAATAATTCTAACAAAAACCACAATACCCTTACAGTATTGTTGTGTTGTGCTGCATCAGACCAGTGGTAGTGTCCTGTCTCATCAGTCATTCCAGTGACGATATACGCTGCTGCTATATGTACACTATTGCCGTATAATAATTATAACAACAACCACAAATCCCTTACAGTGTTGTTGTGTTGTGCTGCATCAGACCAGTGGTAGTGACCTGTCTCATCAGTCATTCCAGTGACGATATACGCTGCTGCTATATGTCCACTGCTGCCGTATAATAATAATAACAACAACAACCACAAGTCCCTTAAATTGTTGTTGTGTTGTGCTGCATCAGACCAGTGGTAGTGTCCTGTCTCATCAGTCATTCCAGTGACGATATACGCTGCTGCTATATGTCCATTACTGCCGTATAATAATTATAACAACAACCACAAGTCCCTCACAGTGCTGTTGTGTTGTGCTGCATCAGACTAGTGGTAGTGTCCTGTCTCATCAGTCATTTCAGTGACGATATACGCTGCTGCTATATGTCCACTGCTGCCGTATAATAATAATAATAATAATAATAACAACAACAACCACAAGTCCCTTAAAGTGTTGTGGTGTTGTGCTGCCATCAGACCAGTGGTAGTGTCCTGTTCATCAGTCATTCCAGTGACGATATACGCTGCTACTATATGTCCACTGCTGCCGTATAATAATTCTAACAAAAACCACAATACCCTTACAGTATTGTTGTGTTGTGCTGCCATCAGACCAGTGGTAGTGTCCTGTCTCATCAGTCATTCCAGTGACGATATACGCTGCTGCTATATGTACACTACTGCTGTATAATAATTATAACAACAACCACAAGTCCCTTACAGTGTTGTTGTGTTGTGCTGCATCAGACCAGAGGTAGTGTCCTGTCTCATCAGTCTTTCCAGTGACGATATACGCTGCTGCTTTATGTCCACTGCTGCCGTATACTAATAATAATAACAACCACAAGACCCTTACAGTGTTGTTGTGTTGTGCTGCGATCAGACCAGTGGTAGTGTCCTGTTCATCAGTCATTCCAGTGACGATATATGCTGTTGCTATTTGTCCACTGCTGCTGTATAATAATTATAACAACAACCACAAGTCCCTTACAGTATTGTTGTGTTGTGCTGCATCAGACCAGTGGTAGTGTCCCGTCTCATCAGTCATTCCAGTGACGATATACGCTGCTGCTATATGTCCACTACTGCCGTAAAAAAATTATAACAACAACCACAAGACCCTTTACAGTGCTGTTGTGTTGTGCTGCATCAGACCAGTGGTATTGTCCTGTCTCATCAGTCATTCCAGTGACGATATACGCTGCTGCTATATGTCCATTACTGCCGTATAATAATTATAACAACAACCACAAGTCCCTTACGGTGCTGTTGTGTTGTGCTGCATCAGACTAGTGGTAGTGTCCTGTCTCATCAGTCATTTCAGTGACGATATACGCTGCTGCTATATGTCCACTACTGTTGTATAATAATTATAACAACAACATCCACAGGTCCCTTACAGTGTTGTTGTGTTGTGCTGCATCAGACCAGTGTTAGTGTCCTGTCTCATCAGTCATTCCAGTGACGATATACGCTGCTGCTATATGTTCACTGCTGCCGTATACTAATAATAATAACAACAACAAGACCCTTACAGTGTTGTTGTGTTGTGCTTCATCAGACCAGTGGTAGTGTCCTGTCTCATCAGTCATTCCAGTGACGATATACGCTGCTGCTATATGTCCATTACTGCCGTATAACAATTATAACAACAACAACAACCACAAGTCCCTTACAGTGCTGTTGTGTTGTGCTGCATCAGACTAGTGGTAATATCCTGTCTCATCAGTCATTTCAGTGACGATATACGCTGCTGCTATATGTCCACTACTGTTGTATAATAATTATAACAACAACAACAACAACCACAAGTCCCTTACAGTGTTGTTGTGTTGTGCTGCCATCAGACCAGTGGTAGTGTCCTGTTCATCAGTCATTCCAGTGATGATATACGCTGTTGCTATTTGTCCACTGCTGCCGTATAATAATTATAACAACAACCACAAGTCCCTTACAGTATTGTTGTGTTGTGCTGCATCAGACCAGTGGTAGTGTCCTGTCTCATCAGTCATTCCAGTGACGATATACGCTGCTGCTATATGTCCACTACTGTTGTATAATAATTATAACAACAACAACAACCACAAGTCCCTTACAGTGTTGTTGTGTTGTGCTGCCATCAGACCAGTGGTAGTGTCCTGTCTCATCAGTCATTCCAGTGACGATATACGCTGCTGCTATATGTCCACTGCTGCCGTATAATAATTCTAACAAAAACCACAATACCCTTACAGTATTGTTGTGTTGTGCTGCCATCAGACCAGTGGTAGTGTCCTGTCTCATCAGTCATTCCAGTGACGATATACGCTGCTGCTATATGTCCACTACTGCCGTATAATAATTATAACAACAACAACCACAAGTCCCTTACAGTGTTGTTGTGTTGTGCTGCATCAGACTAGTGGTAGTGTCCTGTCTCATCAGTCATTCCAGTGACGATATACGCTGCTGCTTTATGTCCACTGCTGCCGTATACTAATAATAATAACAACCACAAGACCCTCACAGTGTTGTTGTGTTGTGCTGCGATCAGACCGGTGGTAGCGTCCTGTTCATCAGTCATTCCAGTGATGATATACGCTGTTGCTATTTGTCCACTGCTGCTGTATAATAATTATAACAACAACCACAAGTCCCTTACAGTATTGTTGTGTTGTGCTGCATCAGACCAGTGGTAGTGTCCCGTCTCATCAGTTATTCCAGTGACGATATACGCTGCTGCTATATGTCCACTACTGCCGTAAAAAAATTATAACAACAACCACAAGACCCTTTACAGTGCTGTTGTGTTGTGCTGCATCAGACCAGTGGTATTGTCCTGTCTCATCAGTCATTCCAGTGACGATATACGCTGCTGCTATATGTCCATTACTGCCGTATAATAATTATAACAACAACCACAAGTCCCTTACGGTGCTGTTGTGTTGTGCTGCATCAGACTAGTGGTAGTGTCCTGTCTCATCAGTCATTTCAGTGACGATATACGCTGCTGCTATATGTCCACTACTGTTGTATAATAATTATAACAACAACATCCACAAGTCCCTTACAGTGTTGTTGTGTTGTGCTGCATCAGACCAGTGTTAGTGTCCTGTCTCATCAGTCATTCCAGTGACGATATACGCTGCTGCTATATGTTCACTGCTGCCGTATACTAATAATAATAACAACAACAAGACCCTTACAGTGTTGTTGTGTTGTGCTTCATCAGACCAGTGGTAGTGTCCTGTCTCATCAGTCATTCCAGTGACGATATACGCTGCTGCTATATGTCCATTACTGCCGTATAACAATTATAACAACAACAACCACAAGTCCCTTACAGTGCTGTTGTGTTGTGCTGCATCAGACCAGTGGTAATATCCTGTCTCATCAGTCATTCCAGTGACGATATACGCTGCTGCTATATGTCCACTACTGTTGTATAATAATTATAACAACAACCACAAGTCCCTTACAGTGTTGTTGTGTTGTGCTGCCATCAGACCAGTGGTAGTGTCCTGTTCATCAGTCATTCCAGTGATGATATACGCTGTTGCTATTTGTCCACTGCTGCCGTATAATAATTATAACAACAACCACAAGTCCCTTACAGTATTGTTGTGTTGTGCTGCATCAGACCAGTGGTAGTGTCCTGTCTCATCAGTCATTCCAGTGACGATATACGCTGCTGCTATATGTCCACTACTGTTGTATAATAATTATAACAACAACAACAACCACAAGTCCCTTACAGTGTTGTTGTGTTGTGCTGCCATCAGACCAGTGGTAGTGTCCTGTCTCATCAGTCATTCCAGTGACGATATACGCTGCTGCTATATGTCCACTGCTGCCGTATAATAATTCTAACAAAAACCACAATACCCTTACAGTATTGTTGTGTTGTGCTGCCATCAGACCAGTGGTAGTGTCCTGTCTCATCAGTCATTCCAGTGACGATATACGCTGCTGCTATATGTCCACTACTGCCGTATAATAATTATAACAACAACAACCACAAGTCCCTTACAGTGTTTTTGTGTTGTGCTGCATCAGACTAGTGGTATTGTCCTGTCTCATCAGTCATTCCAGTGACAATATACGCTGCTGCTTTATGTCCACTGCTGCCGTATACTAATAATAATAACAACCACAAGACCCTTACAGTGTTGTTGTGTTGTGCTGCGATCAGACCAGTGGTAGTGTCCTGTTCATCAGTCATTCCAGTGATGATATACGCTGTTGCTATTTGTCCACTGCTGCTGTATAATAATTATAACAACAACCACAAGTCCCTTACAGTATTGTTGTGTTGTGCTGCATCAGACCAGTGGTAGTGTCCCGTCTCATCAGTCATTCTAGTGACGATATACGCTGCTGCTATATGTCCACTACTGCCGTATAAAAATTATAACAACAACCACAAGACCCTTTACAGTGTTGTTGTGTTGTGCTGCCATCAGACCAGTGGCAGTGTCCTGTCTCATCAGTCATTCCAGTGACGATATACGCTGCTGCTATATGTCCACTGCTGCCGTATAATAATTCTAACAAAAACCACAATACCCTTACAGTATTGTTGTGTTGTGCTGCCATCAGACCAGTGGTAGTGTCCTGTCTCATCAGTCATTCCAGTGACGATATACGCTGCTGCTATATGTACACTATTGCCGTATAATAATTATAACAACAACCACAAATCCCTTACAGTGTTGTTGTGTTGTGCTGCATCAGACCAGTGGTAGTGACCTGTCTCATCAGTCATTCCAGTGACGATATACGCTGCTGTTATATGTCCACTGCTGCCGTATAATAATAATAACAACAATAACCACAAGTCCCTTAAAGTGTTGTTGTGTTGTGCTGCATCAGACCAGTGGTAGTGTCCTGTCTCATCAGTCATTCCAGTGACGATATACGCTGCTGCTATATGTCCATTACTGCCGTATAATAATTCTAACAACAACCACAAGTCCCTTACGGTGCTGTTGTGTTGTGCTGCATCAGACTAGTGGTAGTGTCCTGTCTCATCAGTCATTTCAGTGGCAATATACGCTGCTGCTATATGTCCACTACTGCCGTATAATAATTATAACAACAACCACAAGTCCCTTACAGTGTTGTTGTGTTGTGCTGCATCAGACCAGTGGTAGTGTCCTGTCTCATCAGTCATTCCAGTGACGATATACGCTGCTGCTATATGTCCACTACTGCCGTATAATAATTATAACAACAACCACAAGGCCCTTACAGTGTTGCTGTGTTTTTTCTGCATCAGACCAGTGGTAGTGTCCTGTCTCATCAGTCATTCCGGTGACGAGGCAGCCACAGTGGTATACGCTGCTGCTATATGTCCACTGCTGCCATATAATAACAAAAACAACAACAATAACCACAAGTCCCTTACAGTGTTGTTGTGTTGTGCTGCATGAGAACAGTGGTAGTGTCCTGTCTCATCAGTCATTCCAGTGACGATATACGCTGCTGCTATATGTCCACTGCTGCCGTATAATAATAACAACAACAACAACCACAAATCCCTTAAAGTGTTGTTGTGTTGTGCTGCATCAGACCAGTGGTAGTGTCCTGTCTCATCAGTCATTCCAGTGACGCTATACGCTGTCGCTATATGTCCACTGCTGCCGTATACTAATAATAATAACAACCACAAGTCCCTTACAGTGTTGTTGTGTTGTGCTGCCATCAGACCAGTGGGAGTGTCCTGTTCATCAGTCATTCCAGTGATGATATACGCTGTTGCTATTTGTCCACTGCTGCCGTATAATAATTATAACAACAACCACAAGTCCCTTACAGTATTGTTGTGTTGTGCTGCATCAGACCAGTGGTAGTGTCTTGTCTCATCAGTCATTCCAGTGAAGATATACGCTGCTGCTATATGTACACTATTGCCGTATAATAATTATAACAACAACCACAAATCCCTTACAGTGTTGTTGTGTTGTGCTGCATCAGACCAGTGGTAGTGACCTGTCTCATCAGTCATTCCAGTTACGATATACGCTGCTGCTATATGTCCACTGCTGCCTTAAAATAATTATAACAACAACCACAAGTCCCTTACGGTGCTGTTGTGTTGTGCTGCATCAGACTAGTGGTAGTGTCCTGTCTCATCAGTCATTTCAGTGACGATATACGCTGCTGCTATATGTCCACTACTGTTGTATAATAATTATAACAACAACAACAACCACAAGTCCCTTAAAGTGTTGTTGTGTTGTGCTGCATCAGACCAGTGTTAGTGTCCTGTCTCATCAGTCATTCCAGTGACGATATACGCTGCTGCTATATGTTCACTGCTGCCGTATACTAATAATAATAACAACCACAAGACCCTTACAGTGTTGTTGTGTTGTGCTGCATCAGACCAGAGGTAGTGACCTGTCTCATCAGTCATTCCAGTGACGATATACGCTGCTGTTATATGTCCACTGCTGCCGTATAATAATAATAACAACAATAACTACAAGTCCCTTAAAGTGTTGTTGTGTTGTGCTGCATCAGACCAGTGGTAGTGTCCTGTCTCATCAGTCATTCCAGTGACGATATACGCTGCTGCTATATGACCATTACTGCCGTATAATAATTCTAACAACAACCACAAGTCCCTTACGGTGCTGTTGTGTTGTGCTGCATCAGACTAGTGGTAGTGTCCTGTCTCATCAGTCATTTCAGTGGCGATATACGCTGCTGCTATATGTCCACTACTGCCGTATAATAATTATAACAACAACCACAAGTCCCTTACAGTGTTGTTGTGTTGTGCTGCATCAGACCAGTGGTAGTGTCCTGTCTCATCAGTCATTCCAGTGACGATATACGCTGCTGCTATATGTCCACTACTGCCGTATAATAATTATAACAACAACCACAAGGCCCTTACAGTGTTGCTGTGTTTTTTCTGCATCAGACCAGTGGTAGTGTCCTGTCTCATCAGTCATTCCGGTGACGAGGCAGCCACAGTGGTATACGCTGCTGCTATATGTCCACTGCTGCCATATAATAACAAAAACAACAACAATAACCACAAGTCCCTTACAGTGTTGTTGTGTTGTGCTGCATGAGAACAGTGGTAGTGTCCGGTCTCATCAGTCATTCCAGTGACGATATACGCTGCTGCTATATGTCCACTGCTGCCGTATAATAATTATAACAACAACAACAACAACAACAACCACAAATCCCTTAAAGTGTTGTTGTGTTGTGCTGCATCAGACCACTGGTAGTGTCCTGTCTCATCAGTCATTCCAGTGACGCTATACGCTGCTGCTATATGTCCACTGCTGCCGTATACTAATAATAATAACAACCACAAGTCCCTTACAGTGTTGTTGTGTTGTGCTGCCATCAGACCAGTGGGAGTGTCCTGTTCATCAGTCATTCCAGTGATGATATACGCTGTTGCTATTTGTCCACTGCTGCCGTATAATAATTATAACAACAACCACAAGTCCCTTACAGTATTGTTGTGTTGTGCTGCATCAGACCAGTGGTAGTGTCCCGTCTCATCAGTCATTCCAGTGACGATATACGCTGCTGCTATATGTCCACTACTGCCGTAAAAAAATTATAACAACAACCACAAGACCCTTTACAGTGCTGTTGTGTTGTGCTGCATCAGACCAGTGGTATTGTCCTGTCTCATCAGTCATTCCAGTGACGATATACGCTGCTGCTATATGTCCATTACTGCCGTATAATAATTATAACAACAACCACAAGTCCCTTACGGTGCTGTTGTGTTGTGCTGCATCAGACTAGTGGTAGTGTCCTGTCTCATCAGTCATTTCAGTGACGATATACGCTGCTGCTATATGTCCACTACTGTTGTATAATAATTAGAACAACAACATCCACAAGTCCCTTACAGTGTTGTTGTGTCGTGCTGCATCAGACCAGTGTTAGTGTCCTGTCTCATCAGTCATTCCAGTGACGATATACGCTGCTGCTATATGTTCACTGCTGCCGTATACTAATAATAATAACAACAACAAGACCCTTACAGTGTTGTTGTGTTGTGCTTCATCAGACCAGTGGTAGTGTCCTGTCTCATCAGTCATTCCAGTGACGATATACGCTGCTGCTATATGTCCATTACTGCCGTATAACAATTATAACAACAACAACCACAAGTCCCTTACAGTGCTGTTGTGTTGTGCTGCATCAGACTAGTGGTAATATCCTGTCTCATCAGTCATTTCAGTGACGATATACGCTGCTGCTATATGTCCACTACTGTTGTATAATAATTATAACAACAACCACAAGTCCCTTACAGTGTTGTTGTGTTGTGCTGCCATCAGACCAGTGGTAGTGTCCTGTTCATCAGTCATTCCAGTGATGATATACGCTGTTGCTATTTGTCCACTGCTGCCGTATAATAATTATAACAACAACCACAAGTCCCTTACAGTATTGTTGTGTTGTGCTGCATCAGACCAGTGGTAGTGTCCTGTCTCATCAGTCATTCCAGTGACGATATACGCTGCTGCTATATGTCCACTACTGTTGTATAATAATTATAACAACAACAACAACCACAAGTCCCTTACAGTGTTGTTGTGTTGTGCTGCCATCAGACCAGTGGTAGTGTCCTGTCTCATCAGTCATTCCAGTGACGATATACGCTGCTGCTATATGTCCACTGCTGCCGTATAATAATTCTAACAAAAACCACAATACCCTTACAGTATTGTTGTGTTGTGCTGCCATCAGACCAGTGGTAGTGTCCTGTCTCATCAGTCATTCCAGTGACGATATACGCTGCTGCTATATGTCCACTACTGCCGTATAATAATTATAACAACAACAACCACAAGTCCCTTACAGTGTTTTTGTGTTGTGCTGCATCAGACTAGTGGTATTGTCCTGTCTCATCAGTCATTCCAGTGACAATATACGCTGCTGCTTTATGTCCACTGCTGCCGTATACTAATAATAATAACAACCACAAGACCCTTACAGTGTTGTTGTGTTGTGCTGCGATCAGACCAGTGGTAGTGTCCTGTTCATCAGTCATTCCAGTGATGATATACGCTGTTGCTATTTGTCCACTGCTGCTGTATAATAATTATAACAACAACCACAAGTCCCTTACAGTATTGTTGTGTTGTGCTGCATCAGACCAGTGGTAGTGTCCCGTCTCATCAGTCATTCTAGTGACGATATACGCTGCTGCTATATGTCCACTACTGCCGTATAAAAATTATAACAACAACCACAAGACCCTTTACAGTGCTGTTGTGTTGTGCTGCATCAGACCAGTGGTATTGTCCTGTCTCATCAGTCATTCCAGTGACGATATACGCTGCTGCTATATGTCCATTACTGCCGTATAATAATTATAACAACAACCACAAGTCCCTTACAGTGCTGTTTGTTGTGCTGCATCAGACTAGTGGTAGTGTCCTGTCTCATCAGTCATTTCAGTGACGATATACGCTGCTGCTATATGTCCACTACTGTTGTATAATAATTACCGTATATACTCGAGTATAAGTCGACCCGAATATAAGCCGAGGCACCTAATTCTACCACAAAAACCTGGGAAAACTTATTGACTCGAGTATAAGCCTAGGGTGGGAAATGCAGCTCTAGCCGTACACAGCCCTCAGTGCCAGATATGCCCTCATAGTGCCAGATATGCCCCCACAGTGCTGCCAGATATGCCCCCACAGTGCTGCCAGATATGCCCCCACAGTGCTGCCAGATATGCCCCCACAGTGCTGCCAGATATGCCCCCACAGTGCTGCCAGTTATGCCCCCACAGTGCTGCCAGATATGCCCCCACAGTGCTGCCAGATATGCCCCCACAGTGCTGCCAGATATGCCCCCACAGTGCTGCCAGTTATGCCCCCACAGTGCTGCCAGATATGCCCCCACAGTGCTGCCAGTTATGCCCCCACAGTGCTGCCAGTTATGCCCCCACAGTGCTGCCAGATATGCCCCCACAGTGCTGCCAGATATGCCCCCACAGTGCTGCCAGTTATGCCCCCACAGTGCTGCCAGATATGCCCCCACAGTGCTGCCAGATATGCCCCCACAGTGCTGCCAGTTATGCCCCCACAGTGCTGCCAGTTATGCCCCCACAGTGCTGCCAGATATGCCCCCACAGTGCTGCCAGATATGCCCCCACAGTGCTGCCAGATATGCCCCCACAGTGCTGCCAGATATGCCCCCACAGTGCTGCCAGTTATGCCCCCACAGTGCTGCCAGATATGCCCCCACAGTGCTGCCAGATATGCCCCCACAGTGCTGCCAGTTATGCCCCCACAGTGCTGCCAGATATGCCCCCACAGTGCTGCCAGTTATGCCCCCACAGTGCTGCCAGTTATGCCCCCACAGTGCTGCCAGATATGCCCCCACAGTGCTGCCAGATATGCCCCCACAGTGCTGCCAGTTATGCCCCCACAGTGCTGCCAGATATGCCCCCACAGTGCTGCCAGATATGCCCCCACAGTGCTGCCAGTTATGCCCCCACAGTGCTGCCAGATATGCCCCCACAGTGCTGCCAGATATGCCCCCACAGTGCTGCCAGATATGCCCCCACAGTGCTGCCAGATATGCCCCCACAGTGCTGCCAGTTATGCCCCCACAGTGCTGCCAGATATGCCCCCACAGTGCTGCCAGATATGCCCCCACAGTGCTGCCAGTTATGCCCCCACAGTGCTGCCAGATATGCCCCCACAGTGCTGCCAGATATGCCCCCACAGTGCTGCCAGATACGTTCCCTCCCCAAGTGCCAGGTATGCCCCACAGTGCTGTTACTTACCCCTCCGTCGATCCCGCGCTGTCTTCTGGAGGGACACGAAGCACACAGCGTGCGCGGCTCTCCTGTGTCCCTCCTGCATCTTCGGCGGCCGCGGCGGGTCTATTATAGGAAGTGCCGGTTCGTGATCAGAGGTCACGAACGGGTATTTCCTGTAATAGAACCGCCGCTGCTGCCGCCGGAGATGCAGGAGGGACACAGGAGCGCCGCGCGCTGTGCGCTCCATGTCCCTCCTTCACACTGCTCTGCCTCTGCCTGCACTGACTCGAGTATAAGCCGAGGTGGCTTTTTCAGCACAAAAAAAAGTGCTGAAAAAGTCGGCTTATACTCGAGTATATACGGTATAACAACAACAACCACAAGTCCCTAACAGTGTTGTTGTGTTGTGCTGCCATCAGACCAGTGGTAGTGTCCTGTCTCATCAGTCATTCCAGTGACGATATACGCTGCTGCTATATGTCCACTGCTGCCGTATAATAATTCTAACAAAAACCACAATACCCTTACAGTATTGTTGTGTTGTGCTGCCATCAGACCAGTGGTAGTGTCCTGTCTCATCAGTCATTCCAGTGACGATATACGCTGCTGCTATATGTACACTATTGCCGTATAATAATTATAACAACAACCACAAATCCCTTACAGTGTTGTTGTGTTGTGCTGCATCAGACCAGTGGTAGTGACCTGTCTCATCAGTCATTCCAGTGACGATATACGCTGCTGTTATATGTCCACTGCTGCCGTATAATAATAATAACAACAATAACCACAAGTCCCTTAAAGTGTTGTTGTGTTGTGCTGCATCAGACCAGTGGTAGTGTCCTGTCTCATCAGTCATTCCAGTGACGATATACGCTGCTGCTATATGTCCATTACTGCCGTATAATAATTCTAACAACAACCACAAGTCCCTTACGGTGCTGTTGTGTTGTGCTGCATCAGACTAGTGGTAGTGTCCTGTCTCATCAGTCATTTCAGTGGCGATATACGCTGCTGCTATATGTCCACTACTGCCGTATAATAATTATAACAACAACCACAAGTCCCTTACAGTGTTGTTGTGTTGTGCTGCATCAGACCAGTGGTAGTGTCCTGTCTCATCAGTCATTCCAGTGACGATATACGCTGCTGCTATATGTCCACTACTGCCGTATAATAATTATAACAACAACCACAAGGCCCTTACAGTGTTGCTGTGTTTTTTCTGCATCAGACCAGTGGTAGTGTCCTGTCTCATCAGTCATTCCGGTGACGAGGCAGCCACAGTGGTATACGCTGCTGCTATATGTCCACTGCTGCCATATAATAACAAAAACAACAACAATAACCACAAGTCCCTTACAGTGTTGTTGTGTTGTGCTGCATGAGAACAGTGGTAGTGTCCTGTCTCATCAGTCATTCCAGTGACGATATACGCTGCTGCTATATGTCCACTGCTGCCGTATAATAATAACAACAACAACAACAACCACAAATCCCTTAAAGTGTTGTTGTGTTGTGCTGCATCAGACCAGTGGTAGTGTCCTGTCTCATCAGTCATTCCAGTGACGCTATACGCTGTCGCTATATGTCCACTGCTGCCGTATACTAATAATAATAACAACCACAAGTCCCTTACAGTGTTGTTGTGTTGTGCTGCCATCAGACCAGTGGGAGTGTCCTGTTCATCAGTCATTCCAGTGATGATATACGCTGTTGCTATTTGTCCACTGCTGCCGTATAATAATTATAACAACAACCACAAGTCCCTTACAGTATTGTTGTGTTGTGCTGCATCAGACCAGTGGTAGTGTCCTGTCTCATCAGTCATTCCAGTGAAGATATACGCTGCTGCTATATGTACACTATTGCCGTATAATAATTATAACAACAACCACAAATCCCTTACAGTGTTGTTGTGTTGTGCTGCATCAGACCAGTGGTAGTGACCTGTCTCATCAGTCTTTCCAGTTACGATATACGCTGCTGCTATATGTCCACTGCTGCCTTATAATAATTATAACAACAACCACAAGTCCCTTACGGTGCTGTTGTGTTGTGCTACATCAGACTAGTGGTAGTGTCCTGTCTCATCAGTCATTTCAGTGACGATATACGCTGCTGCTATATGTCCACTACTGTTGTATAATAATTATAACAACAACAACAACCACAAGTCCCTTAAAGTGTTGTTGTGTTGTGCTGCATCAGACCAGTGTTAGTGTCCTGTCTCATCAGTCATTCCAGTGACGATATACGCTGCTGCTATATGTTCACTGCTGCCGTATACTAATAATAATAACAACCACAAGACCCTTACAGTGTTGTTGTGTTGTGCTGCATCAGACCAGAGGTAGTGACCTGTCTCATCAGTCATTCCAGTGATGATATACGCTGCTGTTATATGTCCACTGCTGCCGTATAATAATAATAACAACAATAACTACAAGTCCCTTAAAGTGTTGTTGTGTTGTGCTGCATCAGACCAGTGGTAGTGTCCTGTCTCATCAGTCATTCCAGTGACGATATACGCTGCTGCTATATGACCATTACTGCCGTATAATAATTCTAACAACAACCACAAGTCCCTTACGGTGCTGTTGTGTTGTGCTGCATCAGACTAGTGGTAGTGTCCTGTCTCATCAGTCATTTCAGTGGCGATATACGCTGCTGCTATATGTCCACTTCTGCCGTATAATAATTATAACAACAACCACAAGTCCCTTACAGTGTTGTTTTGTTGTGCTGCATCAGACCAGTGGTAGTGTCCTGTCTCATCAGTCATTCCAGTGACGATATACGCTGCTGCTATATGTCCACTACTGCCGTATAATAATTATAACAACAACCACAAGGCCCTTACAGTGTTGCTGTGTTTTTTCTGCATCAGACCAGTGGTAGTGTCCTGTCTCATCAGTCATTCCGGTGACGAGGCAGCCACAGTGGTATACGCTGCTGCTATATGTCCACTGCTGCCATATAATAACAAAAACAACAACAATAACCACAAGTCCCTTACAGTGTTGTTGTGTTGTGCTGCATGAGAACAGTGGTAGTGTCCGGTCTCATCAGTCATTCCAGTGACGATATACGCTGCTGCTATATGTCCACTGCTGCCGTATAATAATTATAACAACAACAACAACAACAACCACAAATCCCTTAAAGTGTTGTTGTGTTGTGCTGCATCAGACCACTGGTAGTGTCCTGTCTCATCAGTCATTCCAGTGACGCTATACGCTGCTGCTATATGTCCACTGCTGCCGTATACTAATAATAATAACAACCACAAGTCCCTTACAGTGTTGTTGTGTTGTGCTGCCATCAGACCAGTGGGAGTGTCTAGTTCATCAGTCATTCCAGTGATGATATACGCTGTTGCTATTTGTCCACTGCTGCCGTATAATAATTATAACAACAACCACAAGTCCCTTACAGTATTGTTGTGTTGTGCTGCATCAGACCAGTGGTAGTGTCCTGTCTCATCAGTCATTCCAGTGAAGATATACGCTGCTGCTATATGTACACTATTGCCGTATAATAATTATAACAACAACCACAAATCCCTTACAGTGTTGTTGTGTTGTGCTGCATCAGACCAGTGGTAGTGACCTGTCTCATCAGTCATTCCAGTTACGATATACGCTGCTGCTATATGTCCACTGCTGCCTTATAATAATTATAACAACAACCACAAGTCCCTTACGGTGCTGTTGTGTTGTGCTGCATCAGACTAGTGGTAGTGTCCTGTCTCATCAGTCATTTCAGTGACGATATACGCTGCTGCTATATGTCCACTACTGTTGTATAATAATTATAACAACAACAACCACAAGTCCCTTAAAGTGTTGTTGTGTTGTGCTGCATCAGACCAGTGTTAGTGTCCTGTCTCATCAGTCATTCCAGTGACGATATACGCTGCTGCTATATGTTCACTGCTGCCGTATACTAATAATAATAACAACCACAAGACCCTTACAGTGTTGTTGTGTTGTGCTGCATCAGACCAGAGGTAGTGTCCTGTCTCATCAGTCATTCCAGTGACGATATACGCTGCTGCTATATGTCCATTACTGCCGTATAATAATTATAACAACAACCACAAGTCCCTTACAGTGCTGTTGTGTTGTGCTGCATCAGACTAGTGGTAGTGTCCTGTCTCATCAGTTATTTCAGTGACGATATACGCTGCTGCTATATGTCCACTACTGCCGTATAATAATTATAACAACAACCACAAGTCCCTTACAGTGTTGTTGTGTTGTGCTGCATCAGACCAGTGGCAGTGTCCTGTTCATCAGTCATTCCAGTGATGATATACGCTGTTGCTATTTGTCCACTGCTGCCGTATAATAATTATAACAACAACCACAAGTCCCTTACAGTATTGTTGTGTTGTGCTGCATCAGACCAGTGGTAGTGTCCTGTCTCATCAGTCATTCCAGTGACAATATACGCTGCTGCTATATGTTCACTGCTGCCGTATAATAATTCTAACAAAAACCACAATACCCTTACAGTATTGTTGTGTTGTGCTGCCATCAGACCACTGGTAGTGTCCTGTCTCATCAGTCATTCCAGTGACGATATACGCTGCTGCTATATATACACTATTGCCGTATAATAATTATAACAACAACCACAAATCCCTTACAGTGTTGTTGTGTTGTGCTGCATCAGACCAGTGGTAGTGACCTGTCTCATCAGTCATTCCAGTGACGATATACGCTGCTGCTATATGTCCACTGCTGCCGTATAATAATAATAACAACAATAACCACAAGTCCCTTAAAGTGTTGTTGTGTTGTGCTGCATCAGACCAGTGGTAGTGTCCTGTCTCATCAGTCATTCCAGTGACGATATACACTGCTGCTATATGTCCACTGCTGCCGTATACTAATAATAATAACAACCACAAGACCCTTACGGTGTTGTTGTGTTGTGCTGCGATCAAACCAGTGGTAGTGTCCTGTTCATCAGTCATTCCAGTGACGATATACGCTGTTGCTATTTGTCCACTGCTGCTGTATAATAATTATAACAACAACCACAATACCCTTACAGTATTGTTGTGTTGTGCTTCATCAGACCAGTGGTAGTGTCCCGTCTCATCAGTCATTCCAGTGACGATATACGCTGCTGCTATATGTCCACTACTGCCGTATAAAAATTATAACAACAACCACAATACCCTTTACAGTGCTGTTGTGTTGTGCTGCATCAGACCAGTGGTATTGTCCTGTCTCGTCAGTCATTCCAGTGACGATATACGCTGCTGCTATATGTCCATTACTGCCGTATAATAATTATAACAACAACAACAACCACAAGTCCCTTACGGTGCTGTTGTGTTGTGCTGCATCAGACTAGTGGTAGTGTCCTGTCTCATCAGTCATTTCAGTGACGATATACGCTGCTGCTATAGGTCCACTACTGTTGTATAATAATTATAACAACAACACCAACCACAAGTCCCTTACAGTGTTGTTGTGTTGTGCTGCATCAGACCAGTGTTAGTGTCCTGTCTCATCCGTCATTCCAGTGACGATATACGCTGCTGCTATATGTTCACTGCTGCCGTATACTAATAATAATAACAACCACAAGACCCTTACAGTGTTGTTGTGTTGTGCTTCATCAGACCAGTGGTAGTGTCCTGTCTCATCAGTCATTCCAGTGACGATATACGCTGCTGCTATATGTCCATTACTGCCGTATAATAATTATAACAACAACAACCACAAGTCCCTTACAGTATTGTTGTGTTGTGCTGCCATCAGACCAGTGGTAGTGTCCTGTCTCATCAGTCATTCCAGTGACGATATACGCTGCTGCTATATGTACACTATTGCCGTATAATAATTATAACAACAACCACAAATCCCTTACAGTGTTGTTGTGTTGTGCTGCATCAGACCAGTGGTAGTGACCTGTCTCATCAGTCATTCCAGTGACGATATACGCTGCTGTTATATGTCCACTGCTGCCGTATAATAATAATAATAATAATAACAACAATAACCACAAGTCCCTTAAAGTGTTGTTGTGTTGTGCTGCATCTGACCAGTGGTAGTGTCCTGTCTCATCAGTCATTCCAGTGACGATATACGCTGCTGCTATATGTCCATTACTGCTGTATAATAATTCTAACAACAACCACAAGTCCCTTACGGTGCTGTTGTGTTGTGCTGCATCAGACTAGTGGTAGTGTCCTGTCTCATCAGTCATTTCAGTGGCGATATACGCTGCTGCTATATGTCCACTACTGCCGTATAATAATTATAACAACAACCACAAGTCCCTTACAGTGTTGTTGTGTTGTGCTACATCAGACCAGTGGTAGTGTCCTGTCTCATCAGTCATTCCAGTGACGATATAAGCTGCTGCTATATGTCCACTACTGCCGTATAATAATTATAACAACAACCACAAGGCCCTTACAGTGTTGCTGTGTTTTTTCTGCATCAGACCAGTGGTAGTGTCCTGTCTCATCAGTCATTCCGGTGACGAGGCAGCCACAGTGGTATACGCTGCTGCTATATGTCCACTGCTGCCATATAATAACAAAAACAACAACAATAACCACAAGTCCCTTACAGTGTTGTTGTATTGTGCTGCATCAGAACAGTGGTAGTGTCCTGTCTCATCAGTCATTCCAGTGACGATATACGCTGCTGCTATATGTCCACTGCTGCCGTATAATAATAACAACAACAACCACAAATCCCTTAAAGTGTTGTTGTGTTGTGCTGCATCAGACCAGTGGTAGTGTCCTGTCTCATGAGTCATTCCAGTGACGCTATACGCTGCTGCTATATGTCCACTGCTGCCGTATACTAATAATAATAACAACCACAAGTCCCTTACAGTGTTGTTGTGTTGTGCTGCCATCAGACCAGTGGGAGTGTCCTGTTCATCAGTCATTCCAGTGATGATATACGCTGTTGCTATTTGTCCACTGCTGCCGTATAATAATTATAACAACAACCACAAGTCCCTTACTGTATTGTTGTGTTGTGCTGCATCAGACCAGTGGTAGTGTCCTGTCTCATCAGTCATTCCAGTGAAGATATACGCTGCTGCTATATGTACACTATTGCCGTATAATAATTATAACAACAACCACAAATCCCTTACAGTGTTGTTGTGTTGTGCTGCATCAGACCAGTGGTAGTGACCTGTCTCATCAGTCATTCCAGTTACGATATACGCTGCTGCTATATGTCCATTGCTGCCTTATAATAATTATAACAACAACCACAAGTCCCTTACGGTGCTGTTGTGTTGTGCTGCATCAGACTAGTGGTAGTGTCCTGTCTCATCAGTCATTTCAGTGACGATATACGCTGCTGCTATATGTCCACTACTGTTGTATAATAATTATAACAACAACAACAACCACAAGTCCCTTAAAGTGTTGTTGTGTTGTGCTGCATCAGACCAGTGGTAGTGTCCTGTCTCATCAGTCATTCCAGTGACGATATACGCTGCTGCTATATGTTCACTGCTGCCGTATACTAATAATAATAACAACCACAAGACCCTTACAGTGTTGTTGTGTTGTGCTGCATCAGACCAGTGGTAGTGTCCTGTCTCATCAGTCATTCCAGTGACGATATACGCTGCTGCTATATGTCCATTACTGCCGTATAATAATTATAACAACAACCACAAGTCCCTTACAGTGCTGTTGTGTTGTGCTGCATCAGACTAGTGGTAGTGTCCTGTCTCATCAGTTATTTCAGTGACGATATACGCTGCTGCTATATGTCCACTACTGCCGTATAATAATTATAACAACAACCACAAGTCCCTTACAGTGTTGTTGTGTTGTGCTGCATCAGACCAGTGGTAGTGTCCTGTTCATCAGTCATTCCAGTGATGATATACGCTGTTGCTATTTGTCCACTGCTGCCGTATAATAATTATAACAACAACCACAAGTCCCTTACAGTATTGTTGTGTTGTGCTGCATCAGACCAGTGGTAGTGTCCTGTCTCATCAGTCAATCCAGTGACAATATACGCTGCTGCTATATGTCCACTGCTGCCGTATAATAATTCTAACAAAAACCACAATACCCTTAAAGTATTGTTGTGTTGTGCTGCCATCAGACCAGTGGTAGTGTCCTGTCTCATCAGTCATTCCAGTGACAATATACGCTGCTGCTATATGTACACTATTGCCGTATAATAATTATAACAACAACCACAAATCCCTTACAGTGTTGTTGTGTTGTGCTGCATCAGACCAGTGGTAGTGTCCTGTCTCATCAGTCATTCCAGTGACGATATACACTGCTGCTATATGTCCACTGCTGCCGTATACTAATAATAATAACAACCACAAGACCCTTACAGTGTTGTTGTGTTGTGCTGCGATCAGACCAGTGGTAGTGTCCTGTTCATCAGTCATTCCAGTGACGATATACGCTGTTGCTATTTGTCCACTGCTGCTGTATAATAATTATAACAACAACCACAATACCCTTACAGTATTGTTGTGTTGTGCTTCATCAGACCAGTGGTAGTGTCCCGTCTCATCAGTCATTCCAGTGACGATATACGCTGCTGCTATATGTCCACTACTGCCGTATAAAAATTATAACAACAACCACAATACCCTTTACAGTGCTGTTGTGTTGTGCTGCATCAGACCAGTGGTATTGTCCTGTCTCGTCAGTCATTCCAGTGACGATATACGCTGCTGCTATATGTCCATTACTGCCGTATAATAATTATAACAACAACAACAACCACAAGTCCCTTACGGTGCTGTTGTGTTGTGCTGCATCAGACTAGTGGTAGTGTCCTGTCTCATCAGTCATTTTAGTGACGATATACGCTGCTGCTATATGTCCACTACTGTTGAATAATAATTATAACAACAACGACAACCACAAGTCCCTTACAGTGTTGTTGTGTTGTGCTGCATCAGACCAGTGTTAGTGTCTTGTCTCATCAGTCATTCCAGTGACGATATACGCTGCTGCTATATGTTCACTGCTGCCGTATACTAATAATAATAACAACCACAAGACCCTTACAGTGTTGTTGTGTTGTGCTTCATCAGACCAGTGTTAGTGTCCTGTCTCATCAGTCATTCCAGTGACGATATACGCTGCTGCTATATGTCCACTGCTGCCGTATAATAATTATAACAACAACCACAAGTCCCTTACAGTATTGTTGTGTTGTGCTGCATCAGACCAGTGGTAGTGTCCTGTCTCATCAGTCATTCCAGTGACGATATACGCTGCTGCTATATGTCCACTGCTGCCGTATAATAATTCTAACAACAACCACAAGTCCCTTACAGTGCTGTTGTGTTGTGCTGCATCAGACTAGTGGTAGTGTCCTGTCTCATCAGTCATTTCAGTGACGATATACGCTGCTGCTATATGTCCACTACTGCCGTATAATAATTATAACAACAACCACAAGTCCCTTACAGTGTTGTTGTGTTGTGCTGCATCAGACCAGAGGTAGTGTCCTGTCTCATCAGTCATTCCAGTGACGATATACGCTGCTGCTTTATGTCCACTGCTGCCGTATACTAATAATAATAACAACCACAAGACCCTTACAGTGTTGTTGTGTTGTGCTGCGATCAGACCAGTGGTAGTGTCCTGTTCATCAGTCATTCCAGTGACGATATACGCTGTTGCTATTTGTCCACTGCTGCTGTATAATAATTATAACAACAACCACGAGTCCCTTACAGTATTGTTGTGTTGTGCTGCATCAGACCAGTGGTAGTGTCCCGTCTCATCAGTCATTCCAGTGACGATATACGCTGCTGCTATATGTCCACTACTGCCGTATAAAAATTATAACAACAACCACAAGACCCTTTACAGTGCTGTTGTGTTGTGCTGCATCAGACCAGTGGTATTGTCCTGTCTCATCAGTCATTCCAGTGACGATATACGCTGCTGCTATATGTCCATTACTGCCGTATAATAATTATAACAACAACCACAAGTCCCTTACAGTGCTGTTGTGTTGTGCTGCATCAGACTAGTGGTAGTGTCCTGTCTCATCAGTCATTTCAGTGACGATATACGCTGCTGCTATATGTCCAAAACTGTTGTATAATAATTATAACAACAACAACAACCACAAGTCCCTTACAGTGTTGTTGTGTTGTGCTGCCATCAGACCAGTGGTAGTGTCCTGTTCATCAGTCTTTCCAGTGATGATATACGCTGTTGCTATTTGTCCACTGCTGCCGTATAATAATTATAATAACAACCACAAGTCCCTTACAGTATTGTTGTGTTGTTCTGCATCAGACCAGTGGTAGTGTCCTGCCTCATCAGTCATTCCAGTGATGATATACGCTGCTGCTATATGTCCACTGCTGCCGTATAATAATTCTAACAAAAACCACAATACCCTTACAGTATTGTTGTGTTGTGCTGCCATCTGACCAGTGGTAGTGTCCTGTCTCATCAGTCATTCCAGTGACGATATACGCTGCTGCTATATGTACACTATTGCCGTATAATAATTATAACAACAACCACAAATCCCTTACAGTGTTGTTGTGTTGTGCTGCATCAGACCAGTGGTAGTGACCTGTCTCATCAGTCATTCCAGTGACGATATACGCTGCTGCTATATGTCCACTGCTGCCGTATAATAATAATAACAACAACAACCACAAGTCCCTTAAAGTGTTGTTGTGTTGTGCTGCATCAGACCAGTGGTAGTGTCCTGTCTCATCAGTCATTCCAGTGACGATATACGCTGCTGCTATATGTCCACTGCTGCCGTATACTAATAATAATAACAACCACAAGACCCTTACAGTGTTGTTGTGTTGTGCTGCGATCAGACCAGTCGTAGTGTCCTGCTCATCAGTCATTCCAGTGACGATATACGCTGTTGCTATTTGTCCACTGCTGCTGTATAATAATTATAACAACAACCACAAGTCCCTTACAGTATTGTTGTGTTGTGCTGCAGCAGACCAGTGGTAGTGTCCCGTCTCATCAGTCATTCCAGTGATGATATACGCTGCTGCTATATGTCCACTACTGCCGTATAAAAATTATAACAACAACCACAAGACCCTTTACGGTGCTGTTGTGTTGTGCTGCATCAGACTAGTGGTAGTGTCCTGTCTCATCTGTCATTTCAGTGACGATATACGCTGCTGCTATATGTCCACTACTGTTGTATAATAATTATAACAACAACAACCACAAGTCCCTTACAGTGTTGTTGTGTTGTGCTGCATCAGACCAGTGTTAGTGTCCTGTCTCATCAGTCATTCCAGTGACGATATACGCTGCTGCTATATGTTCACTACTGCCGTATACTAATAATAATAACAACCAAAAGACCCTTACAGTGTTGTTGTGTTGTGCTTCATCAGACCAGTGGTAGTGTCCTGTCTCATCAGTCATTCCAGTGACGATATACGCTGCTGCTATATGTCCACTACTGTTGTATAATAATTATAACAACAACAACAACCACAAGTCCCTTACAGTATTGTTGTGTTGTGCTGCATCAGACCAGTGGTAGTGTCCTGTTCATCAGTCATTCCAGTGATGATATACGCTGTTGCTATTTGTCCACTGCTGCCGTATAATAATTATAACAACAACCACAAGTCCCTTACAGTATTGTTGTGTTGTGCTGCATCAGACCAGTGGTAGTGTCCTGTCTCATCAGTCATTTCAGTGACGATATACGCTGCTGCTATATGTCCACTACTGTTGTATAATAATTATAACAACAACAACCACAAGACCCTTACAGTGTTGTTGTGTTGTGCTGCCATCAGACCAGTGGTAGCGTCCTGTTCATCAGTCATTCCAGTGATGATATACGCTGTTGCTATTTGACAACTGCTGCCGTATAATAATAATAACAACAACAACAACCACAAGACCCTTACAGTGTTGTTGTGGTGTGCTGCATCAGACCAGTGGTAGTGTCCTGTCTCATCAGTCATTCCAGTGACGATATACGCTGCTGCTATATGTCCACTACTGCCGTATGATAATTATAACAACAACCACAAGTCCCTTACAGTGTTGCTGTGTTTGTTCTGCATCAGACCAGTGGTAGTGTCCTGTCTCATCATTTATTCCGGTGACGAGGCAGCCACAGTGGTATACGCTTCTGCTATATGTCCACAGCTGCCATATAATAACAAATACAACAACAACCACAAGTCCCTTACAGTGTTGTTGTGTTGTGCTGCATCAGAACAGTGGTAGTGTCCTGTCTCATCTGTCATTCCAGTGACCATATACGCTGCTGCTATATGTCCACTGCTGCCGTATAATAATAATAATAACAACAACAACCACAAGTCCCTTAAAGTGTTGTTGTGTTGTGCTGCATCAGACCAGTGGTAGTGTCCTGTCTCATCAGTCATTCCAGTGCCGATATACGCTGCTGCTATATGTCCACTGCTGCCGTATACTAATAATTATAACAACCACAAGTCCCTTACAGTGTTGCTGTCTTGTGCTGCCATCAGACCAATGGTAGTGTCCTGTTCATCAGTCATTCCAGTGACGATATACGCTGTTGCTATTTGTCCACTGCTGCCGTATAATAATTATAACAACAACCACAATTCCCTTACAGTATTGTTGTGTTGTGCTGCATCAGACCAGTGGTAGTGTCCTGTCTCATCAGTCATTCCAGTGACGATATACGCTGCTGCTGTATGTCCACTGCTGCCGTATAATAATTCTAACAAAAACCACAATACCCTTACAGTATTGTTGTGTTGTGCTGCCATCAGACCAGTGGTAGTGTCCTGTCTCATCAGTCATTCCAGTGACGATATACGCTGCTGCTATATGTACACTATTGCCGTATAATAATTATAACAACAACCACAAATCCCTTACAGTGTTGTTGTGTTGTGCTGCATCAGACCAGTGGTAGTGACCTGTCTCATCAGTCATTCCAGTGACGATATACGCTGCTGCTATATGTCCACTGCTGCCGTATAATAATAATAACAACAACAACAACCACAAGTCCCTTAAAGTGTTGTTGTGTTGTGCTGCATCAGACCAGTGGTAGTGTCCTGTCTCATCAGTCATTCCAGTGACGATATACGCTGCTGCTATATGTCCACTGCTGCCGTATACTAATAACAACCACAAGACCCTTACAGTGTTGTTGTGTTGTGCTGCGATCAGACCAGTCGTAGTGTCCTGCTCATCAGTCATTCCAGTGACGATATACGCTGTTGCTATTTGTCCACTGCTGCTGTATAATAATTATAACAACAACCACAAGTCCCTTACAGTATTGTTGTGTTGTGCTGCAGCAGACCAGTGGTAGTGTCCCGTCTCATCAGTCATTCCAGTGACGATATACGCTGCTGCTATATGTCCACTACTGCCGTATAAAAATTATAACAACAACCACAAGACCCTTTACGGTGCTGTTGTGTTGTGCTGCATCAGACTAGTGGTAGTGTCCTGTCTCATCTGTCATTTCAGTGACGATATACGCTGCTGCTATATGTCCACTACTGTTGTATAATAATTATAACAACAACAACCACAAGTCCCTTACAGTGTTGTTGTGTTGTGCTGCATCAGACCAGTGTTAGTGTCCTGTCTCATCAGTCATTCCAGTGACGATATACGCTGCTGCTATATGTTCACTACTGCCGTATACTAATAATAATAACAACCACAAGACCCTTACAGTGTTGTTGTGTTGTGCTTCATCAGACCAGTGGTAGTGTCCTGTCTCATCAGTCATTCCAGTGACGATATACGCTGCTGCTATATGTCCACTACTGTTGTATAATAATTATAACAACAACAACAACCACAAGTCCCTTACAGTATTGTTGTGTTGTGCTGCATCAGACCAGTGGTAGTGTCCTGTTCATCAGTCATTCCAGTGATGATATACGCTGTTGCTATTTGTCCACTGCTGCCGTATAATAATTATAACAACAACCACAAGTCCCTTACAGTATTGTTGTGTTGTGCTGCATCAGACCAGTGGTAGTGTCCTGTCTCATCAGTCATTTCAGTGACGATATACGCTGCTGCTATATGTCCACTACTGTTGTATAATAATTATAACAACAACAACCACAAGACCCTTACAGTGTTGTTGTGTTGTGCTGCCATCAGACCAGTGGTAGCGTCCTGTTCATCAGTCATTCCAGTGATGATATACGCTGTTGCTATTTGACAACTGCTGCCGTATAATAATAATAACAACAACAACCACAAGACCCTTACAGTGTTGTTGTGGTGTGCTGCATCAGACCAGTGGTAGTGTCCTGTCTCATCAGTCATTCCAGTGACGATATACGCTGCTGCTATATGTCCACTACTGCCGTATGATAATTATAACAACAACCACAAGTCCCTTACAGTGTTGCTGTGTTTGTTCTGCATCAGACCAGTGGTAGTGTCCTGTCTCATCATTTATTCCGGTGACGAGGCAGCCACAGTGGTATACGCTTCTGCTATATGTCCACAGCTGCCATATAATAACAAATACAACAACAACCACAAGTCCCTTACAGTGTTGTTGTGTTGTGCTGCATCAGAACAGTGGTAGTGTCCTGTCTCATCTGTCATTCCAGTGACCATATACGCTGCTGCTATATGTCCACTGCTGCCGTATAATAATAATAATAACAACAACAACCACAAGTCCCTTAAAGTGTTGTTGTGTTGTGCTGCATCAGACCAGTGGTAGTGTCCTGTCTCATCAGTCATTCCAGTGCCGATATACGCTGCTGCTATATGTCCACTGCTGCCGTATACTAATAATTATAACAACCACAAGTCCCTTACAGTGTTGCTGTCTTGTGCTGCCATCAGACCAATGGTAGTGTCCTGTTCATCAGTCATTCCAGTGACGATATACGCTGTTGCTATTTGTCCACTGCTGCCGTATAATAATTATAACAACAACCACAATTCCCTTACAGTATTGTTGTGTTGTGCTGCATCAGACCAGTGGTAGTGTCCTGTCTCATCAGTCATTCCAGTGACGATATACGCTGCTGCTGTATGTCCACTGCTGCCGTATAATAATTCTAACAAAAACCACAATACCCTTACAGTATTGTTGTGTTGTGCTGCCATCAGACCAGTGGTAGTGTCCTGTCTCATCAGTCATTCCAGTGACGTTATACGCTGCTGCTATATGTACACTATTGCCGTATAATAATTATAACAACAACCACAAATCCCTTACAGTGTTGTTGTGTTGTGCTGCATCAGACCAGTGGTAGTGACCTGTCTCATCAGTCATTCCAGTGACGATATACGCTGCTGCTATATGTCCACTGCTGCCGTATAATAATAATAATAACAACAACAACAACCACAAATCCCTTAAAGTGTTGTTGTGTTGTGCTGCATCAGACCAGTGGTAGTGTCCTGTCTCATCAGTCATTCCAGTGACGATATACGCTGCTGCTATATGTCCACTGCTGCCGTATACTAATAATAATAACAACCACAAGACCCTTACAGTGTTGTTGAGTTGTGCTGCGATCAGACCAGTGGTAGTGTCCTGTTCATCAGTCATTCCAGTGACGATATACGCTGTTGCTATTTGTCCACTGCTGCTGTATAATAATTATAACAACAACCACAAGTCCCTTACAGTATTGTTGTGTTGTGCTGCATCAGACCTTTGGTAGTGTCCCGTCTCATCAGTCATTCCAGTGACGATATACGCTGCTGCTATATGTCCACTACTGCCATATAAAAATTGTAACAACAACCACAAGACCCTTTACAGTGCTGTTGTGTTGTGCTTCATAAGACCAGTGGTAGTGTCCTGTCTCATCAGTCATTCCAGTGACGATATACGCTGCTGCTATATGTCCATTACTGCCGTATAATAATTATAACAACAACCACAAGTCCCTTACGGTGCTGTTGTGTTGTGCTGCATCAGACTAGTGGTAGTGTCCTGTCTCATCAGTCATTTCAGTGACGATATATGCTGCTACTATATGTCCACTACTGTCGTATAATAATTATAACAACAACCACAAGTCCCTTACAGTGTTGTTGTGTTGTGCTGCATCAGACCAGTGGTAGTGTCCTGTCTCATCAGTCATTCCAGTGACGATATACGCTGCTGCTATATGTTCACTGCTGCCGTATACTAATAATAATAACAACCACAAGTCCCTTACAGTGTTGTTGTGTTGTGCTGCATCAGACCAGTGATAGTGTCCTGTCTCATCAGTCATTCCAGTGACGATATACGCTGCTGCTATATGTCCATTACTGCCGTATGATAATTATAACAACAACCACAAGTCCCTTACAGTGCTGTTGTGTTGTGCTGCATCAGACTAGTGGTAGTGTCCTGTCTCATCAGTCATTTCAGTGACGATAGACGCTGCTGCTATATGTCCACTACTGCCGTATAATAATTATAACAACAACCACAAGTCCCTTACAATGTTGTTGTGTTGTGCTGCATCAGACCAGTGGTGGTGTCCTTTCTCATCAGTCATTCCAGTGACGATATACGCTGCTGCTATATGTTCACTGCTGCCGTATAATAATTATAACAACAACCACAAGTCCCTTACAGTGTTGTTGTGTTGTGCTGCATCAGACCAGTGGTAGTGTCCTGTCTCATCAGTCATTCCAGTGACGATATACGCTGCTGCTATATGTCCACTACTGCCGTATAATAATTATAACAACAACCACAAGTCCCTTACAGTGTTGCTGTGTTTGTTCTGCATCAGACCAGTGGTAGTGTCCTGTCTCATCAGTCATTCCGGTGACGAGGCAGCCACAATGGTATACGCTGCTGCTATATGTCCACTGCTGCCATATAATAACAAAAACAACAACAACAACAACCACAAGTCCCTTACAGTGTTGTTGTGTTGTGCTGCATCAGAACAGTGGTAGTGTCCTATCTCATCAGTCATTCCAGTGACGATATACGCTGCTGCTATATGTCCACTGCTGCCGTATAATAATAATAATAACAACAACAACAACCACAAGTCCCTTAAAGTGTTGTTGTGTTGTGCTGCATCAGACCAGTGGTAGTGTCCTGTCTCATCAGTCATTTCAGTGACGATATACGCTGCTGCTATATGTCCATTGCTGCCGTATACTAATAATAATAACAACCACAAGACCCTTACAGTGTTGTTGTGTTGTGCTGCAATCAGACCAGTGGTAGTGTCCTGTTCATCAGTCATTCCAGTGACGATATACGCTGCTGGTATACGTCCACTGCTGCCGTATAATAATTATAACAACAACCACAAGTCCCTTACAGTATTGTTGTGTTGTGCTGCATCAGACCAGTGGTAGTGTCCTGTCTCATCAGTCATTCCAGTGACTATATACGCTGCTGCTATATGTCCACTGCTGCCATATAATAATTCTAACAAAAACCACAATACCCTTACAGTATTGTTGTGTTGTGCTGCCATCAGACCAGTTGTAGTGTCCTGTCTCATCAGTCATTCCAGTGATGATATACGCTGCTGCTATATGTACACTATTGCCGTATAATAATTTTAACAACAACCACAAATCCCTTACAGTATTGTTGTGTTGTGCTGCATCAGACCAGTGGTAGTGACCTGTCTCATCAGTCATTCCAGTGACGATATTCGCTGCTGCTATATGTCCACTACTGCCGTATAATAATTATAACAACAACCACAAGTCCCTTACAGTGTTGCTGTGTTTGTTCTGCATCAGACCAGTGGTAGTGTCCTGTCTCATCAGTCATTCCGGTGACGAGGCAGCCACAATGGTATACGCTGCTGCTATATGTCCACTGCTGCCATATAATAACAAAAACAACAACAACCACAAGTCCCTTACAGTGTTGTTGTGTTGTGCTGCATCAGAACAGTGGTAGTGTCCTATCTCATCAGTCATTCCAGTGACGATATACGCTGCTGCTATATGTCCACTGCTGCCGTATAATAATAATAATAACAACAACAACAACCACAAGTCCCTTAAAGTGTTGTTGTGTTGTGCTGCATCAGACCAGTGGTAGTGTCCTGTCTCATCAGTCATTTCAGTGACGATATACGCTGCTGCTATATGTCCATTGCTGCCGTATACTAATAATAATAACAACCACAAGACCCTTACAGTGTTGTTGTGTTGTGCTGCAATCAGACCAGTGGTAGTGTCCTGTTCATCAGTCATTCCAGTGACGATATACGCTGCTGGTATACGTCCACTGCTGCCGTATAATAATTATAACAACAACCACAAGTCCCTTACAGTATTGTTGTGTTGTGCTGCATCAGACCAGTGGTAGTGTCCTGTCTCATCAGTCATTCCAGTGACTATATACGCTGCTGCTATATGTCCACTGCTGCCATATAATAATTCTAACAAAAACCACAATACCCTTACAGTATTGTTGTGTTGTGCTGCCATCAGACCAGTTGTAGTGTCCTGTCTCATCAGTCATTCCAGTGATGATATACGCTGCTGCTATATGTACACTATTGCCGTATAATAATTTTAACAACAACCACAAATCCCTTACAGTGTTGTTGTGTTGTGCTGCATCAGACCAGTGGTAGTGACCTGTCTCATCAGTCATTCCAGTGACGATATACGCTGCTGCTATATGTCCACTGCTGCCGTATAATAATAATAACAACAACAACCACAAGTCCCTTAAAGTGTTGTTGTGTTGTGCTGCATCAGACCAGTGGTAGTGTCCTGTCTAATCAGTCATTCCAGTGACGATATACGCTGCTGCTATATGTCCATTGCTGCCGTATACTAATAATAATAACAACCACAAGACCCTTACAGTGTTGTTGTGTTGTGCTGCAATCAGACCAGTGGTAGTGTCCTGTTCATCAGTCATTCCAGTGACGATATACGCTGTTGCTATTTGTTAACTGCTGCTGTATAATAATTATAACAACAACCACAAGACCCTTACAGTATTGTTGTGTTGTGCTGCATCAGACCAGTGGTAGTGTCCCGTCTCATCAGTCATTCCAGTGACGATATACGCTGCTGCTATTTGTCCACTGCTGCCGTATAATAATAATAACAACAACAACCACAAGTCCCTTAAAGTGTTGCTGTGTTGTGCTGCATCAGACCAGTGGTAGTGTCCTGTCTCATCAGTCATTCCAGTGACGATATACGCTGCTGCTATATGTCCACTGCTGCCGTATACTAATAATATCAACCACAAGTCCCTTACAGTGTTGTTGAGTTGTGCTGCGATCAGACCAGTGGTAGTGTCCTGTTCATCAGTCATTCCAGTGACGATATACGCTGTTGCTATTTGTCCACTGCTGCTGTATAATAATTATAACAACAACCACAAGTCCCTTAAAGTATTGTTGTGTTGTGCTGCATCAGACCAGTGGTAGTGTCCCGTCTCATCAGTCATTCCAGTGACGATATACGCTGCTGCTATATGTCCACTACTGCCATATAAAAATTATAACAACAACCACAAGACCCTTTACAGTGCTGTTGTGTTGTGCTGCATAAGACCAGTGGTAGTGTCCTGTCTCATCAGTCATTCCAGTGACGATATACGCTGCTGCTATATGTCCATTACTGCCGTATAATAATTATAACAACAACCACAAGTCCCTTACGGTGCTGTTGTGTTGTGCTGCATCAGACTAGTGGTAGTGTCCTGTCTCATCAGTCATTTCAGTGACGATATATGCTGCTACTATATGTCCACTACTGTCGTATAATAATTATAACAACAACCACAAGTCCCTTACAGTATTGTTGTGTTGTGCTGCATCAGACCAGTGGTAGTGTCCTGTCTCATTAGTCATTCCAGTGACGATATACGCTACTGCTATATGTTCACTGCTGCCGTATACTAATAATAATAACAACCACAAATCCCTTACAGTGTTGTTGTGTTGTGCTGCATCAGACCAGTGGTAGTGTCCTGTCTCATCAGTCATTCCAGTGACGATATACGCTGCTGCTGTATGTCCATTACTGCCGTATAATAATTATAACAACAACCACAAGTCCCTTACAGTGCTGTTGTGTTGTGCTGCATCAGACTAGTGGTAGTGTCCTGTCTCATCAGTCATTTCAGTGACGATATACGCTGCTGCTATATGTCTACTACTGCCGTATATTGATTATAACAACAACCACAAGTCCCTTACAGTGTTGTTGTGTTGTGCTGCATCAGACCAGAGGTAGTGTCCTGTCTCATCAGTCATTCCAGTGACGATATACGCTGCTGCTATATGTCCACTGCTGCCGTATAATAATTATAACAACAAACACAATTCCCTTACAGTGTTGTTGTGTTGTGCTGCATCAGACCAGTGGTGGTGTCCTGTCTCAGCAGTCATTCCAGTGACGATATACGCTGCTGCTATATGTTCACTGCTGCCGTATAATAATTCTAACAACAACCACAAGTCCCTTACAGTGTTGTTGTGTTGTGCTGCATCAGACCAGTGGTACTGTCCTGTCTCATCAGTCATTCCAGTGACGATATACGCTGCTGCTATATGTCCACTACTGCCGTATAATAATTATAACAACAACAACCACAAGTCCCTTAAAGTGTTGCTGTGTTTGTTCTGCATCAGACAAGTGGTAGTGTCCTGTCTCATCAGTCATTCCGGTGACGAGGCAGCCACAGCGGTATACGCTGCTACTATATGTCCACTGCTGCCATATAATAACAAAAACAACAACAACCACAAGTCCCTTACAGTGTTGTTGTGTTGTGCTGCAATCAGACCAGTGGTAGTGTCCTGTTCATCAGTCATTCCAGTGACGATATACGCTGTTGCTATTTGTCCACTGCTGCTGTATAATAATTATAACAACAACAACCACAAGTCCCTTACAGTATTGTTGTGTTGTGCTGCATCAGACCAGTGGTAGTGTCCCATCTCATCAGTCATTCCAGTGACGATATAAGCTGCTGCTATATGTCCACTACTGCCGTATAAAAATTATAACAACAACCACAAGACCCTTTACAGTGCTGTTGTGTTGTGCTGCATCAGACCAGTTGTAGTGTCCTGTCTCATCAGTCATTCGAGTGATGATATACGCTGCTGCTATATGTCCATTACTGCCGTATAATAATTATAACAACAACCACAAGTCCCTTACGGTGCTGTTGTATTGTGCTGCATCAGACTAGTGGTAGTGTCCTGTCTCATCAGTCATTTCAGTGATGATATACGCTGCTGCTATATGTCCACTACTGTTGTATAATAATTATAACAACAACCACAAGTCCCTTACAGTGTTGTTGTGTTGTGCTGCATCAGACCAGTGGTAGTGTCCTGTCTCATCAGTCATTCCACTGACGATATATACGCTGCTGCTTTATGTTCACTGCTGCCGTATACTAATAATAATAACAACCACAAGTCCCTTACAGTGTTGTTGTGTTGTGCTGCATCAGACCAGTGGTGGTGCCCTGTCTCATCAGTCATTCCAGTGACGATATACGCTGCTGATATAAGTTCACTGCTGCCGTATAATAATTATAACAACAACCACAAGTCCCTTACAGTGTTGCTGTGTTTGTTCTGCATCAGACCAGTGGTAGTGTCCTTTCTCATCAGTCATTCCAGTGACAAGGCAGCCACAGTGGTATACGCTGCTGCTATATGACCACTGCTGCTGTATAATAATAATAATAATAATAATAAGAACAACCACAAGACCCTTACAGTGTTGTTGTGTTGTGCTGCATCAGAACAGTGGTAGTGTCCTGTCTCATCAGTCATTCCAGTGACGATATATGCTGCTGCTATATGTCCACTGCTGCCGTATATTAATAACAACAACAACAACCACAAGTCCCTTAAAGTGTTGTTGTGTTGTGCTGCATCAGACCAGTGGTAATGTCCTGTCTCATCAGTCATTCCAGTGACTATATACGCTGCTGCTGTATGTCCATTACTGCCGTATAATAATTATAACAACAACCACCACAAGTCCCTTACAGTGCTGTTGTGTTGTGCTGCATCAGACTAGTGGTAGTGTCCTGTCTCATCAGTCATTTCAGTGACGATATACGCTGCTGCTATTAGAGATGAGCGGGTTCGGTTTCTCTGAATCCGAACCCGCCAGAACTTCATGTTTTTTTTCACGGGTCCGAGCGACTCGGATCTTCCCGCCTTGCTCGGTTAACCCGAGCGCGCCCGAACGTCATCATGACGCTGTCGGATTCTCGCGAGGCTCGGATTCTATCGCGAGACTCGGATTCTATATAAGGAGCCGCGCGTCGCCGCCATTTTCACACGTGCATTGAGATTGATAGGGAGAGGACGTGGCTGGCGTCCTCTCCATTTAGATTATAAGAGACTGAGAGAGATTTACTGGAGCTGACTAGGAGGAGTACTGTTACTGTAGAAGTGTAGAGACTGAGTGGAGAGAGTTTACTAGTGAGGACAGTGCAGTTTACTTTATAATCCGTTCTCTGCCTGAAAAAAGCGATACACAGCACACAGTGACTCAGTCACATACCATATCTGTGTGCACTGCTCAGGCTCAGGCCAGTGTGCTGCATCATCTATTATCTATATATAATATTATATATATCTGTCTGACTGCTCAGCTCACACAGCTTATAATTGTGGGGGAGACTGGGGAGCACTACTGCAGTGCCAGTTATAGGTTATAGCAGGAGCCATGAGTACATAATATATTATATAGTGAGTGACCACCAGACACACAGTGCAGTTTATTTAATATATCCGTTCTCTGCCTGAAAAAAGCGATACACACAGTGACTCAGTCAGTCACATACCATATCTGTGTGCACTGCTCAGGCTCAGGCCAGTGTGCTGCATCATCTATATATATTATATATCTGTCTGACTGCTCAGCTCACACAGCTTATAATTGTGGGGGAGACTGGGGAGCACTACTGCAGTGCCAGTTATAGGTTATAGCAGGAGCCAGGAGTACATAATATTATATTAAAATTAAACAGTGCACACTTTTGCTGCAGGAGTGCCACTGCCAGTGTGACTAGTGACCAGTGACCTGACCACCAGTATATATAATATTAGTAGTATACTATCTCTTTATCAACCAGTCTATATTAGCAGCAGACACAGTACAGTGCGGTAGTTCACGGCTGTGGCTACCTCTGTGTCGGCACTCGGCAGCCCGTCCATAATTGTATATACCACCTAACCGTGGTTTTTTTTTCTTTCTTTATACATACATACTAGTTACGAGTATACTATCTCTTTATCAACCAGTCTATATTAGCAGCAGACACAGTACAGTGCGGTAGTTCACGGCTGTGGCTACCTCTGTGTCGGCACTCGGCAGCCCGTCCATAATTGTATATACCACCTAACCGTGGTTTTTTTTTCTTTCTTTATACATACATACTAGTTACGAGTATACTATCTCTTTATCAACCAGTCTATATATTAGCAGCAGACACAGTACAGTGCGGTAGTTCACGGCTGTGGCTACCTCTGTGTCGGCACTCGGCAGCCCGTCCATAATTGTATATACCACCTAACCGTGGTTTTTTTTCTTTCTTTATACATACATACTAGTTACGAGTATACTATCTCTTTATCAACCAGTCTATATTAGCAGCAGACACAGTACAGTGCGGTAGTTCACGGCTGTGGCTACCTCTGTGTCGGCACTCGGCAGCCCGTCCATAATTGTATATACCACCTAACCGTGGTTTTTTTTTTCTTTCTTTATACATACATACTAGTTACGAGTATACTATCTCTTTATCAACCAGTCTATATATTAGCAGCAGACACAGTACAGTGCAGTAGTTCACGGCTGTGGCTACCTCTGTGTCGGCACTCGGCAGCCCGTCCATAATTGTATATACCACCTAACCGTGGTTTTTTTTTCTTTCTTTATACATACATACTAGTTATGAGTATACTATCTCTTTATCAACCAGTCTATATTAGCAGCAGACACAGTACAGTGCGGTAGTTCACGGCTGTGGCTACCTCTGTGTCGGCACTCGGCAGCCCGTCCATAATTGTATATACCACCTAACCGTGGTTTTTTTTTCTTTCTTTATACATACATACTAGTTACGAGTATACTATCTCTTTATCAACCAGTCTATATATTAGCAGCAGACACAGTACAGTGCGGTAGTTCACGGCTGTGGCTACCTCTGTGTCGGCACTCGGCAGCCCGTCCATAATTGTATATACCACCTAACCGTGGTTTTTTTTTCTTTCTTTATACATACATACTAGTTACGAGTATACTATCTCTTTATCAACCAGTCTATATATTAGCAGCAGACACAGTACAGTGCGGTAGTTCACGGCTGTGGCTACCTCTGTGTCGGCACTCGGCAGCCCGTCCATAATTGTATATACCACCTAACCGTGGTTTTTTTTTCTTTCTTTATACATACATACTAGTTACGAGTATACTATCTCTTTATCAACCAGTCTATATTAGCAGCAGACACAGTACAGTGCGGTAGTTCACGGCTGTGGCTACCTCTGTGTCGGCACTCGGCAGCCCGTCCATAATTGTATATACCACCTAACCGTGGTTTTTTTTTCTTTCTTTATACATACATACTAGTTACGAGTATACTATCTCTTTATCAACCAGTCTATATATTAGCAGCAGACACAGTACAGTGCGGTAGTTCACGGCTGTGGCTACCTCTGTGTCGGCACTCGGCAGCCCGTCCATAATTGTATATACCACCTAACCGTGGGTTTTTTTTCTTTCTTTATACATACATACTAGTTACGAGTATACTATCTCTTTATCAACCAGTCTATATATTAGCAGCAGACACAGTACAGTGCGGTAGTTCACGGCTGTGGCTACCTCTGTGTCGGCACTCGGCAGCCCGTCCATAATTGTATATACCACCTAACCGTGGTTTTTTTTTCTTTCTTTATACATACATACTAGTTACGAGTATACTATCTCTTTATCAACCAGTCTATATATTAGCAGCAGACACAGTACAGTGCGGTAGTTCACGGCTGTGGCTATCTCTGTGTCGGCACTCGGCAGCCCGTCCATAATTGTATACTAGTATCCAATCCATCCATCTCCATTGTTTACCTGAGGTGCCTTTTAGTTGTGCCTATTAAAATATGGAGAACAAAAATGTTGAGGTTCCAAAATTAGGGAAAGATCAAGATCCACTTCCACCTCGTGCTGAAGCTGCTGCCACTAGTCATGGCCGAGACGATGAAATGCCAGCAACGTCGTCTGCCAAGGCCGATGCCCAATGTCATAGTACAGAGCATGTCAAATCCAAAACACCAAATATCAGTAAAAAAAGGACTCCAAAACCTAAAATAAAATTGTCGGAGGAGAAGCGTAAACTTGCCAATATGCCATTTACCACACGGAGTGGCAAGGAACGGCTGAGGCCCTGGCCTATGTTCATGGCTAGTGGTTCAGCTTCACATGAGGATGGAAGCACTCAGCCTCTCGCTAGAAAAATGAAAAGACTCAAGCTGGCAAAAGCAGCACAGCAAAGAACTGTGCATTCTTCGAAATCCCAAATCCACAAGGAGAGTCCAATTGTGTCGGTTGCGATGCCTGACCTTCCCAACACTGGACGTGAAGAGCATGCGCCTTCCACCATTTGCACGCCCCCTGCAAGTGCTGGAAGGAGCACCCGCAGTCCAGTTCCTGATAGTCAGATTGAAGATGTCAGTGTTGAAGTACACCAGGATGAGGAGGATATGGGTGTTGCTGGCGCTGGGGAGGAAATTGACCAGGAGGATTCTGATGGTGAGGTGGTTTGTTTAAGTCAGGCACCCGGGGAGACACCTGTTGTCCGTGGGAGGAATATGGCCGTTGACATGCCAGGTGAAAATACCAAAAAAATCAGCTCTTCGGTGTGGAGGTATTTCACCAGAAATGCGGACAACAGGTGTCAAGCCGTGTGTTCCCTTTGTCAAGCTGTAATAAGTAGGGGTAAGGACGTTAACCACCTCGGAACATCCTCCCTTATACGTCACCTGCAGCGCATTCATAATAAGTCAGTGACAAGTTCAAAAACTTTGGGTGACAGCGGAAGCAGTCCACTGACCAGTAAATCCCTTCCTCTTGTAACCAAGCTCACGCAAACCACCCCACCAACTCCCTCAGTGTCAATTTCCTCCTTCCCCAGGAATGCCAATAGTCCTGCAGGCCATGTCACTGGCAATTCTGACGAGTCCTCTCCTGCCTGGGATTCCTCCGATGCATCCTTGCGTGTAACGCCTACTGCTGCTGGCGCTGCTGTTGTTGCCGCTGGGAGTCGATGGTCATCCCAGAGGGGAAGTCGTAAGCCCACTTGTACTACTTCCAGTAAGCAATTGACTGTTCAACAGTCCTTTGCGAGGAAGATGAAATATCACAGCAGTCATCCTACTGCAAAGCGGATAACTGAGTCCTTGACAACTATGTTGGTGTTAGACGTGCGTCCGGTATCCGCCGTTAGTTCACAGGGAACTAGACAATTTATTGAGGCAGTGTGCCCCCGTTACCAAATACCATCTAGGTTCCACTTCTCTAGGCAGGCGATACCGAGAATGTACACGGACGTCAGAAAAAGACTCACCAGTGTCCTAAAAAATGCAGTTGTACCCAATGTCCACTTAACCACGGACATGTGGACAAGTGGAGCAGGGCAGGGTCAGGACTATATGACTGTGACAGCCCACTGGGTAGATGTATGGACTCCCGCCGCAAGAACAGCAGCGGCGGCACCAGTAGCAGCATCTCGCAAACGCCAACTCTTTCCTAGGCAGGCTACGCTTTGTATCACCGCTTTCCAGAATACGCACACAGCTGAAAACCTCTTACGGCAACTGAGGAAGATCATCGCGGAATGGCTTACCCCAATTGGACTCTCCTGTGGATTTGTGGCATCGGACAACGCCAGCAATATTGTGTGTGCATTAAATATGGGCAAATTCCAGCACGTCCCATGTTTTGCACATACCTTGAATTTGGTGGTGCAGAATTTTTTAAAAAACGACAGGGGCGTGCAAGAGATGCTGTCGGTGGCCAGAAAAATTGCGGGACACTTTCGGCGTACAGGCACCACGTACAGAAGACTGGAGCACCACCAAAAACTACTGAACCTGCCCTGCCATCATCTGAAGCAAGAAGTGGTAACGAGGTGGAATTCAACCCTCTATATGCTTCAGAGGTTGGAGGAGCAGCAAAAGGCCATTCAAGCCTATACAATTGAGCACGATATAGGAGGTGGAATGCACCTGTCTCAAGTGCAGTGGAGAATGATTTCAACGTTGTGCAAGGTTCTGATGCCCTTTGAACTTGCCACACGTGAAGTCAGTTCAGACACTGCCAGCCTGAGTCAGGTCATTCCCCTCATCAGGCTTTTGCAGAAGAAGCTGGAGGCATTGAAGAAGGAGCTAAAAGGGAGCAATTCCGCTAGGCATGTGGGACTTGTGGATGCAGCCCTTAATTCGCTTAACAAGGATTCACGGGTGGTCAATCTGTTGAAATCAGAGCACTACATTTTGGCCACCGTGCTCGATCCTAGATTTAAAGCCTACCTTGGATCTCTCTTTCCGGCAGACACAGGTCTGCTGGGGTTGAAAGACCTGCTGGTGACAAAATTGTCAAGTCAAGCGGAACGCGACCTGTCAACATCTCCTCCTTCACATTCTCCCGCAACTGGGGGTGCGAGGAAAAGGCTCAGAATTCCGAGCCCACCCGCTGGCGGTGATGCAGGGCAGTCTGGAGCGACTGCTGATGCTGACATCTGGTCCGGACTGAAGGACCTGACAACGATTACGGACATGTCGTCTACTGTCACTGCATATGATTCTCTCAACATTGATAGAATGGTGGAGGATTATATGAGTGACCGCATCCAAGTAGGCACGTCACACAGTCCGTACTTATACTGGCAGGAAAAAGAGGCAATTTGGAGGCCCTTGCACAAACTGGCTTTATTCTACCTAAGTTGCCCTCCCACAAGTGTGTACTCCGAAAGAGTGTTTAGTGCCGCCGCTCACCTTGTCAGCAATCGGCGTACGAGGTTACATCCAGAAAATGTGGAGAAGATGATGTTCATTAAAATGAATTATAATCAATTCCTCCGCGGAGACATTGACCAGCAGCAATTGCCTCCACAAAGTACACAGGGAGCTGAGATGGTGGATTCCAGTGGGGACGAATTGATAATCTGTGAGGAGGGGGATGTACACGGTGATATATCGGAGGGTGAAGATGAGGTGGACATCTTGCCTCTGTAGAGCCAGTTTGTGCAAGGAGAGATTAATTGCTTCTTTTTTGGGGGGGGTCCAAACCAACCCGTCATATCAGTCACAGTCGTGTGGCAGACCCTGTCACTGAAATGATGGGTTGGTTAAAGTGTGCATGTCCTGTTTTGTTTATACAACATAAGGGTGGGTGGGAGGGCCCAAGGACAATTCCATCTTGCACCTCTTTTTTCTTTTCTTTTTCTTTGCATCATGTGCTGATTGGGGAGGGTTTTTTGGAAGGGACATCCTGCGTGACACTGCAGTGCCACTCCTAGATGGGCCCGGTGTTTGTGTCGGCCACTAGGGTCGCTAATCTTACTCACACAGCTACCTCATTGCGCCTCTTTTTTTCTTTGCGTCATGTGCTGTTTGGGGAGGGTTTTTTGGAAGGGACATCCTGCGTGACACTGCAGTGCCACTCCTAGATGGGCCCGGTGTTTGTGTCGGCCACTAGGGTCGCTAATCTTACTCACACAGCTACCTCATTGCGCCTCTTTTTTTCTTTGCGTCATGTGCTGTTTGGGGAGGGTTTTTTGGAAGGGCCATCCTGCGTGACACTGCAGTGCCACTCCTAGATGGGCCCGGTGTTTGTGTCGGCCACTAGGGTCGCTAATCTTACTCACACAGCTACCTCATTGCGCCTCTTTTTTTCTTTGCGTCATGTGCTGTTTGGGGAGGGTTTTTTGGAAGGGACATCCTGCGTGACACTGCAGTGCCACTCCTAGATGGGCCCGGTGTTTGTGTCGGCCACTAGGGTCGCTTATCTTACTCACACAGCGACCTCGGTGCAAATTTTAGGACTAAAAATAATATTGTGAGGTGTGAGGTATTCAGAATAGACTGAAAATGAGTGTAAATTATGGTTTTTGAGGTTAATAATACTTTGGGATCAAAATGACCCCCAAATTCTATGATTTAAGCTGTTTTTTAGTGTTTTTTGAAAAAAACACCCGAATCCAAAACACACCCGAATCCGACAAAAAAAATTCGGTGAGGTTTTGCCAAAACGCGTTCGAACCCAAAACACGGCCGCGGAACCGAACCCAAAACCAAAACACAAAACCCGAAAAATTTCAGGCGCTCATCTCTAGCTGCTATATGTCTACTACTGCCGTATAATGATTATAACAACAACCACAAGTCCCTTACAGTGTTGTTGTGTTGTGCTGCATCAGACCAGAGGTAGTGTCTTGTCTCATCAGTCATTTCAGTGACGATATACGCTGCTGCTATATGTCCACTGCTGCCGTATAATAATTATAACAACAACCACAATTCCCTTACAGTGTTGTTGTGTTGTGCTGCATCAGACCAGTGGTGGTGTCCTGTCTCAGCAGTCATTCCAGTGACGATATACGCTGCTGCTGTATGTTCACTGCTGCCGTATAATAATTCTAACAACAACCACAAGTCCCTTACAGTGTTGTTGTGTTGTGCTGCATCAGACCAGTGGTACTGTCCTGTCTCATCAGTCATTCCAGTGACGATATTCGCTGCTGCTATATGTCCACTACTGCCGTATAATAATTATAACAACAACCACAAGTCCCTTAAAGTGTTGCTGTGTTTGTTCTGCATCAGACCAGTGGTAGTGTCCTGTCTCATCAGTCATTCCGGTGACGAGGCAGCCACAGCGGTATACGCTGCTACTATATGTCCACTGCTGCCATATAATAACAAAAACAACAACAACCACAAGTCCCTTACAGTGTTGTTGTGTTGTGCTGCATCAGAACAGTGGTAGTGTCCTGTCTCATCAGTCATTTTAGTGACGATATACGCTGCTGCTATATGTCCACTACTGTTGAATAATAATTATAACAACAACGACAACCACAAGTCCCTTACAGTGTTGTTGTGTTGTGCTGCATCAGACCAGTGTTAGTGTCTTGTCTCATCAGTCATTCCAGTGACGATATACGCTGCTGCTATATGTTCACTGCTGCCGTATACTAATAATAATAACAACCACAAGACCCTTACAGTGTTGTTGTGTTGTGCTTCATCAGACCAGTGTTAGTGTCCTGTCTCATCAGTCATTCCAGTGACGATATACGCTGCTGCTATATGTCCACTGCTGCCGTATAATAATTATAACAACAACCACAAGTCCCTTACAGTATTGTTGTGTTGTGCTGCATCAGACCAGTGGTAGTGTCCTGTCTCATCAGTCATTCCAGTGACGATATACGCTGCTGCTATATGTCCACTGCTGCCGTATAATAATTCTAACAACAACCACAAGTCCCTTACAGTGCTGTTGTGTTGTGCTGCATCAGACTAGTGGTAGTGTCCTGTCTCATCAGTCATTTCAGTGACGATATACGCTGCTGCTATATGTCCACTACTGCCGTATAATAATTATAACAACAACCACAAGTCCCTTACAGTGTTGTTGTGTTGTGCTGCATCAGACCAGAGGTAGTGTCCTGTCTCATCAGTCATTCCAGTGACGATATACGCTGCTGCTTTATGTCCACTGCTGCCGTATACTAATAATAATAACAACCACAAGACCCTTACAGTGTTGTTGTGTTGTGCTGCGATCAGACCAGTGGTAGTGTCCTGTTCATCAGTCATTCCAGTGACGATATACGCTGTTGCTATTTGTCCACTGCTGCTGTATAATAATTATAACAACAACCACGAGTCCCTTACAGTATTGTTGTGTTGTGCTGCATCAGACCAGTGGTAGTGTCCCGTCTCATCAGTCATTCCAGTGACGATATACGCTGCTGCTATATGTCCACTACTGCCGTATAAAAATTATAACAACAACCACAAGACCCTTTACAGTGCTGTTGTGTTGTGCTGCATCAGACCAGTGGTATTGTCCTGTCTCATCAGTCATTCCAGTGACGATATACGCTGCTGCTATATGTCCATTACTGCCGTATAATAATTATAACAACAACCACAAGTCCCTTACAGTGCTGTTGTGTTGTGCTGCATCAGACTAGTGGTAGTGTCCTGTCTCATCAGTCATTTCAGTGACGATATACGCTGCTGCTATATGTCCAAAACTGTTGTATAATAATTATAACAACAACAACAACCACAAGTCCCTTACAGTGTTGTTGTGTTGTGCTGCCATCAGACCAGTGGTAGTGTCCTGTTCATCAGTCTTTCCAGTGATGATATACGCTGTTGCTATTTGTCCACTGCTGCCGTATAATAATTATAATAACAACCACAAGTCCCTTACAGTATTGTTGTGTTGTTCTGCATCAGACCAGTGGTAGTGTCCTGCCTCATCAGTCATTCCAGTGATGATATACGCTGCTGCTATATGTCCACTGCTGCCGTATAATAATTCTAACAAAAACCACAATACCCTTACAGTATTGTTGTGTTGTGCTGCCATCTGACCAGTGGTAGTGTCCTGTCTCATCAGTCATTCCAGTGACGATATACGCTGCTGCTATATGTACACTATTGCCGTATAATAATTATAACAACAACCACAAATCCCTTACAGTGTTGTTGTGTTGTGCTGCATCAGACTAGTGGTAGTGACCTGTCTCATCAGTCATTCCAGTGACGATATACGCTGCTGCTATATGTCCACTGCTGCCGTATAATAATAATAACAACAACAACCACAAGTCCCTTAAAGTGTTGTTGTGTTGTGCTGCATCAGACCAGTGGTAGTGTCCTGTCTCATCAGTCATTCCAGTGACGATATACGCTGCTGCTATATGTCCACTGCTGCCGTATACTAATAATAATAACAACCACAAGACCCTTACAGTGTTGTTGTGTTGTGCTGCGATCAGACCAGTCGTAGTGTCCTGCTCATCAGTCATTCCAGTGACGATATACGCTGTTGCTATTTGTCCACTGCTGCTGTATAATAATTATAACAACAACCACAAGTCCCTTACAGTATTGTTGTGTTGTGCTGCAGCAGACCAGTGGTAGTGTCCCGTCTCATCAGTCATTCCAGTGATGATATACGCTGCTGCTATATGTCCACTACTGCCGTATAAAAATTATAACAACAACCACAAGACCCTTTACGGTGCTGTTGTGTTGTGCTGCATCAGACTAGTGGTAGTGTCCTGTCTCATCTGTCATTTCAGTGACGATATACGCTGCTGCTATATGTCCACTACTGTTGTATAATAATTATAACAACAACAACCACAAGTCCCTTACAGTGTTGTTGTGTTGTGCTGCATCAGACCAGTGTTAGTGTCCTGTCTCATCAGTCATTCCAGTGACGATATACGCTGCTGCTATATGTTCACTACTGCCGTATACTAATAATAATAACAACCACAAGACCCTTACAGTGTTGTTGTGTTGTGCTTCATCAGACCAGTGGTAGTGTCCTGTCTCATCAGTCATTCCAGTGACGATATACGCTGCTGCTATATGTCCACTACTGTTGTATAATAATTATAACAACAACAACAACCACAAGTCCCTTACAGTATTGTTGTGTTGTGCTGCATCAGACCAGTGGTAGTGTCCTGTTCATCAGTCATTCCAGTGATGATATACGCTGTTGCTATTTGTCCACTGCTGCCGTATAATAATTATAACAACAACCACAAGTCCCTTACAGTATTGTTGTGTTGTGCTGCATCAGACCAGTGGTAGTGTCCTGTCTCATCAGTCATTTCAGTGACGATATACGCTGCTGCTATATGTCCACTACTGTTGTATAATAATTATAACAACAACAACCACAAGACCCTTACAGTGTTGTTGTGTTGTGCTGCCATCAGACCAGTGGTAGCGTCCTGTTCATCAGTCATTCCAGTGATGATATACGCTGTTGCTATTTGACAACTGCTGCCGTATAATAATAATAACAACAACAACAACCACAAGACCCTTACAGTGTTGTTGTGGTGTGCTGCATCAGACCAGTGGTAGTGTCCTGTCTCATCAGTCATTCCAGTGACGATATACGCTGCTGCTATATGTCCACTACTGCCGTATGATAATTATAACAACAACCACAAGTCCCTTACAGTGTTGCTGTGTTTGTTCTGCATCAGACCAGTGGTAGTGTCCTGTCTCATCATTTATTCCGGTGACGAGGCAGCCACAGTGGTATACGCTTCTGCTATATGTCCACAGCTGCCATATAATAACAAATACAACAACAACCACAAGTCCCTTACAGTGTTGTTGTGTTGTGCTGCATCAGAACAGTGGTAGTGTCCTGTCTCATCTGTCATTCCAGTGACCATATACGCTGCTGCTATATGTCCACTGCTGCCGTATAATAATAATAATAACAACAACAACCACAAGTCCCTTAAAGTGTTGTTGTGTTGTGCTGCATCAGACCAGTGGTAGTGTCCTGTCTCATCAGTCATTCCAGTGCCGATATACGCTGCTGCTATATGTCCACTGCTGCCGTATACTAATAATTATAACAACCACAAGTCCCTTACAGTGTTGCTGTCTTGTGCTGCCATCAGACCAATGGTAGTGTCCTGTTCATCAGTCATTCCAGTGACGATATACGCTGTTGCTATTTGTCCACTGCTGCCGTATAATAATTATAACAACAACCACAATTCCCTTACAGTATTGTTGTGTTGTGCTGCATCAGACCAGTGGTAGTGTCCTGTCTCATCAGTCATTCCAGTGACGATATACGCTGCTGCTGTATGTCCACTGCTGCCGTATAATAATTCTAACAAAAACCACAATACCCTTACAGTATTGTTGTGTTGTGCTGCCATCAGACCAGTGGTAGTGTCCTGTCTCATCAGTCATTCCAGTGACGATATACGCTGCTGCTATATGTACACTATTGCCGTATAATAATTATAACAACAACCACAAATCCCTTACAGTGTTGTTGTGTTGTGCTGCATCAGACCAGTGGTAGTGTCCTGTCTCATCAGTCATTCCAGTGACGATATACGCTGCTGCTATATGTCCACTGCTGCCGTATACTAATAATAATAACAACCACAAGACCCTTACAGTGTTGTTGTGTTGTGCTGCGATCAGACCAGTCGTAGTGTCCTGCTCATCAGTCATTCCAGTGACGATATACGCTGTTGCTATTTGTCCACTGCTGCTGTATAATAATTATAACAACAACCACAAGTCCCTTACAGTATTGTTGTGTTGTGCTGCAGCAGACCAGTGGTAGTGTCCCGTCTCATCAGTCATTCCAGTGACGATATACGCTGCTGCTATATGTCCACTACTGCCGTATAAAAATTATAACAACAACCACAAGACCCTTTACGGTGCTGTTGTGTTGTGCTGCATCAGACTAGTGGTAGTGTCCTGTCTCATCTGTCATTTCAGTGACGATATACGCTGCTGCTATATGTCCACTACTGTTGTATAATAATTATAACAACAACAACCACAAGTCCCTTACAGTGTTGTTGTGTTGTGCTGCATCAGACCAGTGTTAGTGTCCTGTCTCATCAGTCATTCCAGTGACGATATACGCTGCTGCTATATGTTCACTACTGCCGTATACTAATAATAATAACAACCACAAGACCCTTACAGTGTTGTTGTGTTGTGCTTCATCAGACCAGTGGTAGTGTCCTGTCTCATCAGTCATTCCAGTGACGATATACGCTGCTGCTATATGTCCACTACTGTTGTATAATAATTATAACAACAACAACAACCACAAGTCCCTTACAGTATTGTTGTGTTGTGCTGCATCAGACCAGTGGTAGTGTCCTGTTCATCAGTCATTCCAGTGATGATATACGCTGTTGCTATTTGTCCACTGCTGCCGTATAATAATTATAACAACAACCACAAGTCCCTTACAGTATTGTTGTGTTGTGCTGCATCAGACCAGTGGTAGTGTCCTGTCTCATCAGTCATTTCAGTGACGATATACGCTGCTGCTATATGTCCACTACTGTTGTATAATAATTATAACAACAACAACCACAAGACCCTTACAGTGTTGTTGTGTTGTGCTGCCATCAGACCAGTGGTAGCGTCCTGTTCATCAGTCATTCCAGTGATGATATACGCTGTTGCTATTTGACAACTGCTGCCGTATAATAATAATAACAACAACAACCACAAGACCCTTACAGTGTTGTTGTGGTGTGCTGCATCAGACCAGTGGTAGTGTCCTGTCTCATCAGTCATTCCAGTGACGATATACGCTGCTGCTATATGTCCACTACTGCCGTATGATAATTATAACAACAACCACAAGTCCCTTACAGTGTTGCTGTGTTTGTTCTGCATCAGACCAGTGGTAGTGTCCTGTCTCATCATTTATTCCGGTGACGAGGCAGCCACAGTGGTATACGCTTCTGCTATATGTCCACAGCTGCCATATAATAACAAATACAACAACAACCACAAGTCCCTTACAGTGTTGTTGTGTTGTGCTGCATCAGAACAGTGGTAGTGTCCTGTCTCATCTGTCATTCCAGTGACCATATACGCTGCTGCTATATGTCCACTGCTGCCGTATAATAATAATAATAACAACAACAACCACAAGTCCCTTAAAGTGTTGTTGTGTTGTGCTGCATCAGACCAGTGGTAGTGTCCTGTCTCATCAGTCATTCCAGTGCCGATATACGCTGCTGCTATATGTCCACTGCTGCCGTATACTAATAATTATAACAACCACAAGTCCCTTACAGTGTTGCTGTCTTGTGCTGCCATCAGACCAATGGTAGTGTCCTGTTCATCAGTCATTCCAGTGACGATATACGCTGTTGCTATTTGTCCACTGCTGCCGTATAATAATTATAACAACAACCACAATTCCCTTACAGTATTGTTGTGTTGTGCTGCATCAGACCAGTGGTAGTGTCCTGTCTCATCAGTCATTCCAGTGACGATATACGCTGCTGCTGTATGTCCACTGCTGCCGTATAATAATTCTAACAAAAACCACAATACCCTTACAGTATTGTTGTGTTGTGCTGCCATCAGACCAGTGGTAGTGTCCTGTCTCATCAGTCATTCCAGTGACGATATACGCTGCTGCTATATGTACACTATTGCCGTATAATAATTATAACAACAACCACAAATCCCTTACAGTGTTGTTGTGTTGTGCTGCATCAGACCAGTGGTAGTGACCTGTCTCATCAGTCATTCCAGTGACGATATACGCTGCTGCTATATGTCCACTGCTGCCGTATAATAATAATAATAACAACAACAACAACCACAAATCCCTTAAAGTGTTGTTGTGTTGTGCTGCATCAGACCAGTGGTAGTGTCCTGTCTCATCAGTCATTCCAGTGACGATATACGCTGCTGCTATATGTCCACTGCTGCCGTATACTAATAATAATAACAACCACAAGACCCTTACAGTGTTGTTGAGTTGTGCTGCGATCAGACCAGTGGTAGTGTCCTGTTCATCAGTCATTCCAGTGACGATATACGCTGTTGCTATTTGTCCACTGCTGCTGTATAATAATTATAACAACAACCACAAGTCCCTTACAGTATTGTTGTGTTGTGCTGCATCAGACCTTTGGTAGTGTCCCGTCTCATCAGTCATTCCAGTGACGATATACGCTGCTGCTATATGTCCACTACTGCCATATAAAAATTATAACAACAACCACAAGACCCTTTACAGTGCTGTTGTGTTGTGCTTCATAAGACCAGTGGTAGTGTCCTGTCTCATCAGTCATTCCAGTGACGATATACGCTGCTGCTATATGTCCATTACTGCCGTATAATAATTATAACAACAACCACAAGTCCCTTACGGTGCTGTTGTGTTGTGCTGCATCAGACTAGTGGTAGTGTCCTGTCTCATCAGTCATTTCAGTGACGATATATGCTGCTACTATATGTCCACTACTGTCGTATAATAATTATAACAACAACCACAAGTCCCTTACAGTGTTGTTGTGTTGTGCTGCATCAGACCAGTGGTAGTGTCCTGTCTCATCAGTCATTCCAGTGACGATATACGCTGCTGCTATATGTTCACTGCTGCCGTATACTAATAATAATAACAACAACCACAAGTCCCTTACAGTGTTGTTGTGTTGTGCTGCATCAGACCAGTGATAGTGTCCTGTCTCATCAGTCATTCCAGTGACGATATACGCTGCTGCTATATGTCCATTACTGCCGTATGATAATTATAACAACAACCACAAGTCCCTTACAGTGCTGTTGTGTTGTGCTGCATCAGACTAGTGGTAGTGTCCTGTCTCATCAGTCATTTCAGTGACGATAGACGCTGCTGCTATATGTCCACTACTGCCGTATAATAATTATAACAACAACCACAAGTCCCTTACAATGTTGTTGTGTTGTGCTGCATCAGACCAGTGGTGGTGTCCTTTCTCATCAGTCATTCCAGTGACGATATACGCTGCTGCTATATGTTCACTGCTGCCGTATAATAATTATAACAACAACCACAAGTCCCTTACAGTGTTGTTGTGTTGTGCTGCATCAGACCAGTGGTAGTGTTCTGTCTCATCAGTCATTCCAGTGACGATATACGCTGCTGCTATATGTCCACTACTGCCGTATAATAATTATAACAACAACCACAAGTCCCTTACAGTGTTGCTGTGTTTGTTCTGCATCAGACCAGTGGTAGTGTCCTGTCTCATCAGTCATTCCGGTGACGAGGCAGCCACAATGGTATACGCTGCTGCTATATGTCCACTGCTGCCATATAATAACAAAAACAACAACAACAACAACCACAAGTCCCTTACAGTGTTGTTGTGTTGTGCTGCATCAGAACAGTGGTAGTGTCCTATCTCATCAGTCATTCCAGTGACGATATACGCTGCTGCTATATGTCCACTGCTGCCGTATAATAATAATAATAACAACAACAACAACCACAAGTCCCTTAAAGTGTTGTTGTGTTGTGCTGCATCAGACCAGTGGTAGTGTCCTGTCTCATCAGTCATTTCAGTGACGATATACGCTGCTGCTATATGTCCATTGCTGCCGTATACTAATAATAATAACAACCACAAGACCCTTACAGTGTTGTTGTGTTGTGCTGCAATCAGACCAGTGGTAGTGTCCTGTTCATCAGTCATTCCAGTGACGATATACGCTGCTGGTATACGTCCACTGCTGCCGTATAATAATTATAACAACAACCACAAGTCCCTTACAGTATTGTTGTGTTGTGCTGCATCAGACCAGTGGTAGTGTCCTGTCTCATCAGTCATTCCAGTGACTATATACGCTGCTGCTATATGTCCACTGCTGCCATATAATAATTCTAACAAAAACCACAATACCCTTACAGTATTGTTGTGTTGTGCTGCCATCAGACCAGTTGTAGTGTCCTGTCTCATCAGTCATTCCAGTGATGATATACGCTGCTGCTATATGTACACTATTGCCGTATAATAATTTTAACAACAACCACAAATCCCTTACAGTATTGTTGTGTTGTGCTGCATCAGACCAGTGGTAGTGACCTGTCTCATCAGTCATTCCAGTGACGATATTCGCTGCTGCTATATGTCCACTACTGCCGTATAATAATTATAACAACAACCACAAGTCCCTTACAGTGTTGCTGTGTTTGTTCTGCATCAGACCAGTGGTAGTGTCCTGTCTCATCAGTCATTCCGGTGACGAGGCAGCCACAATGGTATACACTGCTGCTATATGTCCACTGCTGCCATATAATAACAAAAACAACAACAACAACCACAAGTCCCTTACAGTGTTGTTGTGTTGTGCTGCATCAGAACAGTGGTAGTGTCCTATCTCATCAGTCATTCCAGTGACGATATACGCTGCTGCTATATGTCCACTGCTGCCGTATAATAATAATAATAACAACAACAACAACCACAAGTCCCTTAAAGTGTTGTTGTGTTGTGCTGCATCAGACCAGTGGTAGTGTCCTGTCTCATCAGTCATTTCAGTGACGATATACGCTGCTGCTATATGTCCATTGCTGCCGTATACTAATAATAATAACAACCACAAGACCCTTACAGTGTTGTTGTGTTGTGCTGCAATCAGACCAGTGGTAGTGTCCTGTTCATCAGTCATTCCAGTGACGATATACGCTGCTGGTATACGTCCACTGCTGCCGTATAATAATTATAACAACAACCACAAGTCCCTTACAGTATTGTTGTGTTGTGCTGCATCAGACCAGTGGTAGTGTCCTGTCTCATCAGTCATTCCAGTGACTATATACGCTGCTGCTATATGTCCACTGCTGCCATATAATAATTCTAACAAAAACCACAATACCCTTACAGTATTGTTGTGTTGTGCTGCCATCAGACCAGTTGTAGTGTCCTGTCTCATCAGTCATTCCAGTGATGATATACGCTGCTGCTATATGTACACTATTGCCGTATAATAATTTTAACAACAACCACAAATCCCTTACAGTGTTGTTGTGTTGTGCTGCATCAGACCAGTGGTAGTGACCTGTCTCATCAGTCATTCCAGTGACGATATACGCTGCTGCTATATGTCCACTGCTGCCGTATAATAATAATAACAACAACAACCACAAGTCCCTTAAAGTGTTGTTGTGTTGTGCTGCATCAGACCAGTGGTAGTGTCCTGTCTAATCAGTCATTCCAGTGACCATATACGCTGCTGCTATATGTCCATTGCTGCCGTATACTAATAATAATAACAACCACAAGACCCTTACAGTGTTGTTGTGTTGTGCTGCAATCAGACCAGTGGTAGTGTCCTGTTCATCAGTCATTCCAGTGACGATATACGCTGTTGCTATTTGTTAACTGCTGCTGTATAATAATTATAACAACAACCACAAGACCCTTACAGTATTGTTGTGTTGTGCTGCATCAGACCAGTGGTAGTGTCCCGTCTCATCAGTCATTCCAGTGACGATATACGCTGCTGCTATATGTCCACTGCTGCCGTATAATAATAATAACAACAACAACCACAAGTCCCTTAAAGTGTTGCTGTGTTGTGCTGCATCAGACCAGTGGTAGTGTCCTGTCTCATCAGTCATTCCAGTGACGATATACGCTGCTGCTATATGTCCACTGCTGCCGTATACTAATAATATCAACCACAAGTCCCTTACAGTGTTGTTGAGTTGTGCTGCGATCAGACCAGTGGTAGTGTCCTGTTCATCAGTCATTCCAGTGACGATATACGCTGTTGCTATTTGTCCACTGCTGCTGTATAATAATTATAACAACAACCACAAGTCCCTTAAAGTATTGTTGTGTTGTGCTGCATCAGACCAGTGGTAGTGTCCCGTCTCATCAGTCATTCCAGTGACGATATACGCTGCTGCTATATGTCCACTACTGCCATATAAAAATTATAACAACAACCACAAGACCCTTTACAGTGCTGTTGTGTTGTGCTGCATAAGACCAGTGGTAGTGTCCTGTCTCATCAGTCATTCCAGTGACGATATACGCTGCTGCTATATGTCCATTACTGCCGTATAATAATTATAACAACAACCACAAGTCCCTTACGGTGCTGTTGTGTTGTGCTGCATCAGACTAGTGGTAGTGTCCTGTCTCATCAGTCATTTCAGTGACGATATATGCTGCTACTATATGTCCACTACTGTCGTATAATAATTATAACAACAACCACAACTCCCTTACAGTATTGTTGTGTTGTGCTGCATCAGACCAGTGGTAGTGTCCTGTCTCATTAGTCATTCCAGTGACGATATACGCTACTGCTATATGTTCACTGCTGCCGTATACTAATAATAATAACAACCACAAATCCCTTACAGTGTTGTTGTGTTGTGCTGCATCAGACCAGTGGTAGTGTCCTGTCTCATCAGTCATTCCAGTGACGATATACGCTGCTGCTGTATGTCCATTACTGCCGTATAATAAATATAACAACAACCACAAGTCCCTTACAGTGCTGTTGTGTTGTGCTGCATCAGACTAGTGGTAGTGTCCTGTCTCATCAGTCATTTCAGTGACGATATACGCTGCTGCTATATGTCTACTACTGCCGTATATTGATTATAACAACAACCACAAGTCCCTTACAGTGTTGTTGTGTTGTGCTGCATCAGACCAGAGGTAGTGTCCTGTCTCATCAGTCATTCCAGTGACGATATACGCTGCTGCTATATGTCCACTGCTGCCGTATAATAATTATAACAACAAACACAATTCCCTTACAGTGTTGTTGTGTTGTGCTGCATCAGACCAGTGGTGGTGTCCTGTCTCAGCAGTCATTCCAGTGACGATATACGCTGCTGCTATATGTTCACTGCTGCCGTATAATAATTCTAACAACAACCACAAGTCCCTTACAGTGTTGTTGTGTTGTGCTGCATCAGACCAGTGGTACTGTCCTGTCTCATCAGTCATTCCAGTGACGATATACGCTGCTGCTATATGTCCACTACTGCCGTATAATAATTATAACAACAACAACCACAAGTCCCTTAAAGTGTTGCTGTGTTTGTTCTGCATCAGACAAGTGGTAGTGTCCTGTCTCATCAGTCATTCCGGTGACGAGGCAGCCACAGCGGTATACGCTGCTACTATATGTCCACTGCTGCCATATAATAACAAAAACAACAACAACCACAAGTCCCTTACAGTGTTGTTGTGTTGTGCTGCAATCAGACCAGTGGTAGTGTCCTGTTCATCAGTCATTCCAGTGACGATATACGCTGTTGCTATTTGTCCACTGCTGCTGTATAATAATTATAACAACAACCACAAGTCCCTTACAGTATTGTTGTGTTGTGCTGCATCAGACCAGTGGTAGTGTCCCATCTCATCAGTCATTCCAGTGACGATATAAGCTGCTGCTATATGTCCACTACTGCCGTATAAAAATTATAACAACAACCACAAGACCCTTTACAGTGCTGTTGTGTTGTGCTGCATCAGACCAGTTGTAGTGTCCTGTCTCATCAGTCATTCGAGTGATGATATACGCTGCTGCTATATGTCCATTACTGCCGTATAATAATTATAACAACAACCACAAGTCCCTTACGGTGCTGTTGTATTGTGCTGCATCAGACTAGTGGTAGTGTCCTGTCTCATCAGTCATTTCAGTGATGATATACGCTGCTGCTATATGTCCACTACTGTTGTATAATAATTATAACAACAACCACAAGTCCCTTACAGTGTTGTTGTGTTGTGCTGCATCAGACCAGTGGTAGTGTCCTGTCTCATCAGTCATTCCACTGACGATATATACGCTGCTGCTTTATGTTCACTGCTGCCGTATACTAATAATAATAACAACCACAAGTCCCTTACAGTGTTGTTGTGTTGTGCTGCATCAGACCAGTGGTGGTGCCCTGTCTCATCAGTCATTCCAGTGACGATATACGCTGCTGATATAAGTTCACTGCTGCCGTATAATAATTATAACAACAACCACAAGTCCCTTACAGTGTTGCTGTGTTTGTTCTGCATCAGACCAGTGGTAGTGTCCTTTCTCATCAGTCATTCCAGTGACAAGGCAGCCACAGTGGTATACGCTGCTGCTATATGACCACTGCTGCTGTATAATAATAATAATAATAATAAGAACAACCACAAGACCCTTACAGTGTTGTTGTGTTGTGCTGCATCAGAACAGTGGTAGTGTCCTGTCTCATCAGTCATTCCAGTGACGATATATGCTGCTGCTATATGTCCACTGCTGCCGTATATTAATAACAACAACAACAACCACAAGTCCCTTAAAGTGTTGTTGTGTTGTGCTGCATCAGACCAGTGGTAATGTCCTGTCTCATCAGTCATTCCAGTGACTATATACGCTGCTGCTGTATGTCCATTACTGCCGTATAATAATTATAACAACAACCACCACAAGTCCCTTACAGTGCTGTTGTGTTGTGCTGCATCAGACTAGTGGTAGTGTCCTGTCTCATCAGTCATTTCAGTGACGATATACGCTGCTGCTATTAGAGATGAGCGGGTTCGGTTTCTCTGAATCCGAACCCGCCAGAACTTCATGTTTTTTTTCACGGGTCCGAGCGACTCGGATCTTCCCGCCTTGCTCGGTTAACCCGAGCGCGCCCGAACGTCATCATGACGCTGTCGGATTCTCGCGAGGCTCGGATTCTATCGCGAGACTCGGATTCTATATAAGGAGCCGCGCGTCGCCGCCATTTTCACACGTGCATTGAGATTGATAGGGAGAGGACGTGGCTGGCGTCCTCTCCATTTAGATTATAAGAGACTGAGAGAGATTTACTGGAGCTGACTAGGAGGAGTACTGTTACTGTAGAAGTGTAGAGACTGAGTGGAGAGAGTTTACTAGTGAGGACAGTGCAGTTTACTTTATAATCCGTTCTCTGCCTGAAAAAAGCGATACACAGCACACAGTGACTCAGTCACATACCATATCTGTGTGCACTGCTCAGGCTCAGGCCAGTGTGCTGCATCATCTATTATCTATATATAATATTATATATATCTGTCTGACTGCTCAGCTCACACAGCTTATAATTGTGGGGGAGACTGGGGAGCACTACTGCAGTGCCAGTTATAGGTTATAGCAGGAGCCATGAGTACATAATATATTATATAGTGAGTGACCACCAGACACACAGTGCAGTTTATTTAATATATCCGTTCTCTGCCTGAAAAAAGCGATACACACAGTGACTCAGTCAGTCACATACCATATCTGTGTGCACTGCTCAGGCTCAGGCCAGTGTGCTGCATCATCTATATATATTATATATCTGTCTGACTGCTCAGCTCACACAGCTTATAATTGTGGGGGAGACTGGGGAGCACTACTGCAGTGCCAGTTATAGGTTATAGCAGGAGCCAGGAGTACATAATATTATATTAAAATTAAACAGTGCACACTTTTGCTGCAGGAGTGCCACTGCCAGTGTGACTAGTGACCAGTGACCTGACCACCAGTATATATAATATTAGTAGTATACTATCTCTTTATCAACCAGTCTATATTAGCAGCAGACACAGTACAGTGCGGTAGTTCACGGCTGTGGCTACCTCTGTGTCGGCACTCGGCAGCCCGTCCATAATTGTATATACCACCTAACCGTGGTTTTTTTTTCTTTCTTTATACATACATACTAGTTACGAGTATACTATCTCTTTATCAACCAGTCTATATTAGCAGCAGACACAGTACAGTGCGGTAGTTCACGGCTGTGGCTACCTCTGTGTCGGCACTCGGCAGCCCGTCCATAATTGTATATACCACCTAACCGTGGTTTTTTTTTCTTTCTTTATACATACATACTAGTTACGAGTATACTATCTCTTTATCAACCAGTCTATATATTAGCAGCAGACACAGTACAGTGCGGTAGTTCACGGCTGTGGCTACCTCTGTGTCGGCACTCGGCAGCCCGTCCATAATTGTATATACCACCTAACCGTGGTTTTTTTTCTTTCTTTATACATACATACTAGTTACGAGTATACTATCTCTTTATCAACCAGTCTATATTAGCAGCAGACACAGTACAGTGCGGTAGTTCACGGCTGTGGCTACCTCTGTGTCGGCACTCGGCAGCCCGTCCATAATTGTATATACCACCTAACCGTGGTTTTTTTTTTCTTTCTTTATACATACATACTAGTTACGAGTATACTATCTCTTTATCAACCAGTCTATATATTAGCAGCAGACACAGTACAGTGCAGTAGTTCACGGCTGTGGCTACCTCTGTGTCGGCACTCGGCAGCCCGTCCATAATTGTATATACCACCTAACCGTGGTTTTTTTTTCTTTCTTTATACATACATACTAGTTATGAGTATACTATCTCTTTATCAACCAGTCTATATTAGCAGCAGACACAGTACAGTGCGGTAGTTCACGGCTGTGGCTACCTCTGTGTCGGCACTCGGCAGCCCGTCCATAATTGTATATACCACCTAACCGTGGTTTTTTTTTCTTTCTTTATACATACATACTAGTTACGAGTATACTATCTCTTTATCAACCAGTCTATATATTAGCAGCAGACACAGTACAGTGCGGTAGTTCACGGCTGTGGCTACCTCTGTGTCGGCACTCGGCAGCCCGTCCATAATTGTATATACCACCTAACCGTGGTTTTTTTTTCTTTCTTTATACATACATACTAGTTACGAGTATACTATCTCTTTATCAACCAGTCTATATATTAGCAGCAGACACAGTACAGTGCGGTAGTTCACGGCTGTGGCTACCTCTGTGTCGGCACTCGGCAGCCCGTCCATAATTGTATATACCACCTAACCGTGGTTTTTTTTTCTTTCTTTATACATACATACTAGTTACGAGTATACTATCTCTTTATCAACCAGTCTATATTAGCAGCAGACACAGTACAGTGCGGTAGTTCACGGCTGTGGCTACCTCTGTGTCGGCACTCGGCAGCCCGTCCATAATTGTATATACCACCTAACCGTGGTTTTTTTTTCTTTCTTTATACATACATACTAGTTACGAGTATACTATCTCTTTATCAACCAGTCTATATATTAGCAGCAGACACAGTACAGTGCGGTAGTTCACGGCTGTGGCTACCTCTGTGTCGGCACTCGGCAGCCCGTCCATAATTGTATATACCACCTAACCGTGGGTTTTTTTTCTTTCTTTATACATACATACTAGTTACGAGTATACTATCTCTTTATCAACCAGTCTATATATTAGCAGCAGACACAGTACAGTGCGGTAGTTCACGGCTGTGGCTACCTCTGTGTCGGCACTCGGCAGCCCGTCCATAATTGTATATACCACCTAACCGTGGTTTTTTTTTCTTTCTTTATACATACATACTAGTTACGAGTATACTATCTCTTTATCAACCAGTCTATATATTAGCAGCAGACACAGTACAGTGCGGTAGTTCACGGCTGTGGCTATCTCTGTGTCGGCACTCGGCAGCCCGTCCATAATTGTATACTAGTATCCAATCCATCCATCTCCATTGTTTACCTGAGGTGCCTTTTAGTTGTGCCTATTAAAATATGGAGAACAAAAATGTTGAGGTTCCAAAATTAGGGAAAGATCAAGATCCACTTCCACCTCGTGCTGAAGCTGCTGCCACTAGTCATGGCCGAGACGATGAAATGCCAGCAACGTCGTCTGCCAAGGCCGATGCCCAATGTCATAGTACAGAGCATGTCAAATCCAAAACACCAAATATCAGTAAAAAAAGGACTCCAAAACCTAAAATAAAATTGTCGGAGGAGAAGCGTAAACTTGCCAATATGCCATTTACCACACGGAGTGGCAAGGAACGGCTGAGGCCCTGGCCTATGTTCATGGCTAGTGGTTCAGCTTCACATGAGGATGGAAGCACTCAGCCTCTCGCTAGAAAAATGAAAAGACTCAAGCTGGCAAAAGCAGCACAGCAAAGAACTGTGCATTCTTCGAAATCCCAAATCCACAAGGAGAGTCCAATTGTGTCGGTTGCGATGCCTGACCTTCCCAACACTGGACGTGAAGAGCATGCGCCTTCCACCATTTGCACGCCCCCTGCAAGTGCTGGAAGGAGCACCCGCAGTCCAGTTCCTGATAGTCAGATTGAAGATGTCAGTGTTGAAGTACACCAGGATGAGGAGGATATGGGTGTTGCTGGCGCTGGGGAGGAAATTGACCAGGAGGATTCTGATGGTGAGGTGGTTTGTTTAAGTCAGGCACCCGGGGAGACACCTGTTGTCCGTGGGAGGAATATGGCCGTTGACATGCCAGGTGAAAATACCAAAAAAATCAGCTCTTCGGTGTGGAGGTATTTCACCAGAAATGCGGACAACAGGTGTCAAGCCGTGTGTTCCCTTTGTCAAGCTGTAATAAGTAGGGGTAAGGACGTTAACCACCTCGGAACATCCTCCCTTATACGTCACCTGCAGCGCATTCATAATAAGTCAGTGACAAGTTCAAAAACTTTGGGTGACAGCGGAAGCAGTCCACTGACCAGTAAATCCCTTCCTCTTGTAACCAAGCTCACGCAAACCACCCCACCAACTCCCTCAGTGTCAATTTCCTCCTTCCCCAGGAATGCCAATAGTCCTGCAGGCCATGTCACTGGCAATTCTGACGAGTCCTCTCCTGCCTGGGATTCCTCCGATGCATCCTTGCGTGTAACGCCTACTGCTGCTGGCGCTGCTGTTGTTGCCGCTGGGAGTCGATGGTCATCCCAGAGGGGAAGTCGTAAGCCCACTTGTACTACTTCCAGTAAGCAATTGACTGTTCAACAGTCCTTTGCGAGGAAGATGAAATATCACAGCAGTCATCCTACTGCAAAGCGGATAACTGAGTCCTTGACAACTATGTTGGTGTTAGACGTGCGTCCGGTATCCGCCGTTAGTTCACAGGGAACTAGACAATTTATTGAGGCAGTGTGCCCCCGTTACCAAATACCATCTAGGTTCCACTTCTCTAGGCAGGCGATACCGAGAATGTACACGGACGTCAGAAAAAGACTCACCAGTGTCCTAAAAAATGCAGTTGTACCCAATGTCCACTTAACCACGGACATGTGGACAAGTGGAGCAGGGCAGGGTCAGGACTATATGACTGTGACAGCCCACTGGGTAGATGTATGGACTCCCGCCGCAAGAACAGCAGCGGCGGCACCAGTAGCAGCATCTCGCAAACGCCAACTCTTTCCTAGGCAGGCTACGCTTTGTATCACCGCTTTCCAGAATACGCACACAGCTGAAAACCTCTTACGGCAACTGAGGAAGATCATCGCGGAATGGCTTACCCCAATTGGACTCTCCTGTGGATTTGTGGCATCGGACAACGCCAGCAATATTGTGTGTGCATTAAATATGGGCAAATTCCAGCACGTCCCATGTTTTGCACATACCTTGAATTTGGTGGTGCAGAATTTTTTAAAAAACGACAGGGGCGTGCAAGAGATGCTGTCGGTGGCCAGAAAAATTGCGGGACACTTTCGGCGTACAGGCACCACGTACAGAAGACTGGAGCACCACCAAAAACTACTGAACCTGCCCTGCCATCATCTGAAGCAAGAAGTGGTAACGAGGTGGAATTCAACCCTCTATATGCTTCAGAGGTTGGAGGAGCAGCAAAAGGCCATTCAAGCCTATACAATTGAGCACGATATAGGAGGTGGAATGCACCTGTCTCAAGTGCAGTGGAGAATGATTTCAACGTTGTGCAAGGTTCTGATGCCCTTTGAACTTGCCACACGTGAAGTCAGTTCAGACACTGCCAGCCTGAGTCAGGTCATTCCCCTCATCAGGCTTTTGCAGAAGAAGCTGGAGGCATTGAAGAAGGAGCTAAAAGGGAGCAATTCCGCTAGGCATGTGGGACTTGTGGATGCAGCCCTTAATTCGCTTAACAAGGATTCACGGGTGGTCAATCTGTTGAAATCAGAGCACTACATTTTGGCCACCGTGCTCGATCCTAGATTTAAAGCCTACCTTGGATCTCTCTTTCCGGCAGACACAGGTCTGCTGGGGTTGAAAGACCTGCTGGTGACAAAATTGTCAAGTCAAGCGGAACGCGACCTGTCAACATCTCCTCCTTCACATTCTCCCGCAACTGGGGGTGCGAGGAAAAGGCTCAGAATTCCGAGCCCACCCGCTGGCGGTGATGCAGGGCAGTCTGGAGCGACTGCTGATGCTGACATCTGGTCCGGACTGAAGGACCTGACAACGATTACGGACATGTCGTCTACTGTCACTGCATATGATTCTCTCAACATTGATAGAATGGTGGAGGATTATATGAGTGACCGCATCCAAGTAGGCACGTCACACAGTCCGTACTTATACTGGCAGGAAAAAGAGGCAATTTGGAGGCCCTTGCACAAACTGGCTTTATTCTACCTAAGTTGCCCTCCCACAAGTGTGTACTCCGAAAGAGTGTTTAGTGCCGCCGCTCACCTTGTCAGCAATCGGCGTACGAGGTTACATCCAGAAAATGTGGAGAAGATGATGTTCATTAAAATGAATTATAATCAATTCCTCCGCGGAGACATTGACCAGCAGCAATTGCCTCCACAAAGTACACAGGGAGCTGAGATGGTGGATTCCAGTGGGGACGAATTGATAATCTGTGAGGAGGGGGATGTACACGGTGATATATCGGAGGGTGAAGATGAGGTGGACATCTTGCCTCTGTAGAGCCAGTTTGTGCAAGGAGAGATTAATTGCTTCTTTTTTGGGGGGGGTCCAAACCAACCCGTCATATCAGTCACAGTCGTGTGGCAGACCCTGTCACTGAAATGATGGGTTGGTTAAAGTGTGCATGTCCTGTTTTGTTTATACAACATAAGGGTGGGTGGGAGGGCCCAAGGACAATTCCATCTTGCACCTCTTTTTTCTTTTCTTTTTCTTTGCATCATGTGCTGATTGGGGAGGGTTTTTTGGAAGGGACATCCTGCGTGACACTGCAGTGCCACTCCTAGATGGGCCCGGTGTTTGTGTCGGCCACTAGGGTCGCTAATCTTACTCACACAGCTACCTCATTGCGCCTCTTTTTTTCTTTGCGTCATGTGCTGTTTGGGGAGGGTTTTTTGGAAGGGACATCCTGCGTGACACTGCAGTGCCACTCCTAGATGGGCCCGGTGTTTGTGTCGGCCACTAGGGTCGCTAATCTTACTCACACAGCTACCTCATTGCGCCTCTTTTTTTCTTTGCGTCATGTGCTGTTTGGGGAGGGTTTTTTGGAAGGGCCATCCTGCGTGACACTGCAGTGCCACTCCTAGATGGGCCCGGTGTTTGTGTCGGCCACTAGGGTCGCTAATCTTACTCACACAGCTACCTCATTGCGCCTCTTTTTTTCTTTGCGTCATGTGCTGTTTGGGGAGGGTTTTTTGGAAGGGACATCCTGCGTGACACTGCAGTGCCACTCCTAGATGGGCCCGGTGTTTGTGTCGGCCACTAGGGTCGCTTATCTTACTCACACAGCGACCTCGGTGCAAATTTTAGGACTAAAAATAATATTGTGAGGTGTGAGGTATTCAGAATAGACTGAAAATGAGTGTAAATTATGGTTTTTGAGGTTAATAATACTTTGGGATCAAAATGACCCCCAAATTCTATGATTTAAGCTGTTTTTTAGTGTTTTTTGAAAAAAACACCCGAATCCAAAACACACCCGAATCCGACAAAAAAAATTCGGTGAGGTTTTGCCAAAACGCGTTCGAACCCAAAACACGGCCGCGGAACCGAACCCAAAACCAAAACACAAAACCCGAAAAATTTCAGGCGCTCATCTCTAGCTGCTATATGTCTACTACTGCCGTATAATGATTATAACAACAACCACAAGTCCCTTACAGTGTTGTTGTGTTGTGCTGCATCAGACCAGAGGTAGTGTCTTGTCTCATCAGTCATTTCAGTGACGATATACGCTGCTGCTATATGTCCACTGCTGCCGTATAATAATTATAACAACAACCACAATTCCCTTACAGTGTTGTTGTGTTGTGCTGCATCAGACCAGTGGTGGTGTCCTGTCTCAGCAGTCATTCCAGTGACGATATACGCTGCTGCTGTATGTTCACTGCTGCCGTATAATAATTCTAACAACAACCACAAGTCCCTTACAGTGTTGTTGTGTTGTGCTGCATCAGACCAGTGGTACTGTCCTGTCTCATCAGTCATTCCAGTGACGATATTCGCTGCTGCTATATGTCCACTACTGCCGTATAATAATTATAACAACAACCACAAGTCCCTTAAAGTGTTGCTGTGTTTGTTCTGCATCAGACCAGTGGTAGTGTCCTGTCTCATCAGTCATTCCGGTGACGAGGCAGCCACAGCGGTATACGCTGCTACTATATGTCCACTGCTGCCATATAATAACAAAAACAACAACAACCACAAGTCCCTTACAGTGTTGTTGTGTTGTGCTGCATCAGAACAGTGGTAGTGTCCTGTCTCATCAGTCATTCCAGTGACGATATACGCTGCTGCTGTATGTCCACTGCTGCCGTATAATAATAATAAAAACAACAACAACAACCACAAGTCCCTTAAAGTATTGTTGTGTTGTGCTGCATCAGACCAGTGGTAGTGTCCTGTCTCATCAGTCATTCCAGTGACGATATACGCTGCTGCTATATGTCCACTGCTGCCGTATACTAATAATAATAACAACCACAAGTCCCTTACAGTGTTGTTGTGTTGTGCTGCCATCAGACCAGTGGTAGTGTCCTGTTCATCAGTCATTCCAGTGATGATATACGCTGTTGCTATTTGTCCACTGCTGCCGTATAATAATTATAACAACAACCACAAATCCCTTACAGTGTTGTTGTGTTGTGCTGCATCAGACCAGTGGTAGTGTCCTGTTTCATCAGTCATTCCAGTGACGATATACGCTGCTGCTATATGTCCACTGCTGCCGTATACTAATAATAATAACAACCACAAGACCCTTACAGTGTTGTTGTGTTGTGCAGCAATCAGACCAGTGGTAGAGTCCTGTTCATCAGTCATTCCAGTGACGATATACGCTGTTGCTATTTGTCCACTGCTGCTGTATAATAATTATAACAACAACCACAAGTCCCTTACAGTATTGTTGTGTTGTGCTGCATCAGACCAGTGGTAGTGTCCTGTTTCATCAGTCATTCCAGTGACGATATACGCTGCTGCTATATGTCCACTGCTGCCGTATACTAATAATAATAACAACCACAAGACCCTTACAGTGTTGTTGTGTTGTGCAGCAATCAGACCAGTGGTAGAGTCCTGTTCATCAGTCATTCCAGTGACGATATACGCTGTTGCTATTTGTCCACTGCTGCTGTATAATAATTATAACAACAACCACAAGTCCCTTACAGTATTGTTGTGTTGTGCTGCATCAGACCAGTGGTAGTGTCCCGTCTCATCAGTCATTCCAGTGACGATATACGCTGCTGCTATATGTCCACTACTGCCGTATAAAAATTATAACAACAACCACAAGACCCTTTACAGTGCTGTTGTGTTGTGCTGCATCAGACCAGTTGTAGTGTCCTGTCTCATCAGTCGTTCGAGTGATGATATACACTGCTGCTATATGTCCATTACTGCCGTATAATAATTATAACAACAACCACAAGTCCCTTACGGTGCTGTTGTATTGTGCTGCATCAGACTAGTGGTAGTGTCCTGTCTCATCAGTCATTTCAGTGACGATATACGCTGCTGCTATATGTCCACTACTGTTGTATAATAATTATAACAACAACCACAAGTCCCTTACAGTGTTGTTGTGTTGTGCTGCATCAGACCAGTGGTAGTGTCCTGTCTCATCAGTCATTCCACTGACGATATATACGCTGCTGCTTTATGTTCACTGCTGCCGTATACTAATAATAATAACAACCACAAGTCCCTTACAGTGTTGTTGTGTTGTGCTGCATCAGACCAGTGGTGGTGCCCTGTCTCATCAGTCATTCCAGTGATGATATACGCTGCTGCTATATGTTCACTGCTGCCGTATAATAATTATAACAACAACCACAAGTCCCTTACAGTGTTGCTGTGTTTGTTCTGCATCAGACCAGTGGTAGTGTCCTTTCTCATCAGTCATTCCAGTGACAAGGCAGCGACAGTGGTATACGCTGCTGCTATATGACCACTGCTGCTGTATAATAATAATAATAATAATAATAATAAGAACAACCACAAGACCCTTACAGTGTTGTTGTGTTGTGCTGCATCAGAACAGTGGTAGTGTCCTGTCTCATCAGTCATTCCAGTGACGATATACGCTGCTGCTATATGTCCACTGCTGCCGTATAATATTAACAACAACAACAACCACAACAAGTCCCTTAAAGTGTTGTTGTGTTGTCCTGCATCAGACCAGTGGTAGTGTCCTGTCTCATCAGTCATTCCAGTGACGATATACGCTTCTGCTATATGTCCACTGCTGCCGTATACTAATAATAATAACAACAACCACAAGGCCCTTACAGTGTTGTTGTGTTGTGCTGCCATAAGACCAGTGGTAGTGTCCTGTTCATCAGTCATTCCAGTGATGATATACGCTGTTGCTTTTTGTCAACTACTGCCGTATAATAATTATAACAACAACCACAAGTCACTTACAGTATTGTTGTGTTGTGCTGCATCATACCAGTGGTAGTGTCCTGTCTCATCAGTCATTCCAGTGACGATATATGCTGCTGCTATATGTCCACTACTGCCGTATAAAAATTATAACAACAACCACAAGACCCTTTACAGTGCAGTTGTGTTGTGCTGCATCAGACCAGTGGTAGTGTCCTGTCTCATCAGTCATTCCAGTGACGATATACGCTGCTAATATATGTCCACTACTGCCGTATAATAATTATAACAACAACCACAAATCCCTTACATTGTTGCTATGTTTGTTGTGCATCAGACCAGTGGTAGTGTCCTGTCTCATCAGTCATTCCAGTGACATGGCAGCCACAGTGGTATACGCTGCTGCTATATGTCCACTGCTGCTGTATAATAATAATAACAACAACCACAAGTTCCTTACAGTGTTGTTGTGTTGTGCTGCATCAGACCAGTGGTAGTGTCCTGTCTCATCAGTCATTCCAGTGACGATATACGCTGCTGCTATATGTCCACTACTGACGTACAATAATTATAACAACAACCACAAGTCCCTTACAGTGTTGTTGTGTTTGTTCTGCATCAGACCAGTGGTAGTGTCCTGTCTCATCAGTCATTCCGGTGACGAGGCAGCCACAGTGGTATACACTGCTGCTATATGTCCACTGCTGCCATATAATAACAAAAACAACAACAACCACAAGTCCCTTACAGTGTTGTTGTGTTGTGCTGCATCAGACCAGTGGTAGTGTCCTGTCTCATCAGTCATTCCAGTGACGATATATGCTGCTGCTATATGTCCACTACTGCTGTATAAAAATTATATCAACAACCACAAGACCCTTTACAGTGCTGTTGTGTTGTGCTGCATCAGACCAGTGGTAGTGTCCTGTCTCATCAGTCATTCCAGTGACGATATACGCTGCTGCTATATGTACACTATTGCCGTATAATAATTATAACAACAACCACAAATCCCTTACAGTGTTGTTGTGTTGTGCTGCATCAGACCAGTGGTAGTGACCTGTCTCATCAGTCATTCCAGTGACGATATATGCTGCTGCTATATGTCCACTACTGCCGTATAATAATTATAACAACAACAACAACAACCACAATTCCCTTATAGTGTTGCTGTGTTTGTTCTGCATCAGACCAGTTGTAGTGTCCGGTCCCATCAGTCATTCCAGTGACAAGGCAGCCACAGTGGTATACACTGCTGCTATATGTCCACTGCTGCCGTATAATAATAACAACAACAACAACAACCACAAGTCCCTTAAAGTGTTGTTGTGTTGTGCTGCATCAGACCAGTGGTAGTGTCCTGTCTCATCAGTCATTCCAGTGACGATATACGCTGCTGCTGTATGTCCATTACTGCCGTATAATAATTATAACAACAACCACAAGTCCCTTACAGTGCTGTTGTGTTGTGCTGCATCAGACTAGTGGTAGTGTCCTGTCTCATCAGTCATTTCAGTGACGATATACGCTGCTGCTATATGTCTACTACTGCCGTATAATGATTATAACAACAACCATAAGTCCCTTACAGTGTTGTTGTGTTGTGCTGCATCAGACCAGAGGTAGTGTCCTGTCTCATCAGTCATTCCAGTGACGATATACGCTGCTGCTATATGTCCACTGCTGCCGTATAATAATTATAACAACAACCACAATTCCCTTACAGTGTTGTTGTGTTGTGCTGCATCAGACCAGTGGTGGTGTCCTGTCTCAGCAGTCATTCCAGTGACGATATACGCTGCTGCTGTATGTTCACTGCTGCCGTATAATAATTCTAACAACAACCACAAGTCCCTTACAGTGTTGTTGTGTTGTGCTGCATCAGACCAGTGGTACTGTCCTGTCTCATCAGTCATTCCAGTGACGATATACGCTGCTGCTATATGTCCACTACTGCCGTATAATAATTATAACAACAACCACAAGTCCCTTAAAGTGTTGCTGTGTTTGTTCTGCATCAGACCAGTGGTAGTGTCCTGTCTCATCAGTCATTCCGGTGACGAGGCAGCCACAGCGGTATACGCTGCTACTATATGTCCACTGCTGCCATATAATAACAAAAACAACAACAACCACAAGTCCCTTACAGTGTTGTTGTGTTGTGCTGCATCAGAACAGTGGTAGTGTCCTGTCTCATCAGTCATTCCAGTGACGATATACGCTGCTGATGTATGTCCACTGCTGCCGTATAATAATAATAAAAACAACAACAACAACCACAAGTCCCTTAAAGTATTGTTGTGTTGTGCTGCATCAGACCAGTGGTAGTGTCCTGTCTCATCAGTCATTCCAGTGACGATATACGCTGCTGCTATATGTCCACTGCTGCCGTATACTAATAATAATAACAACCACAAGTCCCTTACAGTGTTGTTGTGTTGTGCTGCCATCAGACCAGTGGTAGTGTCCTGTTCATCAGTCATTCCAGTGATGATATACGCTGTTGCTATTTGTCCACTGCTGCCGTATAATAATTATAACAACAACCACAAGTCCCTTACAGTGTTGTTGTGTTGTGCTGCATCAGACCAGTGGTAGTGTCCTGTTTCATCAGTCATTCCAGTGACGATATACGCTGCTGCTATATGTCCACTGCTGCCGTATACTAATAATAATAACAACCACAAGACCCTTACAGTGTTGTTGTGTTGTGCTGCAATCAGACCAGTGGTAGTGTCCTGTTCATCAGTCATTCCAGTGACGATATACGCTGTTGCTATTTGTCCACTGCTGCTGTATAATAATTATAACAACAACCACAAGTCCCTTACAGTATTGTTGTGTTGTGCTGCATCAGACCAGTGGTAGTGTCCCGTCTCATCAGTCATTCCAGTGACGATATACGCTGCTGCTATATGTCCACTACTGCCGTATAAAAATTATAACAACAACCACAAGACCCTTTACAGTGCTGTTGTGTTGTGCTGCATCAGACCAGTTGTAGTGTCCTGTCTCATCAGTCATTCGAGTGATGATATACGCTGCTGCTATATGTCCATTACTGCCGTATAATAATTATAACAACAACCACAAGTCCCTTACGGTGCTGTTGTATTGTGCTGCATCAGACTAGTGGTAGTGTCCTGTCTCATCAGTCATTTCAGTGACGATATACGCTGCTGCTATATGTCCACTACTGCCGTATAAAAATTATAACAACAACCACAAGACCCTTTACAGTGCAGTTGTGTTGTGCTGCATCAGACCAGTGGTAGTGTCCTGTCTCATCAGTCATTCCACTGACGATATATACGCTGCTGCTTTATGTTCACTGCTGCCGTATACTAATAATAATAACAACCACAAGTCCCTTACAGTGTTGTTGTGTTGTGCTGCATCAGACCAGTGGTGGTGCCCTGTCTCATCAGTCATTCCAGTGACGATATACGATGCTGCTATATGTTCACTGCTGCCGTATAATAATTATAACAACAACCACAAGTCCCTTACAGTGTTGCTGTGTTTGTTCTGCATCAGACCAGTGGTAGTGTCCTTTCTCATCAGTCATTCCAGTGACAAGGCAGCCACAGTGGTATACGCTGCTGCTATATGACCACTGCTGCTGTATAATAATAATAATAATAAGAAGAAGAAGAACAACCACAAGACCCTTACAGTGTTGTTGTGTTGTGCTGCATCAGAACAGTGGTAGTGTCCTGTCTCATCAGTCATTCCAGTGACGATATACGCTGCTGCTATATGTCCACTGCTGCCGTATAATAATAACAACAACAACAACAACCACAAGTCCCTTAAAGTGTTGTTGTGTTGTTCTGCATCAGACCAGTGGTAGTGTCCTGTCTCATCAGTCATTCCAGTGACGATATACGCTTCTGCTATATGTCCACTGCTGCCGTATACTAATAATAATAACAACCACAAGGCCCTTACAGTGTTGTTGTGTTGTGCTGCCATAAGACCAGTGGTAGTGTCCTGTTCATCAGTCATTCCAGTGATGATATACGCTGTTGCTTTTTGTCAACTACTGCCGTATAATAATTATAACAACAACCACAAGTCACTTACAGTATTGTTGTGTTGTGCTGCATCAGACCAGTGGTAGTGTCCTGTCTCATCAGTCATTCCAGTGACGATATATGCTGCTGCTATATGTCCACTACTGCCGTATAAAAATTATAACAACAACCACAAGACCCTTTACAGTGCAGTTGTGTTGTGCTGCATCAGACCAGTGGTAGTGTCCTGTCTCATCAGTCATTCCAGTGACGATATACGCTGCTGCTATATGTCCACTACTGCCATATAAAAATTATAACAACAACCACAAGACCCTTTACAGTGCTGTTGTGTTGTGCTGCATAAGACCAGTGGTAGTGTCCTGTCTCATCAGTCATTCCAGTGACGATATACGCTGCTGCTATATGTCCATTACTGCCATATAATAATTATAACAACAACAACCACAAGTCCCTTACGGTGCTGTTGTGTTGTGCTGCATCAGACTAGTGGTAGTGTCCTGTCTCATCAGTCATTTCAGTGACGATATATGCTGCTACTATATGTCCACTACTGACGTATAATAATTATAACAACAACCACAAGTCCCTTACAGTGTTGTTGTGTTGTGCTGCATCAGACCAGTGGTAGTGTCCTGTCTCATCAGTCATTCCAGTGACGATATACGCTACTGCTATATGTTCACTGCTGCCGTATACTAATAATAATAACAACCACAAATCCCTTACAGTGTTGTTGTGTTGTGCTGCATCAGACCAGTGGTAGTGTCCTGTCTCATCAGTCATTCCAGTGACGATATACGCTGCTGCTATATGTCCATTACTGCCGTATAATAATTATAACAACAACCACAAGTCCCTTACAGTGCTGTTGTGTTGTGCTGCATCAGACTAGTGGTAGTGTCCTGTCTCATCAGTCATTTCAGTGACGATATACGCTGCTGCTATATGTCCACTGCTGCCGTATAATAATTATAACAAAAACCACAATTCCCTTACAGTGTTGTTGTGTTGTGCTGCATCAGACCAGTGGTGGTGTCCTGTCTCATCAGTCATTCCAGTGACGATATACGCTGCTGCTATATGTTCACTGCTGACGTATAATAATTCTAACAACAACCACAAGTCCCTTACAGTGTTGTTGTGTTGTGCTGCATCAGACCAGTGGTAGTGTCCTGTCTCATCAGTCATTCCAGTGACGATATACGCTGCTGCTATATGTCCACTACTGCCGTATAATAATTATAACAACAACCACAAGTCCCTTAAAGTATTGCTGTGTTTGTTCTGCATCAGACCAGTGGTAGTGTCCTGTCTCATCAGTCATTCCGGTGACGAGGCAGCCACAGTGGTATACGCTGCTGCTATATGTCCACTGCTGCCACATAATAACAAAAACAACAACAACCACAAGTCCCTTACAGTGTTGTTGTGTTGTGCTGCATCAGAACAGTGGTAGTGTCCTGTCTCATCAGTCATTCCAGTGATGATATACGCTGCTGCTATATGTCCACTGCTGCCGTATAATAATAATAATAACAACCACAAGTCCCTTAAAGTATTGTTGTGTTGTGCTGCATCAGACCAGTGGTAGTGTCCTGTATTATCAGTCATTCCAGTGATGATATACGCTGCTGCTATATGTCCATTACTGCCGTATAATAATTATAACAACAACCACAAGGCCCTTACGGTGCTGTTGTATTGTGCTGCATCAGACTAGTGGTAGTGTCCTGTCTCATCAGTCATTTCAGTGACGATATACGCTGCTGCTATATGTCCACTACTGTTGAATAATAATTATAACAACAACCACAAGTCCCTTACAGTGTTGTTGTGTTGTGCTGCATCAGACCAGTGGTAGTGTCCTGTCTCATCAGTCATTCCAGTGACGATATATACGCTGCTGCTATATGTTCACTGCTGCCGTATACTAATAATAATAACAACCACAAGTCCCTTACAGTGTTGTTGTGTTTTGCTGCATCAGACCACTGGTGGTGTCCTGTCTCATCAGTCATTCCAGTGACGATATACGCTGCTGCTATATGTTCACTGCTGCCGTATAATAATTATAACAACAACCACAAGTCCCTTACAGTGTTGTTGTGTTGTGCTGCATTAGACCAGTGGTAGTGTCCTGTCTCATCAGTCATTCCAGTGACGATATACGCTGCTGCTATATGTCCACTACTGCCGTATAATAATTATAACAACAACCACAAATCCCTTACAGTGTTGCTGTGTTTGTTCTGCATCAGACCAGTGGTAGTGTCCTTTCTCATCAGTCATTCCAGTGACAAGGCAGCCACAGTGGTATACGCTGCTGCTATATGACCACTGCTGCTGTATAATAATAATAATAATAATAATAATAATAATAACAACAACAACAACCACAAGTCCCTTACAGTGTTGTTGTGTTGTGCTGCATCAGAACAGTGGTAGTGTCCTGTCTCATCAGTAATTCCAGTGACGATATACGCTGCTGCTATATGTCCACTGCTGCCGTATAATAATAATAACAACAACAACCACAAGTCCCTTAAAGTGTTGTTGTGTTGTGCTGCATCAGACCAGTGGTAGTGTCCTGTCTCATCAGTCATTCCAGTGATGATATACGCTTCTGCTATATGTCCACTGCTGCCGTATACTAATAATAATAACAACCACAAGGCCCTTACAGTGTTGTTGTGTTGTGCTGCCATAAGACCAGTGGTAGTGTCCTGTTCATCAGTCATTCCAGTGATGATATACGCTGTTGCTATTTGTCCACTACTGCCGCATAATAATTATAACAACAACAACCACAAGTCACTTATGGTATTGTTGTGTTGTGCTGCATCAGACCAGTGGTAGTGTCCTGTCTCATCAGTCATTCCAGTGACGATATATGCTGCTGCTATATGTCCACTACTGCCGTTTAAAAATTATAACAACAACCACAAGACCCTTTACAGTGCAGTTGTGTTGTGCTGCATCAGACCAGTGATAGTGTCCTGTCTCATCAGTCATTCCAGTGACGATATACGCTGCTATTATATGTCCACTACTGCCGTATAATAATTATAACAACAACCACAAATCCCTTACATTGTTGCTATGTTTGTTCTGCATCAGACCAGTGGTAGTGTCCTGTCTCATCAGTCATTCCAGTGACAAGGCAGCCACAGTGGTATACGCTGCTGCTATATGTCCACTGCTGCTGTATAATAATAATAATAATAACAACAACCACAAGTCCCTTACAGTGTTGTTGTGTTGTGCTGCATCAGACCAGTGGTAGTGTCCTGTCTCATCAGTCATTCCAGTGACGATATACGCTGCTGCTATATGTCCACTGCTGCTGTATAATAATAATAATAACAACAACCACAAGTCCCTTACAGTGTTGTTGTGTTGTGCTGCATCAGACCAGTGGTAGTGTCCTGTCTCATCAGTCATTCCAGTGACGATATACGCTGCTGCTATATGTCCACTACTGACGTACAATAATTATAACAACAACCACAAGTCCCTTACAGTGTTGTTGTGTTTGTTCTGCATCAGACCAGTGGTAGTGTCCTGTCTCATCAGTCATTCCAGTGACGATATACGCTTCTGCTATATGTCCACTGCTGCCGTATACTAATAATAATAACAACCACAAGGCCCTTACAGTGTTGTTGTGTTGTGCTGCCATAAGACCAGTGGTAGTGTCCTGTTCATCAGTCTTTCCAGTGATGATATACGCTGTTGCTATTTGTCCACTACTGCCGTATAATAATTATAACAACAACCACAAGTCACTTACAGTATTGTTGTGTTGTGCTGCATCATACCAGTGGTAGTGTCCTGTCTCATCAGTCATTCCAGTGACGATATATGCTGCTGCTATATGTCCACTACTGCCGTATAAAATTATAACAACAACCACAAGACCCTTTACAGTGCAGTTGTGTTGTGCTGCATCAGACCAGTGGTAGTGTCCTGTCTCATCAGTCATTCCAGTGACGATATACGCTGCTATTATATGTCCACTACTGCCGTATAATAATTATAACAACAACCACAAATCCCTTACATTGTTGCTATGTTTATTGTGCATCAGACCAGTGGTAGTGCCTGTCTCATCAGTCATTCCAGTGACAAGGCAGCCACAGTGGTATACGCTGCTGCTATATGTCCACTGCTGCTGTATAATAATAATAACAACAACAACCACAAGTTCCTTACAGTGTTGTTGTGTTGTGCTGCATCAGACCAGTGGTAGTGTCCTGTCTCATCAGTCATTCCAGTGACGATATACGCTGCTGCTATATGTCCACTACTGACGAACAATAATTATAACAACAACCACAAGTCCCTTACAGTGTTGTTGTGTTTGTTCTGCATCAGACCAGTGGTAGTGTCCTGTCTCATCAGTCATTCCGGTGACGAGGCAGCCACAGTGGTATATGCTGCTGCTATATGTCCACTGCTGCCATATAATAACAAAAACAACAACAACCACAAGTCCCTTACAGTGTTGTTGTGTTGTGCTGCATCAGACTAGTGGTAGTGTCCTGTCTCATCAGTCATTCCAGTGACGATATATGCTGCTGCTATATGTCCACTACTGCCGTATAAAAATTATATCAACAACCGCAAGACCCTTTACAGTGCTGTTGTGTTGTGCTGCATCAGACCAGTGGTAGTGTCCTGTCTCATCAGTCATTCCAGTGACGATATACGCTGCTGCTATATGTACACTATTGCCGTATAATAATTATAACAACAACCACAAATCCCTTACAGTGTTGTTGTGTTGTGCTACATCAGACCAGTGGTAGTGTCCTGTCTCATCAGTCATTCCAGTGACGATATATGCTGCTGCTATATGTCCACTACTGCCGTATAATAATTATAACAACAACAACAACCACAATTCCCTTACAGTGTTGCTGTGTTTGTTCTGCATCAGACCAGTGGTAGTGTCCGGTCCCATCAGTCATTCCAGTGACAAGGCAGCCACAGTGGTATACGCTGCTGCTATATGTCCACTGCTGCTGTATAATAATAATAACAACAACCACAAGTCCCTTACAGTGTTGTTGTGTTGTGCTGCATCAGACCAGTGGTAGTGTCCCGTCTCATCAGTCATTCCAGTGACGATATACGCTGCTGCTATATGTCCACTGCTGCCGTATAATAATAATAACAACAACAACAACAACCACAAGTCCCTTAAAGTGTTGTTGTGTTGTGCTGCATCAGACCAGTGGTAGTGTCCTGTCTCATCAGTCATTCCAGTGACGATATACGCTGCTGCTATATGTCCACTGCTGCCGTATACTAATAATAATATCAACCACAAGTCCCTTACAGTGTTGTTGAGTTGTGCTGCGATCAGACCAGTAGTAGTGTCCTGTTCATCAGTCATTCCAGTGACGATATACGCTGTTGCTATTTGTCCACTGCTGCTGTATAATAATTATAACAACAACCACAAGTCCCTTACAGTATTGTTGTGTTGTGCTGCATCAGACCAGTGGTAGTGTCCCGTCTCATCAGTCATTCCAGTGACGATATACGCTGCTGCTATATGTCCACTACTGCCATATAAAAATTATAACAACAACCACAAGACCCTTTACAGTGCTGTTGTGTTGTGCTGCATAAGACCAGTGGTAGTGTCCTGTCTCATCAGTCATTCCAGTGACGATATACGCTACTGCTATATGTTCACTGCTGCCGTATACTAATAATAATAACAACCACAAATCCCTTACAGTGTTGTTGTGTTGTGCTGCATCAGACCAGTGGTAGTGTCCTGTCTCATCAGTCATTCCAGTGACGATATACGCTGCTGCTATATGTCCATTACTGCCGTATAATAATTATAACAACAACCACAAGTCCCTTACAGTGCTGTTGTGTTGTGCTGCATCAGACTAGTGGTAGTGTCCTGTCTCATCAGTCATTTCAGTGACGATATACGCTGCTGCTATATGTCTACTACTGCCGTATAATAATTATAACAACAACCACAAGTCCCTTACAGTGTTGTTGTGTTGTGCTGCATCAGACCAGAGGTAGTGTCCTGTCTCATCAGTCATTCCAGTGACGATATACGCTGCTGCTATATGTCCACTGCTGCCGTATAATAATTATAACAACAACCACAATTCCCTTACAGTGTTGTTGTGTTGTGCTGCATCAGACCAGTGGTGGTGTCCTGTCTCATCAGTGATTCCAGTGACGATATACGCTGCTGCTATATGTTCACTGCTGACGTATAATAATTCTAACAACAACCACAAGTCCCTTACAGTGTTGTTGTGTTGTGCTGCATCAGACCAGTGGTAGTGTCCTGTCTCATCAGTCATTCCAGTGACGATATACGCTGCTGCTATATGTCCACTACTGCCGTATAATAATTATAACAACAACCACAAGTCCCTTAAAGTGTTGCTGTGATTGTTCTGCATCAGAACAGTGGTAGTGTCCTGTCTCATCAGTCATTCCGGTGACGAGGCAGCCACAGTGGTATACGCTGCTGCTATATGTCCACTGCTGCCACATAATAACAAAAACAACAACAACCACAAGTCCCTTACAGTGTTGCTGTGTTGTGCTGCATCAGAACAGTGGTAGTGTCCTGTCTCATCAGTCATTCCAGTGGTGATATACGCTGCTGCTATATGTCCACTGCTGCCGTATAATAATAATAATAATAACAACAACAACCACAAGTCCCTTAAAGTATTGTTGTGTTGTGCTGCATCAGACCAGTGGTAGTGTCCTGTCTCATCAGTCATTCCAGTGACGATATACGCTGCTGCTATATGTCCACTGCTGCCGTATACTAATAATAATAACAACCACAAGTCCCTTACAGTGTTGTTGTGTTGTGCTGCCATCAGACCAGTGGTAGTGTCCTGTTCATCAGTCATTCCAGTGATGATATACGCTGTTGCTATTTGTCCACTGCTGCTGTATAATAATTATAACAACAACCACAAGTCCCTTACAGTATTGTTGTGTTGTGCTGCATCAGACCAGTGGTAGTGTCCCGTCTCATCAGTCATTCTAGTGACGATATACGCTGCTGCTATATGTCCACTACTGCTGTATAAAAATTATAACAACAACCACAAGACCCTTTACAGTGCTGTTGTGTTGTGCTGCATCAGACCAGTTGTAGTGTCCTGTATTATCAGTCATTCCAGTGATGATATACGCTGCTGCTATATGTCCATTACTGCAGTATAATAATTATAACAACAACCACAAGGCCCATACGGTGCTGTTGTATTGTGCTGCATCAGACTAGTGGTAGTGTCCTGTCTCATCAGTCATTTCAGTGACGATATACGCTGCTGCTATATGTCCACTACTGTTGTATAATAATTATAACAACAACCACAAGTCCCTTACAGTGTTGTTGTGTTGTGCTGAATCAGACCAGTGGTAGTGTCCTGTCTCATCAGTCATTCCAGTGACGATATATACGCTGCTGCTATATGTTCACTGCTGCCGTATACTAATAATAAAAACAACAACCACAAGTCCCTTACAGTGTTGTTGTGTTGTGCTGCATCAGACCAGTGGTGGTGTCCTGTCTCATCAGTCATTCCAGTGACGATATACGCTGCTGCTATATGTTCACTGCTGCCGTATAATAATTATAACAACAACCACAAGTCCCTTACAGTGTTGTTGTGTTGTGCTGCATTAGACCAGTGGTAGTGTCCTGTCTCATCAGTCATTCCAGTGACGATATACGCTGCTGCGATATGTCCACTACTGCCGTATAATAATTATAACAAAAACCACAAGTCCCTTACAGTGTTGCTGTGTTTGTTCTGCATCAGACCAGTGGTAGTGTCCTTTCTCATCAGTCATTCCAGTGACAAGGCAGCCACAGTGGTATACGCTGCTGCTATATGACCACTGCTGCTGTATAATAATAATAATAATAATAATAATAATAATAATAATAACAACAACCACAAGTCCCTTACAGTGTTGTTGTGTTGTGCTGCATCAGAACAGTGGTAGTGTCCTGTCTCATCAGTAATTCCAGTGACGATATACGCTGCTGCTATATGTCCACTGCTGCCGTATAATAATAATAACAACAACAACCACAAGTCCCTTAAAGTGTTGTTGTGTTGTGCTGCATCAGACCAGTGGTAGTGTCCTGTCTCATCAGTCATTCCAGTGACGATATATGCTTCTGCTATATGTCCACTGCTGCCTTATACTAATAATAATAACAACCACAAGGCCCTTACAGTGTTGCTGTGTTGTGCTGCCATAAGACCAGTGGTAGTGTCCTGTTCATCAGTCATTCCAGTGATGATATACGCTGTTGCTATTTGTCCACTACTGCCGTATAATAATTATAACAACAACAACAACCACAAGTCACTTACGGTATTGTTGTGTTGTGCTGCATCAGACCAGTGGTAGTGTCCTGTCTCATCAGTCATTCCAGTGACGATATATGCTGCTGCTATATGTCCACTACTGCCGTTTAAAAATTATAACAACAACCACAAGACCCTTTACAGTGCAGTTGTGTTGTGCTGCATCAGACCAGTGGTAGTGTCCTGTCTCATCAGTCATTCCAGTGACGATATACGCTGCTATTATATGTCCACTACTGCCGTATAATAATTATAACAACAACCACAAATCCCTTACATTGTTGCTATGTTTGTTCTGCATCAGACCAGTGGTAGTGTCCTGTCTCATCTGTCATTCCAGTGACAAGGCAGCCACAGTGGTATACGCTGCTGCTATATGTCCACTGCTGCTGTATAATAATAATAATAATAACAACAACAACAACCACAAGTCCCTTACAGTGTTGTTGTGTTGTGCTGCATCAGACCAGTGGTAGTGTCCTGTCTCATCAGTCATTCCAGTGACGATATACGCTGCTGCTATATGTCCACTACTGACGTACAATAATTATAACAACAACCACAAGTCCCTTACAGTGTTGTTGTGTTTGTTCTGCATCAGACCAGTGGTAGTGTCCTGTCTCATCAGTCATTCCGGTGACGAGGCAGCCACAGTGGTATACGCTGCTGCTATATGTCCACTGCTGCCATATAATAACAAAAACAACAACAACCACAAGTCCCTTACAGTGTTGTTGTGTTGTGCTGCATCAGACCAGTGGTAGTGTCCTGTCTCATCAGTCATTCCAGTGACAATATACGCTGCTGCTATATGTCCACTGCTGCGGTATAATAATAATAATAACAACAACAACAACCACAAGTCCCTTAAAGTGTTGTTGTGTTGTGCTGCATCAAACCAGTGGTAGTGTCCTGTCTCATCAGTCATTCCAGTGACGATATATGCTGCTGCTATATGTCCACTGCTGCCGTATAATAATAATAATAACAACAACAACAACCACAAGTCCCTTAAAGTGTTGTTGTGTTGTGCTGCATCAGACCAGTGGTAGTGTCCTGTCTCATCAGTCATTCCAGTGACGATATACGCTGCTGCTATATGTCCACTGCTGCCGTATACTAATAATTATAACAACCACAAGTCCCTTACAGTGTTGCTGTGTTGTGCTGCCATCAGACCAATGGTAGTGGCCTGTTTATCAGTCATTCCAGTGACGATATACGCTGTTGCTATTTGTCCACTGCTGCCGTATAATAATTATAACAACAACCACAATTCTCTTACAGTATTGTTGTGTTGTGCTGCATCAGACCAGTGGTAGTGTCCTGTCTAATCAGTCATTCCAATGACGATATAAGCTGCTGCTATATGTCCACTACTGCCGTATAAAAATTATAACAACAACCACAAGTCCCTTACAGTGTTGTTGTGCTGTGCTGCATCAGACCAGTGGTAGTGTCCTGTCTCATCAGTCATTCCAGTGACGATATACGTTGCTGCTATATGTCCACTGCTGCCGTATAATAATTATAACAACAACTACAATACCCTTACAGTATTGTTGTGTTGTGCTGCATCAGACCAGTGGTAGTGTCCTCTCTCATCAGTCATTCCAGTAACGATATACGCTGTTGCTATATGTTCACTGCTGCCGTATAATAATTATAACAACAACCACAAGTCCCTTACAGTGTTGTTGTGTTGTGCTGCATCAGACCAGTGGTAGTGTCCTGTCTCATCAGTCATTCCAGTGACAATGTATGCTGCTGCTATATGTCCACTACTGCCGTAGAATAATTATAACAACAACCACAATTCCTTTACAGTGTTGCTGTGTTTGTTCTGCATCAGACCAGAGGTAGTGTCCTGTCTCATCAGTCATTCCAGTGATAAGGCAGCCACAGTGGTATACGCTGCTGCTATATGTCCAATGCTGTCGTATAATTATAATAACAACAACCACAAGTCCCTTACAGTGTTGTTGTGTTGTGCGGCATCAGACCAATGGTAGTGTCCTGTCTCATCAGTCATTCCAGTGACGATATACGCTGCTGCTATATGTCCACTGCTCTTGTATAATAATTATAACAACAACAACCACAATACCCTTACAGTATTGTTGTGTTGTGCTGCATCAGACCAGTGGTAGTGTCCTGTCTCATCAGTCATTCCAGTGACGATAAACGCTGCTGCTATATGTCTACTACTGCCGTATAATGATTATAACAACAACCACAAGTCCCTTACAGTGTTGTTGTGTTGTGCTGCATCAGACCAGAGGTAGTGTCCTGTCTCATCAGTCATTCCAGTGACGATATACGCTGCTGCTATATGTCCACTGCTGCCGTATAATAATTATAACAACAACCACAATTCCCTTACAGTGTTGTTGTGTTGTGCTGCATCAGACCAGTGGTGGTGTCCTGTCTCATCAGTGATTCCAGTGACGATATACGCTGCTGCTATATGTTCACTGCTGACGTATAATAATTCTAACAACAACCACAAGTCCCTTACAGTGTTGTTGTGTTGTGCTGCATCAGACCAGTGGTAGTGTCCTGTCTCATCAGTCATTCCAGTGACGATATACGCTGCTGCTATATGTCCACTACTGCCGTATAATAATTATAACAACAACCACAAGTCCCTTAAAGTGTTGCTGTGTTTGTTCTGCATCAGAACAGTGGTAGTGTCCTGTCTCATCAGTCATTCCGGTGACGAGGCAGCCACAGTGGTATACGCTGCTGCTATATGTCCACTGCTGCCACATAATAACAAAAACAACAACAACCACAAGTCCCTTACAGTGTTGTTGTGTTGTGCTGCATCAGAACAGTGGTAGTGTCCTGTCTCATCAGTCATTCCAGTGGTGATATACGCTGCTGCTATATGTCCACTGCTGCCGTATAATAATCATAATAATAACAACAACAACCACAAGTCCCTTAAAGTATTGTTGTGTTGTGCTGCATCAGACCAGTGGTAGTGTCCTGTCTCATCAGTCATTCCAGTGACGATATACGCTGCTGCTATATGTCCACTGCTGCCGTATACTAATAATAATAACAACCACAAGTCCCTTACAGTGTTGTTGTGTTGTGCTGCCATCAGACCAGTGGTAGTGTCCTGTTCATCAGTCATTCCAGTGATGATATACGCTGTTGCTATTTGTCCACTGCTGCTGTATAATAATTATAACAACAACCACAAGTCCCTTACAGTATTGTTGTGTTGTGCTGCATCAGACCAGTGGTAGTGTCCCGTCTCATCAGTCATTCTAGTGACGATATACGCTGCTGCTATATGTCCACTACTGCTGTATAAAAATTATAACAACAACCACAAGACCCTTTACAGTGCTGTTGTGTTGTGCTGCATCAGACCAGTTGTAGTGTCCTGTATTATCAGCCATTCCAGTGATGATATACGCTGCTGCTATATGTCCATTACTGCAGTATAATAATTATAACAACAACCACAAGGCCCATACGGTGCTGTTGTATTGTGCTGCATCAGACTAGTGGTAGTGTCCTGTCTCATCAGTCATTTCAGTGACGATATACGCTGCTGCTATATGTCCACTACTGTTGTATAATAATTATAACAACAACCACAAGTCCCTTACAGTGTTGTTGTGTTGTGCTGAATCAGACCAGTGGTAGTGTCCTGTCTCATCAGTCATTCCAGTGACGATATATACGCTGCTGCTATATGTTCACTGCTGCCGTATACTAATAATAAAAACAACAACCACAAGTCCCTTACAGTGTTGTTGTGTTGTGCTGCATCAGACCAGTGGTGGTGTCCTGTCTCATCAGTCATTCCAGTGACGATATACGCTGCTGCTATATGTTCACTGCTGCCGTATAATAATTATAACAACAACCACAAGTCCCTTACAGTGTTGTTGTGTTGTGCTGCATTAGACCAGTGGTAGTGTCCTGTCTCATCAGTCATTCCAGTGACGATATACGCTGCTGCGATATGTCCACTACTGCCGTATAATAATTATAACAAAAACCACAAGTCCCTTACAGTGTTGCTGTGTTTGTTCTGCATCAGACCAGTGGTAGTGTCCTTTCTCATCAGTCATTCCAGTGACAAGGCAGCCACAGTGGTATACGCTGCTGCTATATGACCACTGCTGCTGTATAATAATAATAATAATAATAATAATAATAATAATAATAATAATAATAACAACAACAACCACAAGTCCCTTACAGTGTTGTTGTGTTGTGCTGCATCAGAACAGTGGTAGTGTCCTGTCTCATCAGTAATTCCAGTGACGATATACGCTGCTGCTATATGTCCACTGCTGCCGTATAATAATAATAACAACAACAACCACAAGTCCCTTAAAGTGTTGTTGTGTTGTGCTGCATCAGACCAGTGGTAGTGTCCTGTCTCATCAGTCATTCCAGTGACGATATATGCTTCTGCTATATGTCCACTGCTGCCTTATACTAATAATAATAACAACCACAAGGCCCTTACAGTGTTGCTGTGTTGTGCTGCCATAAGACCAGTGGTAGTGTCCTGTTCATCAGTCATTCCAGTGATGATATACGCTGTTGCTATTTGTCCACTACTGCCGTATAATAATTATAACAACAACAACAACCACAAGTCACTTACGGTATTGTTGTGTTGTGCTGTATCAGACCAGTGGTAGTGTCCTGTCTCATCAGTCATTCCAGTGACGATATATGCTGCTGCTATATGTCCACTACTGCCGTTTAAAAATTATAACAACAACCACAAGACCCTTTACAGTGCAGTTGTGTTGTGCTGCATCAGACCAGTGGTAGTGTCCTGTCTCATCAGTCATTCCAGTGACGATATACGCTGCTATTATATGTCCACTACTGCCGTATAATAATTATAACAACAACCACAAATCCCTTACATTGTTGCTATGTTTGTTCTGCATCAGACCAGTGGTAGTGTCCTGTCTCATCTGTCATTCCAGTGACAAGGCAGCCACAGTGGTATACGCTGCTGCTATATGTCCACTGCTGCTGTATAATAATAATAATAATAATAACAACAACAACAACCACAAGTCCCTTACAGTGTTGTTGTGTTGTGCTGCATCAGACCAGTGGTAGTGTCCTGTCTCATCAGTCATTCCAGTGACGATATACGCTGCTGCTATATGTCCACTACTGACGTACAATAATTATAACAACAACCACAAGTCCCTTACAGTGTTGTTGTGTTTGTTCTGCATCAGACCAGTGGTAGTGTCCTGTCTCATCAGTCATTCCGGTGACGAGGCAGCCACAGTGGTATACGCTGCTGCTATATGTCCACTGCTGCCATATAATAACAAAAACAACAACAACCACAAGTCCCTTACAGTGTTGTTGTGTTGTGCTGCATCAGACCAGTGGTAGTGTCCTGTCTCATCAGTCATTCCAGTGACAATATACGCTGCTGCTATATGTCCACTGCTGCGGTATAATAATAATAATAACAACAACAACAACCACAAGTCCCTTAAAGTGTTGTTGTGTTGTGCTGCATCAAACCAGTGGTAGTGTCCTGTCTCATCAGTCATTCCAGTGACGATATATGCTGCTGCTATATGTCCACTGCTGCCGTATAATAATAATAATAATAACAACAACAACAACCACAAGTCCCTTAAAGTGTTGTTGTGTTGTGCTGCATCAGACCAGTGGTAGTGTCCTGTCTCATCAGTCATTCCAGTGACGATATACGCTGCTGCTATATGTCCACTGCTGCCGTATACTAATAATTATAACAACCACAAGTCCCTTACAGTGTTGCTGTGTTGTGCTGCCATCAGACCAATGGTAGTGGCCTGTTTATCAGTCATTCCAGTGACGATATACGCTGTTGCTATTTGTCCACTGCTGCCGTATAATAATTATAACAACAACCACAATTCTCTTACAGTATTGTTGTGTTGTGCTGCATCAGACCAGTGGTAGTGTCCTGTCTAATCAGTCATTCCAATGACGATATAAGCTGCTGCTATATGTCCAATACTGCCGTATAAAAATTATAACAACAACCACAAGTCCCTTACAGTGTTGTTGTGTTGTGCTGCATCAGACCAGTGGTAGTGTCCTGTCTCATCAGTCATTCCAGTGACGATATACGTTGCTGCTATATGTCCACTGCTGCCGTATAATAATTATAACAACAACTACAATACCCTTACAGTATTGTTGTGTTGTGCTGCATCAGACCAGTGGTAGTGTCCTCTCTCATCAGTCATTCCAGTAACGATATACGCTGTTGCTATATGTTCACTGCTGCCGTATAATAATTATAACAACAACCACAAGTCCCTTACAGTGTTGTTGTGTTGTGCTGCATCAGACCAGTGGTAGTGTCCTGTCTCATCAGTCATTCCAGTGACGATGTATGCTGCTGCTATATGTCCACTACTGCCGTAGAATAATTATAACAACAACCACAATTCCTTTACAGTGTTGCTGTGTTTGTTCTGCATCAGACCAGAGGTAGTGTCCTGTCTCATCAGTCATTCCAGTGATAAGGCAGCCACAGTGGTATACGCTGCTGCTATATGTCCAATGCTGTCGTATAATTATAATAACAACAACCACAAGTCCCTTACAGTGTTGTTGTGTTGTGCGGCATCAGACCAATGGTAGTGTCCTGTCTCATCAGTCATTCCAGTGACGATATACGCTGCTGCTATATGTCCACTGCTCTTGTATAATAATTATAACAACAACAACCACAATACCCTTACAGTATTGTTGTGTTGTGCTGCATCAGACCAGTGGTAGTGTCCTGTCTCATCAGTCATTCCAGTGACGATAAACGCTGCTGCTATATGTCTACTACTGCCGTATAATGATTATAACAACAACCACAAGTCCCTTACAGTGTTGTTGTGTTGTGCTGCATCAGACCAGAGGTAGTGTCCTGTCTCATCAGTCATTCCAGTGACGATATACGCTGCTGCTATATGTCCACTGCTGCCGTATAATAATTATAACAACAACCACAATTCCCTTACAGTGTTGTTGTGTTGTGCTGCATCAGACCAGTGGTGGTGTCCTGTCTCATCAGTGATTCCAGTGACGATATACGCTGCTGCTATATGTTCACTGCTGACGTATAATAATTCTAACAACAACCACAAGTCCCTTACAGTGTTGTTGTGTTGTGCTGCATCAGACCAGTGGTAGTGTCCTGTCTCATCAGTCATTCCAGTGACGATATACGCTGCTGCTATATGTCCACTACTGCCGTATAATAATTATAACAACAACAACCACAAGTCCCTTAAAGTGTTGCTGTGTTTGTTCTGCATCAGAACAGTGGTAGTGTCCTGTCTCATCAGTCATTCCGGTGACGAGGCAGCCACAGTGGTATACGCTGCTGCTATATGTCCACTGCTGCCACATAATAACAAAAACAACAACAACCACAAGTCCCTTACAGTGTTGTTGTGTTGTGCTGCATCAGAACAGTGGTAGTGTCCTGTCTCATCAGTCATTCCAGTGGTGATATACGCTGCTGCTATATGTCCACTGCTGCCGTATAATAATCATAATAATAACAACAACAACCACAAGTCCCTTAAAGTATTGTTGTGTTGTGCTGCATCAGACCAGTGGTAGTGTCCTGTCTCATCAGTCATTCCAGTGACGATATACGCTGCTGCTATATGTCCACTGCTGCCGTATACTAATAATAATAACAACCACAAGTCCCTTACAGTGTTGTTGTGTTGTGCTGCCATCAGACCAGTGGTAGTGTCCTGTTCATCAGTCATTCCAGTGATGATATACGCTGTTGCTATTTGTCCACTGCTGCTGTATAATAATTATAACAACAACCACAAGTCCCTTACAGTATTGTTGTGTTGTGCTGCATCAGACCAGTGGTAGTGTCCCGTCTCATCAGTCATTCTAGTGACGATATACGCTGCTGCTATATGTCCACTACTGCTGTATAAAAATTATAACAACAACCACAAGACCCTTTACAGTGCTGTTGTGTTGTGCTGCATCAGACCAGTTGTAGTGTCCTGTATTATCAGCCATTCCAGTGATGATATACGCTGCTGCTATATGTCCATTACTGCAGTATAATAATTATAACAACAACCACAAGGCCCATACGGTGCTGTTGTATTGTGCTGCATCAGACTAGTGGTAGTGTCCTGTCTCATCAGTCATTTCAGTGACGATATACGCTGCTGCTATATGTCCACTACTGTTGTATAATAATTATAACAACAACCACAAGTCCCTTACAGTGTTGTTGTGTTGTGCTGAATCAGACCAGTGGTAGTGTCCTGTCTCATCAGTCATTCCAGTGACGATATATACGCTGCTGCTATATGTTCACTGCTGCCGTATACTAATAATAAAAACAACAACCACAAGTCCCTTACAGTGTTGTTGTGTTGTGCTGCATCAGACCAGTGGTGGTGTCCTGTCTCATCAGTCATTCCAGTGACGATATACGCTGCTGCTATATGTTCACTGCTGCCGTATAATAATTATAACAAAAACCACAAGTCCCTTACAGTGTTGCTGTGTTTGTTCTGCATCAGACCAGTGGTAGTGTCCTTTCTCATCAGTCATTCCAGTGACAAGGCAGCCACAGTGGTATACGCTGCTGCTATATGACCACTGCTGCTGTATAATAATAATAATAATAATAATAATAATAATAATAACAACAACCACAAGTCCCTTACAGTGTTGTTGTGTTGTGCTGCATCAGAACAGTGGTAGTGTCCTGTCTCATCAGTAATTCCAGTGACGATATACGCTGCTGCTATATGTCCACTGCTGCCGTATAATAATAATAACAACAACAACCACAAGTCCCTTAAAGTGTTGTTGTGTTGTGCTGCATCAGACCAGTGGTAGTGTCCTGTCTCATCAGTCATTCCAGTGACGATATATGCTTCTGCTATATGTCCACTGCTGCCGTATACTAATAATAATAACAACCACAAGGCCCTTACAGTGTTGCTGTGTTGTGCTGCCATAAGACCAGTGGTAGTGTCCTGTTCATCAGTCATTCCAGTGATGATATACGCTGTTGCTATTTGTCCACTACTGCCGTATAATAATTATAACAACAACAACCACAAGTCACTTACGGTATTGTTGTGTTGTGCTGCATCAGACCAGTGGTAGTGTCCTGTCTCATCAGTCATTCCAGTGACGATATATGCTGCTGCTATATGTCCACTACTGCCGTTTAAAAATTATAACAACAACCACAAGACCCTTTACAGTGCAGTTGTGTTGTGCTGCATCAGACCAGTGGTAGTGTCCTGTCTCATCAGTCATTCCAGTGACGATATACGCTGCTATTATATGTCCACTACTGCCGTATAATAATTATAACAACAACCACAAATCCCTTACATTGTTGCTATGTTTGTTCTGCATCAGACCAGTGGTAGTGTCCTGTCTCATCTGTCATTCCAGTGACAAGGCAGCCACAGTGGTATACGCTGCTGCTATATGTCCACTGCTGCTGTATAATAATAATAATAATAATAATAACAACAACAACAACCACAAGTCCCTTACAGTGTTGTTGTGTTGTGCTGCATCAGACCAGTGGTAGTGTCCTGTCTCATCAGTCATTCCAGTGACGATATACGCTGCTGCTATATGTCCACTACTGACGTACAATAATTATAACAACAACCACAAGTCCCTTACAGTGTTGTTGTGTTTGTTCTGCATCAGACCAGTGGTAGTGTCCTGTCTCATCAGTCATTCCGGTGACGAGGCAGCCACAGTGGTATACGCTGCTGCTATATCTCCACTGCTGCCATATAATAACAAAAACAACAACAACCACAAGTCCCTTACAGTGTTGTTGTGTTGTGCTGCATCAGACCAGTGGTAGTGTCCTGTCTCATCAGTCATTCCAGTGACGATATATGCTGCTGCTATATGTCCACTGCTGCCGTATAATAATAATAATAACAACAACAACAACCACAAGTCCCTTAAAGTGTTGTTGTGTTGTGCTGCATCAGACCAGTGGTAGTGTCCTGTCTCATCAGTCATTCCAGTGACGATATACGCTGCTGCTATATGTCCACTGCTGCCGTATACTAATAATTATAACAACCACAAGTCCCTTACAGTGTTGCTGTGTTGTGCTGCCATCAGACCAATGGTAGTGGCCTGTAGTGTTTATCAGTCATTCCAGTGACGATATACGCTGTTGCTATTTGTCCACTGCTGCCGTATAATAATTATAACAACAACCACAATTCTCTTACAGTATTGTTGTGTTGTGCTGCATCAGACCAGTGGTAGTGTCCTGTCTCATCAGTCATTCCAATGACGATATAAGCTGCTGCTATATGTCCACTACTGCCGTATAAATATTATAACAACAACCACAAGTCCCTTACAGTGTTGTTGTGTTGTGCTGCATCAGACCAGTGGTAGTGTCCTGTCTCATCAGTCATTCCAGTGACGATATACGTTGCTGCTATATGTCCACTGCTGCCGTATAATAATTATAACAACAACTACAATACCCTTACAGTATTGTTGTGTTGTGCTGCATCAGACCAGTGGTAGTGTCCTCTCTCATCAGTCATTCCAGTAACGATATACGCTGTTGCTATATGTTCACTGCTGCCGTATAATAATTATAACAACAACCACAAGTCCCTTACAGTGTTGTTGTGTTGTGCTGCATCAGACCAGTGGTAGTGTCCTGTCTCATCAGTCATTCCAGTGACGATGTATGCTGCTGCTATATGTCCACTACTGCCGTAGAATAATTATAACAACAACCACAATTCCTTTACAGTGTTGCTGTGTTTGTTCTGCATCAGACCAGAGGTAGTGTCCTGTCTCATCAGTCATTCCAGTGATAAGGCAGCCACAGTGGTATACGCTGCTGCTATATGTCCAATGCTGTCGTATAATTATAATAACAACAACCACAAGTCCCTTACAGTGTTGTTGTGTTGTGCGGCATCAGACCAATGGTAGTGTCCTGTCTCATCAGTCATTCCAGTGACGATATACGCTGCTGCTATATGTCCACTGCTGCCGTATAATAAAAATAATAACAACAACCACAAGTCCCTTACAGTGTTGTTGTGTTGTGCTGCATCAGACCAGTGGTAGTGTCCTGTCTCATCAGTCATTCCAGTGACGATATACGCTGCTGCTGTATGTTCACTGCTCTTGTATAATAATAATTATAACAACAACAACAACAACAACAACCGTAAGTCCCTTACAGTGTTGTTGTGTTGTGCTTCATTAGACCAGTGGTAGTGTCCTGTCTCATCAGTCATTCCAGTGACGATATACGCTGCTGCTATATGTCCACTACTGACGTACAATAATTATAACAACAACCACAAGTCCCTTACAGTGTTGTTGTGTTTGTTCTGCATCAGACCAGTGGTAGTGTCCTGTCTCATCAGTCATTCCGGTGACGAGGCAGCCACAGTGGTATACGCTGCTGCTATATGTCCACTGCTGCCATATAATAACAAAAACAACAACAACCACAAGTCCCTTACAGTGTTGTTGTGTTGTGCTGCATCAGACCAGTGGTAGTGTCCTGTCTCATCAGTCATTCCAGTGACGATATATGCTGCTGCTATATGTCCACTGCTGCCGTATAATAATAATAACAACAACAACCACAAGTCCCTTAAAGTGTTGTTGTGTTGTGCTGCATCAGACCAGTGGTAGTGTCCTGTCTCATCAGTCATTCCAGTGACGATATACGCTGCTGCTATATGTCCACTGCTGCCGTATACTAATAATTATAACAACCACAAGTCCCTTACAGTGCTGCTGTGTTGTGCTGCCATCAGACCAATGGTAGTGGCCTGTTTATCAGTCATTCCAGTGACGATATACGCTGTTGCTATTTGTCCACTGCTGCCGTATAATAATTATAACAACAACCACAATTCTCTTACAGTATTGTTGTGTTGTGCTGCATCAGACCAGTGGTAGTGTCCTGTCTCATCAGTCATTCCAATGACGATATAAGCTGCTGCTATATGTCCACTACTGCCGTATAAAAATTATAACAACAACCACAAGTCCCTTACAGTGTTGTTGTGTTGTGCTGCATCAGACCAGTGGTAGTGTCCTGTCTCATCAGTCATTCCAATGACGATATAAGCTGCTGCTATATGTCCACTACTGCCGTAGAATAATTATAACAACAACCACAATTCCTTTACAGTGTTGCTGTGTTTGTTCTGCATCAGACCAGAGGTAGTGTCCTGTCTCATCAGTCATTCCAGTGATAAGGCAGCCACAGTGGTATACGCTGCTGCTATATGTCCAATGCTGTCGTATAATTATAATAACAACAACCACAAGTCCCTTACAGTGTTGTTGTGTTGTGCGGCATCAGACCAATGGTAGTGTCCTGTCTCATCAGTCATTCCAGTGACGATATACGCTGCTGCTATATGTCCACTGCTGCCGTATAATAATTATAACAACAACCACAATACCCTTACAGTATTGTTGTGTTGTGCTGCATCAGACCAGTGGTAGTGTCCTGTCTCATCAGTCATTCCAGTGACGATAAACGCTGCTGCTATATGTCCACTGCTGCCGTATAATAAAAATAATAACAACAACCACAAGTCCCTTACAGTGTTGTTGTGTTGTGCTGCATCAGACCAGTGGTAGTGTCCTGTCTCATCAGTCATTCCAGTGACGATATACGCTGCTGCTGTATGTTCACTGCTCTTGTATAATAATAATTATAACAACAACAACAACAACAACAACCGTAAGTCCCTTACAGTGTTGTTGTGTTGTGCTTCATTAGACCAGTGGTAGTGTCCTGTTCATCAGTCATTCCAGTGATGATATACGCTGCTGCTATATGTCCACTGCTGCTGTATAATGATAATAACAACAACAACCACAAGTCCCTTACAGTGTTGTTGTGTTGTGCTGCATCAGACCAGTGGTAGTGTCCTGTTCATCAGTCATTCCAGTGACGATATACGCTGTTGCTATTTGTCCACTGCTGCCGTATAATAATTATAACAACAACCACAAGTCCCTTTACAGTGCTGTTGTGTTGTGCTGCATCAGACCAGTGGTAGTGTCCTGTCTCATCAGTCATTCCAGTGACGATAAACGCTGCTGCTATATGTCCACTGCTGCCGTATAATAAAAATAATAACAACAACAACCACAAGTCCCTTACAGTGTTGTTGTGTTGTGCTGCATCAGACAAGTGGTAGTGTCCTGTCTCATCAGTCATTCCAGTGACGATATACGCTGCTGCTATATGTTCACTGCTCTTGTATAATAATAATTATAACAACAACCGTAAGTCCCTTACAGTGTTGTTGTGTTGTGCTGCATCAGACCAGTGGTAGTGTCCTGTCTTATCAGTCATTCCAGTGACGATATACGCTGCCGCTATATGTCCACTACTGCTGTATAATAATTAAAACAACAACCACAAGACCCTTACAGTGTTGCTGTGTTTGTTCTGCATCAGACCAGTGGTAGTGTCCTGTCTCATCAGTCATTCCGGTGACGAGGCATCCACAGTGGTATACGCTGCTGCTATATGTCCACTGCTGCCATATAATAACAAAAACAACAACAACCACAAGACCCTTACAGTGTTGTTGTGTTGTGCTGCATCAAAACAGTGGTAGTGTCCTGTCTCATCACTCATTCCAGTGACGATATACGCTGCTGCTATATGTCCACTGCTGCCGTATAATAATAATAACAACAACAACCACAAGTCCCTTAAAGTGTTGTTGTGTTGTGCTGCATCAGACCAGTGGTAGTGTCCTGTCTCATCAGTCATTCCAGTGACGATATACGCTGCTGCTATATGTCCACTGCTGCCATATACTAATAATAATAACAACCTCAAGTCCCTTACAGTGTTGTTGTGTTGTGCTGCATCAGACCAGTGGTAGTGTCCTGTTCATCAGTCATTCCAGTGACGATATACGCTGTTGCTATTTGTCCACTGCTGCCGTATAATAATTATAACAACAACAACAACAACAACAACAACCACAAGTCCCTTACAGTATTGTTGTGTTGTGCTGCATCAGACCAGTGGTAGTGTCCTGTCTCATCAGTAATTCCAGTGACGATATACGCTGCTGCTATATGTCCACTACTGCCGTATAAAAATGATAACAACCACAAGTCCCTTACAGTGTGTCACAACTGAGGGCCTGAGCTGACGGAAGGCAGCCTCAGTTGTAGGGGCTGAGATGTACCGGAACCTGGGAGGTTGTGTCAGACCCCTGGACATGTAAGTAACATGAAGAGAAACCGCCCGAAGGCGTGACCACGACAACTTGAGTAAAAGTCAATGATATTTATTTATGACAAACTCCATGCATCACAGTAGCAGTAAAAGTAACATAAAAATCAGCAGAGAAATAATAATACAGTTCCTGGGTACTACAGGGTGGCAGGGGCCACAGAGCTCTGGTGGTATGAGACAGTTCTTATTATCTGCAAGTTGGAAAGTCCTTACCAGGCTCAACTGTAGCAATGAGGAAAGCCCAGGGTCGTACCAGCTGGTGTTCCAGGGAAAGCTGGACTGCTGTAGATAAAATGCTGCTGTGGGTACTGGTTAGAACCAGACAGGTGTTGGCACGGAGTGGATACTGGCTGGAACCAGTTAAATAATAAATAAAGCTTGAGAGCGATGCAATGTAGATGAAATGTAGAATTTGAGAGCGGAGAAATAATAATACCGGTGGAGAGTGGTAAACTGCAGAAAGGACACCGGCCCTTTAAGAGAAGCTGTACACTGCTGGAAGCTGAGCTGAAAGCAGGTGATGTTGTAGCTGGAAACAGGTGAGTCCAGTATGGATCGGAGAGTCAGGCTACACCGCAGATGGAATGCTGGTGCGGGTCTCTATAGCAGAAGTCTGGAGACAGGAGCTGGAACCTGGAAGACATTCACAGAAGAGAGACAAACTGGAACTAGGTTTGACAACCAAAGCACTGACGCCTTCCTTGCTCAGGCACAGTGTATTTATACCTGCAGCAAGGAAGGGATTGGCTAGGCAATTATGCAGATTAACAAAACTGACAACAGATTGGAGGAAATGATCAGCTGACAGAATCCAAGATGGCTGCGCCCATGCAGACACTTGGAGGGAAGTTTGGTTTGTAATCCATGTGGTCTGGAAAACAGTAATGGCGGCGCCGGCCACCGGAGACAGGAGACGCCAGGCTGATAGATGCACATCCAACCACGCGGACACAGCGGAGGCCGCGGCTGACGTAATCGCCACTCTGAATGCAGAAGCTCAGGGACGGCGGCGGAGGCCGCGGGAGACGCCATGCCAGATGTATAAGGCATTACTGTGACTGCGTCCAGAGAGACAGGCGAGGATGCGGGAATGTGCACATCAGGATGACAGATGGGATCCGGTCCTGGAGCGCTGAGCCAGCCTTAGGAGGCATCTGATAGGTAAGAAATGGCGTCCAGATACCCGGATCGTGACAGCACCCCCCCCTTTAGGAGTGGCCCCAGGACACTTCTTTGGCTTTTGAGAAAACTTGGAATGGAATCTCCGGACCAAGGCAGGAGCATGGACATCAGAAGCATTGGTCCATGAACGTTCCTCAGGGCCATAACCCTTCCAGTCAATAAGATACTGAAGTTGACCGTAACGGTGACGTGAGTCCAGGATCTTGGCTACTTCATACTCAACGCCTCGTTGAGTTTTGACTTTCGGAGTTGGAGGAAGTGAGGAATGAAACCGATTCAAGATTAGCAGTTTCAACAGGGAAACATGGAATGTCCTGGGTATCTTTAAGAAGGGAGGCAACTGGAGTCTGTAAGCAACAGGATTGATGACTTGGTCAATTTTAAAAGGACTGATGTAGCGAGGTGCAAACTTCATATTGGGAACTCTTAACCTCAAATTCTTCGTGGATAACCATACCCGATCACCCACCTTGAGAGCAGGAACTGCTCGACGCTTCTTATCCGCAAACTTCTTGTACCTGAACGATGCCTTGAGCAGAGCTGATCGTACGCTCTTCCAGATATTGGCAAACTGATGCACGGTGATATCCACTGCGGGAACAGAAGTTGCTGGAAGCGGTTGGAACTCAGGGACTTTAGTGTGGAATCCAAAGTTGGTGAAGAATGGTGTTGAAGAAGATGAAGAATGATACTGGTTGTTATGACAGAACTCGGCCCAGGGAAGTAATTGAACCCAGTCATCTTGAGAGGAGGACACATAGATGCGGAGGAAGGACTCCAAGTCCTGATTCACCCTCTCAGTTTGACCATTGGTCTGAGGATGGTAGGCCGTGGAAAACTTTAGCTTGACTTGGAGGGCTTGACATAAACTTCGCCAGAATTTGGCTGTGAATTGAACTCCTCGATCTGAGATAATTTCTTCTGGAAGACCGTGGAGTCGAAAGATCTCTTGTATGAATACTTGAGCCAACTTGGAAGCTGACGGAAGACCGGTGAGAGGAATGAAGTGTGCCATCTTGGTGAACCGGTCAACTACCACCCAGATGGTATTAAACTTGTTGCACATGGGCAAATCTGTAATAAAATCCATCGACAAATGGGTCCATGGACGACGGGGAACAGATAGTGGAACCAGTTGCCCCGCAGGCGACTGGCGGGATACTTTATGTTGAGCACACTTTGGGCAAGATGCAATAAACTCCAAAACGTCCTTTTTCAGAGTTGGCCACCAATAGGACCTAGAGATAAACTCCAGGGTTTTTTGGATACCTGTATGTCCGGCAAAGCGGGAAGCATGGGCCCAATGCATGAGCTTCTTCCTTAGTGTCGGCTTCACAAAACTTTTCCCTGATGGGGGCGTAGAGTCCATCCCTACCGTGGAGAATGCCAACGGATTTATAATAGGATGCTTGTCTGAAGACTCTGACTCATTTTCTTGCTCCCATGAGCGGGAAAGGGCATCGGCCTTGCGATTCTGAGAGCCCGGACAGAACTGGAGTTTAAAGTCGAACCTGGAAAAGAAAAGTGCCCATCTGGCCTGACGAGGGTTGAGACATTGTGCGCCTTTCAGATATAGAAGGTTCTTGTGGTCTGTAAGGATGGTGATTGAATGAGAAGCTCCCTCCAACAGATATCTCCACTCCTCTAGAGCGAGCTTGATGGCTAGCAACTCCTGGTCGCCAATGGCATAGTTGCGCTCAGCTGGGGAGAACTTCCGTGAGAAGAAACTGCAAGGATGTAAATGGCCATCTTTAGCCCTCTGAGATAACACCGCTCCTACTCCAACGGAGGAGGCATCCACCTCTAGGATGAAAGGAGAGTCGATGTCAGGCTGTTTCAGGACAGGCGCAGAGATGAACCTCTGTTTTAAAAGATGAAAAGCTTGCATGGCTTCTTCAGACCACTTGGACGGGTTAGCACCCTTCTTGGTGAAAGCAGTAATAGGCGCCACAATGGTGGAAAAGTCTCGTATAAACTTTCGGTAATAATTGGCGAACCCCAAGAACCTCTGGACCCCTTTGAGGGTTAAGGGTACCGGCCAATTCTGGATTGCTTGTAGTTTCTCAGGATCCATCTCTAGTCCGGAACCGGACACAATGTACCCTAGAAACGGAATGGACTTGACTTCAAAGACGCATTTCTCTAATTTGCAATAGAGATGATTGACACGGAGACGGGACAGAACCTCCTTTACCCAAAAACGATGTTCCTCTAAATTGTTGGAAAAAATGAGGATATCATCTAGATAGACCACGACATGACGGTATAGAATGTCTCTGAAGATCTCATTGACGAAATGCTGGAAGACAGCTGGAGCATTGCTCAATCCGAAGGGCATGACGAGGTACTCATAATGTCCGTCACGGGTGTTAAATGCGGTCTTCCACTCGTCACCCTCACGGATCCGGATGAGATTGTATGCACCTCTCAAGTTCAGCTTTGTAAAGATGGTAGCTCCGCTAACTCTGTCAAAGAGCTCAGTAATCAGGGGTAAAGGATAGCGGTTCTTGATGGTAATGTCGTTCAAACCTCTGTAGTCGATGCACGGCCGCAGACCACCATCTTTCTTTTTTACAAAAAAGAAGCCTGCGCCGGCTGGAGAAGAAGAAGGTCGAATGAACCCCTTTGCTAGGTTCTCTTTAATGTATTCCTCCATAGAATGCGTCTCAGGCAGAGACAACGGATAAGTTCGGGCTTGAGGTGGAACCTTCCCTGGAACGAGATCAATCGGGCAGTCCCATTCTCTATGAGGAGGAAGGATATCAGCAGAAGCTTTACTGAACACATCCGTGAAATCTTGATATGGAGGAGGTGGAACATCAGACGACCTGGGGGAGGAAGAACAGACAGGCAATACTTTGAACAAACATGTCTCAGCACAGGAGGAACCCCATGCCAGGATTTGCGTAGTCGTCCAATCAATTGTAGGATTGTGAAGACGGAGCCATGGAAGGCCCAGGACCACAGGATGTGTGGCTCTTGGAATCACTAAAAGTGAAATAAGTTCGGAATGAAGAACTCCCACTCTCAGACGAACTGGTAGAGTCCTTAGAGCAATAACTGTATCAAAAATTTTACTGCCATCCACGGCAGTTAAGGAAAAGGAGGAAGGAAGTCTCTCGGTGGGTAGGGACCACCGTTTAACATAGGCTTCGGTAATAAAGTTCCCAGCTGCTCCGGAATCCAGGAGGGCAATGACGTTTTGATAACGTTGAGCAACTTGAAGCGAGACTGGGAGATTACAATCTTGAGGAGATGGAGAGGAGATCATTACTCCTAGCCGGCCCTCTCCTTGGCGAGCTAGGATTTGGAGTTTTCCCGGACGTTTGGGACAGGCATTAATAGTGTGAGACGGAGCTGCACAATACAGACAGAGAGACTCAGAGAGACGTCTTCGGCGCTCAGCAGGAGTTAAACGGGAACGGCCAATTTGCATGGGTTCATCTTTAGTTGGTGACAGTTGGCGAGGAGGAGGAGCAGAAGATTTTGGAGCAGATGATCTTCCACGCTCAGTTGCTCTCTCTCTGAAACGTAAGTCAACTTTTGTACAAAGTGAGATTAGCTCATCTAACTTGGAGGGTAAGTCTCTGGTAGCTAACTCATCTTTAATACGCTCGGATAAACCATGCCAGAATGCAGCATACAGGGCCTCGTCGTTCCATGCCAGTTCAGATGCCAGGATCTGGAACTGTATAAGATATTGTCCTACAGTATGTGATCCCTGGCGTAAACGGAGAATCTCAGACGAAGCTGAAGTTACCCGGCCTGGCTCGTCGAAGATGCGCCTGAATGTTGACACGAATGCAGTGTAAGAAGATAGCAGGGTGTCGGACCTCTCCCATAACGGTGATGCCCAGTCAAGGGCTGAGCCACTGAGAAGTGAGATGATGTAGGCAATTTTTGTACGGTCACTGGGAAAATTGCCAGGTTGTAGCTCAAACTGAATCTCACACTGGTTGAGAAATCCCCTGCAGAATCTTGGAGATCCGTCAAATTTTGCTGGCGTTGGAAGATGAAGACGTGGAGCAGAAACGGGTAAGGTGGGTGGGGTTATAGTTGGAGTCACTGTGGTTGACGCCCCAGATACGCCTGATCCACGGAGAGTTGTCTGAATCCCATCCAGCCGAGTAGAGAGATCCTGGAGACAGCGGATGATGTGGCCCTGTGCAGCCTCCTGATGTTCAAGTCGGGCTGCCAGTTCTTGCATCGGCCTGGCCGCTTGATCCTGGTCTCCGGCTGGATTCATTTGGTCAGTGCTTACTGTCACAACTGAGGGCCTGAGCTGACGGAAGGCAGCCTCAGTTGTAGGGGCTGAGATGTACCGGAACCTGGGAGGTTGTATCAGACCCCTGAACATGTAAGTAACATGAAGAGAAACCGCCCGAAGGCGTGACCACGACAACTTGAGTAAAAGTCAATGATATTTATTTATGACAAACTCCATGCATCACAGTAGCAGTAAAAGTAACATAAAAATCAGCAGAGAAATAATAATACAGTTCCTGGGTACTACAGGGTGGCAGGGGCCACAGAGCTCTGGTGGTATGAGACAGTTCTTATTATCTGCAAGTTGGAAAGTCCTTACCAGGCTCAACTGTAGCAATGAGGAAAGCCCAGGGTCGTACCAGCTGGTGTTCCAGGGAAAGCTGGACTGCTGTAGATAAAATGCTGCTGTGGGTACTGGTTAGAACCAGACAGGTGTTGGCACCGAGTGGATACTGGCTGGAACCAGTTAAATAATAAATAAAGCTTGAGAGCGATGCAATGTAGATGAAATGTAGAATTTGAGAGCGGAGAAATAATAATACCGGTGGAGAGTGGTAAACTGCAGAAAGGACACCGGCCCTTTAAGAGAGCTGTACACTGCTGGAAGCTGAGCTGGAAGCAGGTGATGTTGTAGCTGGAAACAGGTGAGTCCAGTATGGATCGGAGAGTCAGGCTACACCGCAGATGGAATGCTGGTGCGGGTCTCTATAGCAGAAGTCTGGAGACAGGAGCTGGAACCTGGAAGACATTCACAGAAGAGAGACAAACTGGAACTAGGTTTGACAACCAAAGCACTGACGCCTTCCTTGCTCAGGCACAGTGTATTTATACCTGCAGCAAGGAAGGGATTGGCTAGGCAATTATGCAGATTAACAAAACTGACAACAGATTGGAGGAAATGATCAGCTGACAGAATCCAAGATGGCTGCGCCCATGCAGACACTTGGAGGGAAGTTTGGTTTGTAATCCATGTGGTCTGGAAAACAGTAATGGCGGCGCCGGCCACCGGAGACAGGAGACGCCAGGCTGACAGATGCACATCCAACCACGCGGACACAGCGGAGGCCGCGGCTGACGTAATCGCCACTCTGAATGCAGAAGCTCAGGGACGGCGGCGGAGGCCGCGGGAGACGCCATGCCAGATGTATAAGGCAATACTGTGACTGCGTCCAGAGAGACAGGCGAGGATGCGGGAATGTGCACATCAGGATGACAGATGGGATCGGGTCCTGGAGCGCTGAGCCAGCCTTAGGAGGCATCTGATAGGTAAGAAATGGCGTCCAGATACCCGGATCGTGACACAGTGTTGTTGTGTTGTGCTGCATCAGACCAGTGGTAGTGTCCTGTCTCATCAGTCATTCCAGTGACGATATACGCTGCTGCTATATGTCCACTGCTGCCGTATAATAATTATAACAACAACCACAATACCCTTACAGTATTGTTGTGTTGTGCTGCATCAGACCAGTCGTAGTGTCCTGTCTCATCAGTCATTCCAGTGACGATATACGCTGTTGCTTTATGTTCACTGCTGCTATGTAATAATTATAACAACAACCACCTGCCCCTTACAGTGTTGTTGTGTTGTGCTGCATCAGACCAGTGGTAGTGTCCTGTCTCATCAGTCATTCCAGTGACGATATATGCTGCTGCTATATGTCTACTACTGCCGTATAATAATTATAACAACAACCACAATTCTTTTACAGTGTTGCTGTGTTTGTTCTGCATCAGACCAGTGGTAGTGCTCTGTCTCATCAGTCATTCCAGTGACAAGGCAGCCACAGTGGTATACGCTGCTGCTATATGTCCACTGCTGTCGTATAATATTAATAACAACAACCACAAATCCCTTACAGTGTTGTTGTGTTGTGCGGCATCAGACCAGTGGTAGCGTCCTGTCTCATCAGTCATTCCAGTGACGATATACGCTGCTGCTATATGTCCACTGCTGCCGTATAATAACAATAATAACAACAAACACAAATCCCTTACAGTGTTGTTGTGTTGTGCTGCATCAGACCAGTGGTAGTGTCCTGTCTCATCAGTCATTCTAGTGACGATATACGCTGCTGCTCTATGTTCACAGCTCTTGTATAATAATTATAACAACAACAACCGTAAGTCCCTTACAGTGTTGTTGTGTTGTGCTTCATTAGACCAGTGGTAGTGTCCTGTCTCATCAGTCATTCCAGTGATGATATACGCTGCTGCTATTTGTCCACTGCTGCTGTATAATAATAATAACAACAACAACCACAAGTCCCTTACAGTGTTGTTGTGTTGTGCTGCATCAGACCAGTGGTAGTGTCCTGTTCATCAGTCATTCCAGTGACGATATACGCTGTTGCTATTTGTCCACTGCTGCCGTATAATAATTATAACAACAACCACAAGTCCCATTACAGTGCTGTTGTATTGTGCTGCATCAGACCAGTGGTAGTGTCCTGTCTCATCAGTCATTCCAGTGACGATATACGCTGCTGCTATATGTCCACTGCTGCCGTATAATAATTATAACAACAACCACAATACCCTTACAGTATTGTTGTGTTGTGCTGTATCAGACCAGTGGTAGTGTCCTGTCTAATCAGTCATTCCAGTGACGATAAACGCTGCTGCTATATGTACACTGCTGCCGTATAATAAAAATAATAACAACAACCACAAATCCCTTACAGTGTTGTTGTGTTGTGCTGCATCAGACAAGTGGTAGTGTCCTGTCTCATCAGTCATTCCAGTGACTATATGCGCTGCTGCTATATGTTCACTGCTCTTGTATAATAATTATAACAACAACAACCGTAAGTCCCTTACAGTGTTGTTGTGTTGTGCTGCATCAGACCAGTGGTAGTGTCCTGTCTCATCAGTCATTCCAGTGACGATATACGCTGCCGCTATATGTCCACTACTGCCGTATAATAATTATAACAACAACAACCACAAGACCCTTACAGTGTTGCTGTGTTTGTTCTGCATCAGACCAGTGGTAGTGTCCTGTCTCATCAGTCATTCCGGTGACGAGGCAGCCACAGTGGTAAACGCTGCTGCTATATGTCCACTGCTGCCATATAATAACAAAAACAACAACAACAACAACAACAACCACAAGACCCTTACAGTGTTGTTGTGTTGTGCTGCATCAAAACAGTGGTAGTGTCCTGTCTCATCACTCATTCCAGTGACGATATACGCTGCTGCTATATGTCCACTGCTGCCGTATAATAATAATAACAACAACAACCACAAGTCCCTTAAAGTGTTGTTGTGTTGTGCTGCATCAGACCAGTGGTAGTGTCCTGCCTCATCAGTCATTCCAGTGACGATATACGCTGCTGCTATATGTCCACTGCTGCCATATACTAATAATAATAACAACCACAAGTCCCTTACAGTGTTGTTGTGTTGTGCTGCATCAGACCAGTGGTAGTGTCCTGTTCATCAGTAATTCCAGTGACGATATACGCTGTTGCTATTTGTCCACTGCTGCCGTATAATAATTATAACAACAACCACAAGTCCCTTACAGTATTGTTGTGTTGTGCTGCATCAGACCAGTGGTAGTGTCCTGTCTCATCAGTCATTCCAGTGACGATATACGCTGCTGCTATATGTCCACTACTGCCGTATAAAAATGATAACAACCACAAGTCCCTTACAGTGTTGTTGTGTTGTGCTGCATAAGACCAGTGGTAGTGTCCTGTCTCATCAGTCATTCCAGTGACGATATACGCTGCTGCTATATGTCCACTGCTGCCGTATAATAATTATAACAACAACCACAATACCCTTACAGTATTGTTGTGTTGTGCTGCATCAGACCAGTGGTAGTGTCCTGTCTCATCAGTCATTCGAGTGACGATATACGCTATTGCTTTATGTTCACTGCTGCTATGTAATAATTATAACAACAACCACATGCCCCTTACAGTGTTGTTGTGTTGTGCTGCATCAGACCAGTGGTAGTGTCCTGTCTCATCAGTCATTCCAGTGACGATATATGCTGCTGCTATATGTCTACTAATGCCGTATAATAATTATAACAACAACAACAACCACAATTCCCTTACAGTGTTGCTGTGTTTGTTCTGCATCAGACCAGTGGTAGTGTCCTGTCTCATCAGTCATTCCAGTGACAAGGCAGCCACAGTGGTATACGCTGCTGCTATATGTCCACTGCTGTCGTATAATATTAATAACAACAACCACAAATCCCTTACAGTGTTGTTGTGTTGTGCGGCATCAGACCAGTGGTAGCGTCCTGTCTCATCAGTCATTCCAGTGACGATATACGCTGCTGCTATATGTCCACTGCTGCCGTATAATAACAATAATAACAACAAACACAAGTCCCTTACAGTGTTGTTGTGTTGTGCTGCATCAGACCAGTGGTAGTGTCCTGTCTCATCAGTCATTCCAGTGACGATATACGCTGCTGCTCTATGTTCACAGCTCTTGTATAATAATTATAACAACAACAACCGTAAGTCCCTTACAGTGTTGTTGTGTTGTGCTGCATCAGACCAGTGGTAGTGTCCTGTCTCATCAGTCATTCCAGTGACGATATACGCTGCTGCTATCTGTCCACTGCTGCCGTGTAATAATTATAACAACAACCATAAGTCCCTTAAAGTGTTGCTGTGTTTGCTCTGCATCAGACCAGTGGTAGTGTTCTGTCTCATCAGTCATTCCAGTGACAAGGCAGCCACAGTGGTATACGCTGCTGCTATATGTCCACTGCTGCAGTATAATAATAATAATAATAATAATAATAATAATAACAACCACAAGTCCCTTACAGTGTTGTTGTGTTGTGCTGCATCAGACCAGTGGTAGTTTCCTGTCTCATCAGTCATTACAGTGACGATATACGCTGCTGCTATATGTCCACTGCTGCAGTATTATAATAATAATAATAATAATAATAATAACAACCACAAGTCCCTTACAGTGTTGTTGTGTTGTGCTGCCATCAGACCAGTGGTAGTGTCCTGTTCATCAGTCATTCCAGTGACGATATACGCTGCTGCTATATGTCCACTACTGCTGTATAATAATTATAACAACAACCACAAGTCCTTTCAGTGCTGTTGTGTTGTGCTGCATCAGACCAGTGGTAGCGTCCTGTCTCATAAGTCATTCCAGTGATGAAATACGCTGCTGCTATATGTCCACTGCTGCCGTATAATAATTATAATAACAACAACAACAAGGCCCTTACAGTGTTGTTGTGTTGTGCTGCATCAGAGCAGTGGTAGTGTCCTGTCTCATCAGTCATTCCAGTGACGATATACGCTGCTGCTATCTGTCCACTGCTGCCGTATAATAATTATAACAACAACAACCATAAGTCCCTTACAGTGTTGTTGTGTTGTGCTGCATCAGAACAGTGGTAGTGTCCTATCTCATCAGTCATTCCAGTGACGATATACGCTGCTGCTATATGTCCACTGCTGCCGTATAATAATAATAATAACAACAACAACAACCACAAGTCCCTTAAAGTGTTGTTGTGTTGTGCTGCATCAGACCAGTGGTAGTGTCCTGTCTCATCAGTCATTTCAGTGATGATATACGCTGCTGCTATATGTCCACTACTGCCGTATACTAATAATAATAACAACCACAAGTCCCTTACAGTGTTGTTGTGTTGTGCTGCATCAGACCAGTGGTAGTGTCCTGTCTTATCAGTCATTCCAGTGATGATATATGCTGCTGCTATATGTCCACTACTGCCGTATAATAATAATAATTATAACAACAACAGTAAGTACCTTTCAGTTTTGTTGTGTTGTGCTGCATCAGACCAGTGGTAGTGTCCTGTCTCATCAGTCATTCCAGTGAAGATATACGCTGTTGCTATATGTCCACTACTGCCGTATAATAATAATAATTATAACAACAACCACAAGTCCCTTACAGTGTTGCTGTGTTTGTTCTGCATCTCAGAACAGTGGTAGTGTCCTGTCTCATCAGTCATTCCAGTGACAAGGCAGCCACAGTGGTATACGCTGCTGCTATATGTCCAATGCTGTCGTATAATTATAATAACAACAACCACAAGTCCCTTACAGTGTTGTTGTGTTGTGCGGCATCAGACCAGTGGTAGTGTCCTGTCTCATCAGTCATTCCAGTGACGATATACGCTGCTGCTATATGTCCACTGCTGCCGTATTATAATAATAATAATATTAATAACAACAACAACCACAAGACCCTTACAGTGTTGTTGTGTTGTGCTGCATCAGACCAGTGTTAGTGTCCTGTCTAATCAGTCATTCCAGTGACGATATACGCTGTTGCTGTATGTTCACTGCTCTTGTATAATAATTATAACAACAACAACAACAACAACAACAACCGTAAGTCCCTTACAGTGTTGTTGTGTTGTGCTGCATTAGACCAGTGGTAGTGTCCTGTCTCATCAGTCATTCCAGTGACGATATACGCTGCTGCTATATGTCCACTGCTGCTGTATAATAATAATAACAACAACAACAACCACAAGTCCCTTAAAGTGTTGTTGTGTTGTGCTGCATCAGACCAGTGGTAGTGTCCTGTCTCATCAGTCATTCCAGTGACGATATACGCTGCTGCTATATGTCAACTGCTGCCGTATACTAATAATAATAACAACCACAAGTCCCTTACATTGTTGTTGTGTTGTGCTGCGATCAGACCAGTGGTAGTGTCCTGTTCATCAGTCATTCCAGTGACGATATACGCTGTTGCTATTTGTCCACTGCTGCCGTATAATAATTATAACAACAACCACAAGTCCCTTTACAGTGCTGTTGTGTTGTGCTGCATCAGACCAGTGGTAGTGTCCTGTCTCATCAGTCATTCCAGTGATGATATACGCTGCTGCTATATGTCCACTGCTGCCGTATAATTATTATAACAACAACCACAATACCCTTACAGTATTGTTGTGTTGTGCTGCATCAGACCAGTGGTAGTGTCCTGTCTCATCAGTCATTCCAGTGACGATATACGCTGCTGCTATATGTCCACTGCTGCCGTATAATAGTTATAACAACAACAACAACCACAATTCCCTTACAGTGTTGCTGTGTTTGCTCTGCATCAGACCAGTGGTAGTGTCCTGTCTCATCAGTCATTCCAGTGACGATATACGCTGCTGCTTTATGTTCACTGCTGCTGTGTAATAATTATAACAACAACCACAAGCCCCTAACAGTGTTGTTGTGTTGTGCTGCATCAGATTAGTGGTAGTGTCCTGTCTCATCAGTCATTCCAGTGACGATATATGCTGCTGCTTAATGTCTACTACTGCCGTATAATAATAATTATAACAACAACCACAATTCCCTTACAGTGTTGCTGTGTTTGTTCTACATCAGACCAGTGGTAGTGTCCTGTCTCATCAGTCATTCCAGTGACAAGGCAGCCACAGTGGTATACGCTGCTGCTATATGTCCACTGCTGTCGTATAATATTAATAACAACAACCACAAAACCCTTACAGTGTTGTTGTGTTGTGCGGCATCAGACCAGTGGTAGCGTCCTGTCTCATCAGTTATTCCAGTGACGATATACGCTGCTGCTATATGTCCACTGCTGCCGTATAATAACAATAATAACAACAACCACAAGTCCCTAACAGTGTTGTTGTGTTGTGCTGCATCAGACCAGTGGTAGTGTCCTGTCTCATCTGTCATTCCAGTGACGATATACGCTGCTGCTCTATGTTCACTGCTCTTGTATAATAATTATAACAACAACCGTAAGTCCCTTACAGTGTTGTTGTGTTGTGCTGCATCAGACCAGTGGTAGTGTCCTGTCTCATCAGTCATTCCAGTGACGATATACGCTGCTGCTGTCTGTCCACTGCTGCCGTATAATAATTATAACAACAACCATAAGTCCCTTACAGTGTTGCTGTGTTCTTTCTGCATCAGACCAGTGGTAGTGTCCTGTCTCATCAGTCATTCCAGTGACAAGGCAGCCACAGTGGTATACACTGCTGCTATATGTCCACTGCTGCTGTATAATAATAATAATCATAATAATAATAATAATAATAATAACAACCACAAGTCCCTTACAGTGTTGTTGTGTTGTGCTGCATCAGACCAGTGGTAGTTTCCTGTCTCATCAGTCATTACAGTGACGATATACGCTGCTGCTATATGTCCACTGCTGCCGTATAGTAATATTAATAAATACCACAAGTCCCTTACAGTGTTGTTGTGTTGTGCTGCCATCAGACCAGTGGTACTGTCCTGTTCATCAGTCATTCCAGTGACGATATACGCTGCTGCTATCTGTCCACTGCTGCCGTATAATAATTATAACAACAACAACCATAAGTCCCTTACAGTGTTGTTGTGTTGTGCTGCATCAGACCAGTGGTAGTGTCCTGTCTCATCAGTCAATCCAGTGACTATATACGCTGCTGCTATATGTCCACTACTGCCGTATAATAATTATAACAACAACCACAAGTCCCTTACAGTGTTGCTGTGTTTGTTCTGCATCTCAGAACAGTGGTAGTGTCCTGTCTCATCAGTCATTCCAGTGACGAGGCAGCCACAGTGGTATACGCTGCTGCTATATGTCCACTGCTGCCGTATAATAATAATAACAACAACCACAAGTCCCTTAAAGTGTAGTTGTGTTGTGCTGCATCAGACCAGTGGTAGTGTCCTGTCTCATCAGTCATTCCAGTGACGATATACGCTGCTGCTATATGTCCACTGCTGCCGTATACTAATAATAATAACAACAACCACAAGTTCCTTACAGTGTTGTTGTGTTGTGCTGCCATCAGACCAGTGGTAGTGTCCGGTTCATCAATCATTCCAGTGACGATATACGCTGCTGCTATATGTCCACTGCTGCCGTATAATAATTAGAACAACAACCACAATTCCCTTACAGTATTGTGGTGTTGTGCTGCATCAGACCAGTGGTAGTGTCCTGTCTCATCAGTCATTCCAGTGACGATATACGCTGCTGCTATATGTCCACTGCTGCCGTACAATAATTATAACAACAACCATAAGTCCCGTACAGTGTTGTTGTGTTGTGCTGCATCAGACCAGTGGTAGTGCCCTGTCTCATCAGTCATTCCAGTGACAATATACGCTGCTGCTATCTGTCCACTGCTGCCGTATAATAATTATAACAACAACCATTCATAAGTCCCTTACAGAAATGTTGTGCTGTGCTGCATCAGACCAGTGGTAGTGTCCTGTCTCATCAGTCATTCCAGTGACGATATACGCTGCTGCTATATGTCCACTGCTGCTGTATAATAATAATAATAACAACAACAACAACCACAAGTTCCTTACTGTTAGGATCTACTGCTCTGTGCTGCCACGTCGCCATGGCAACCGGGAGGCAAGTGTTAGCGAAGTAACCTGAGCACAGCTGATACTCCGGTCCGGGTTTTTACTGTGTAGTGGTTACAGGCTCTGTGCACGGCAGGGAATCCGGTGCTGGTTTTGTGCTCACAGTCTGTGAGGTCTGAGTGGGGCGTGGACAGCACCTGCTATATAAACCATCCTCTCAGGCTAGGCAAATGCTGCTGAATCTTTGTTTGTTAGTCAGATCCAGAGAGTTAGCTAGTACTGTGTGACTTTGTATTTACTTGTTGCTTACTGCGAATAGGCCTTGGGATTCGGTACTTCATTCTGCCAATCCGGACCTAGCAGTAAGACTGGAGTCAGTTGTTTGACCTGCTGGGGTTCTTTTGCTATTCTGTGAACCCAGCAGGTTTGCGGCTGTACTCTCAGACCTGCTTGCTTAATCCTCCCTCACTGTGCAGGGCGTCCAGGTGTCAGTTTAGTGGCAGTAAGCTGAACCTGTGCCCTGCAAGTGGGGGTTAGGATTGTGGATACTCTCCTTGTGTCTATATTTCTATCTCTGACCAAGGAGTTTATTCCCACACCCGTTGGTAACCCTTTGGGGTTTTTTCTGTTGCTCTTAGCAACATAATTTCAGGTGCTCCACATGTTAAATCACTACACCTCGCTTCATTGTCTGCTCTATTCCATCTGAGCATTCCTGACACTAGGGAGACACCCAATTCCTGAGCCTTTGGGCTTCTCCGTTCACTTTGTGTTTATTAGTTATTCCATCACCTCCTGTGTATGTTATGTTATACTGTCTGTGAGTTCGTTTGCTTTGCTTCACTCTCTGTTCATACACCGGTATACTCCTGTTAGCACTGGTGTGCGTAACATATTCAGCAGCCCTACTCCTGTTGAAATTTTGTGGGAATATGGAGCATACCCCTCAAAATACTTTGCAACAGGTGGTCGATCAGGTGCTGGTCCTGACTTGACAATTTAATGAGATGTCCATTAAAATGAACACCCCGCAGGTCGCTAGCGGAGCTCCCGCAGCAGCAGCGGCAAGTTCAGGGGTTAAGGAGCCGAAAGTAAATCTCCCGGATCGTTTTCTGGAGATCGCTCGCAGTTCTTTTGTTTCAAGGAGAGCTGTAAGCTATATTTCAGGCTTAGGCCCCAGTCTTCTGGGTCGGAGATTCAGCGGGTGGGCATGGTGATTTCCTTGCTACAAGGAGACCCACAGGTCTGGGCATATGGGTTACAGCCTGACTGTCCGTTGCTTAAAAGTGTTGATGCTTTTTTTACGGCACTGGGCATTTTGTATGATGACCCTGACAAGATGGCTTCAGCCGAGGCTCAGATTACGGTTCTTAAGCAAGGGCGACGGCCAGCTGAGGTTTATAGTACGGAGTTTCGGAGGTTGGCTCATGATACCCAGTGGAATGACCCAGCCCTGAGAAACCAGTACCGAAGGGGCCTTTCTGACCAGATAAAGGACCAACTGGTACAATATCCCTCGCCTGATAGCTTAGATCAGCTCATGCAGTTATCCATCCGGGTGGATAGACGGCTGAGAGAGCATAGGCTTGAAAGGGAGACCGCAGTTTCCTTTTATCCCAAGGGAACCTCAGACTCTGAGGAATATTCCGAGGAGCCTATGCAGATTGGGGCTACCCGCCTCTCCTCGCGTGAGAAGACGCGGAGGAGACAGCAGGGTTTGTGTTTGTACTGTGGGAATAAAGGTCATGTTGTAGTATCATGCCCAGAAAAACCGGAAAACTTCAGGGCCTGAGGGTGATGGGAAATATCCTGTCAGGCCAGAAGTCAGAATTTCCCAAAAAGACTTTTCTCATTCCGGTGACTTTGGAGATCCTCGGTCAAACTGTCAAGACTGAAGCCTTTGTTGACAGTGGGGCCGATGGGGTTTTCATGGACCGTCAATTCGCCCTGGAACACTCTGTTCCCTCAGTACCTTTGGCATCAGAGATTGAGATCTGTGGGTTAAACGGGGAACCATTGTCCCAGGGTAAAATTACCTCCTGCACCAGCCAAATTCCTTTGTTTATTGGAGCCACACACTCTGAAAAATTGTCTTTTTATGTGACTGTCTGTTCTTTTGCCCCATTGGTTTTGGGGTTCCCCTGGTTAAGGGCCCATAACCCTCAATTTGACTGGGTCTCTAGGGAGATTCTTAGTTGGGGTAGTGATTGTTTCAGGAGTTGCTTGAGCCTTCCAGTCAGGCTCTCGCAGCTAAGTTTGCCAGGATTGCCAGGATGTTATGCAGATTTTGCGGATGTGTTCTCCAAAAAAGTTGCGGAGGTACTACCTCCCCATCGCCCCTATGACTGTGCCATTGATTTGTTGCCGGATGCTAAGCTTCCCAAGAGCAGGTTGTACTCCCTGTCACGTCCTGAGACTCAGGCTATGGCAGAGTACATTCAGGAGAACTTGGCTAAGGGATTTATCAGATCCTCACAGTCCCCAGTTGGGTCGGGGTTCTTCTTCGTGGGTGAAAAGGACGGTTCGTTGCGACCCTGCATCGACTTCAGGGAATTGAACCGTATCACGATTAAAAACTCGTACCCACTGCCTCTCATTTCGGTTTTGTTTGACCAGCTTCGTACTGCCACCATTTTTTCTAAGATTGACCTACGCGGTGCTTACAATCTAATCCGAATAAGAGAGGGGGATGAATGGAAGACTGCCTTTAATACCCACTCAGGGCATTATGAATATTTGGTGATGCCTTTTGGGCTCTCTAATGCCCCGGCAGTCTTCCAGGAATTCATGAACGATGTGCTCAGGGAATATTTGGATAGATTCTTAGTTGTTTATCTAGATGACATCCTAATCTTCTCTCATTCCCTGGAGGAACATCGGAAGCATGTACGCTTAGTCCTCCAGAAACTCAGAGACCACCAGCTTGGGGCGAAGCTGGAGAAGTGCGAGTTTGAAGTCCAGCAAATCGCATTTCTAGGATATATTATCTCCTCAGAAGGTTTCCAAATGGAGGGTTCTAAGGTACAGGCAGTCCTGGATTGGGTACAGCCCACTAGTTAGAAGGCGCGTCAGCGTTTTCTGGGCTTTGCGAATTTTTATAGACGGTTTATCGCTGGATTTTCGTCTATAGTGGCCCCCTTGGTGGCACTCACTAAGAAAGGGGCGGATGTTGCTCACTGGTCTTGTGAGGCCAAAGCGGCCTTTGCCCATCTCAAAAGGGCATTTGTCTCGGCCAAGGTGCTGCGACACCCAGATCCAGAGCGTCCTTTTGTGGTAGAAGTGGATGCCTCTGAGATAGGTATTGGGGCAGTGCTCTCTCAGATGGGGGTATCTGATAATCGCCTTCATCCCTGTGCTCACTTTTCCCGTAAATTTTCGTCTGCCGAGATGAATTATGATGTGGGTAACCGGGAATTGTTGGCTATAAAGGATGCACTCGGGGAGTGGAGACACTGGCTTGAGGGGGCTAAGTTTGTGGTCTCAATTCTCACCGACCATAAGAATCTGGCATATTTAGAGTCAGCGAAGCGGCTCAATGCCAGGCAGGCACGATGGGCTTTGTTTTTTGCTCGCTTTAATTTTTTGATAACATATCGCCCTGGGTCAAAAAACATCAAGGCTGATGCGCTCTCGCGGAGTTTTGCTCCAGTTCAAGAGACCACCGAGGAGCCATTGCCCATTGTGTCCCCATCATGTATTAAAGTGGGCATTACCCAGGACCTCTTGTCATTAGTCCTTAGAGCACAGGAGCAGGCTCCTCCAGACCTTCCGGTAGGTCTCTTGTTTGTGCCTCCTAGGTTAAGACAGCGAGTGTTCCTGGAATTCCATGCCAAGAGGTCGGCAGGGCATCCGGGTATTGCCAGAACTCGGGAGTTGCTGTCTAGGGCGGTGTGGTGGCCCTCGGTGGCTAGGGATGTGGATCATTGGGTTCGGGCATGTGACGTTTGTGCCCGAAATAAAACTCCTAGAGGGGTTCCTGTTGGCCCATTACATCCACTCCCTATTCCGTCTAAGCCATGGACCCACATTTCCATGGATTTTGTGGTGGACTTGCCCAAATCCTCGGGAATGACAGCCATTTGGGTTGTCGTTGACAGGTTTTCGAAGATGGCGCATTTCGTTCCACTGGTTGGGTTGCCATCGGCCAGATGCCTGTCTGAGTTATTTATGCAGCATGTTGTGCGCCTCCACGGGTTGCCACTTGATGTGGTCTCTGACCGTGGATCACAGTTTGTGGCCAAATTCTGGAGGGCATTTTGTTCTGATCTCCAGATTTCTGTGAGCTTGTCATCAGGCTACCATCCACAGTCAAATGGGCAGACTGAGAGGGTGAACCAGTCCTTGGAGCAGTTCCTCAGGTGTTATGTCTCCAAGTGTCATACTGACTGGGTTGCTCATCTGTCCATGGCGGAGTTTGCCTATAACAACGCGGCTCATTCTGCTACAGGGATCTCTCCCTTCCTTTGTGTGTATGGGCATCATCCTAAGGCCAATTCTTTTGACCCCCTGGATTCCACGCCTGGTGGTTCCTCTGTTGTTTCGGTCCTTAGGAGTATTTGGAGGAAAGTGAAGAAAGCCCTTGTGTCTGTGTCATTAGTGACCAAAAGGGTTTTTGATAAGCGGAGAAGACCCTGCAGCTTCAAATTAGGAGACTTCGTCTGGTTGTCCACCAAGAATTTGAAGTTGAGACAGCCATCTCATAAGTTAGGCCCCCGGTTCATCGGCACTTATAAGATCACCAGGGTTATCAATCCGGTGGCATTTCAGTTAGATCTGCCCCGTTCATTGGGTATCAATAAAACATTTAATTGTTCCCTTTTAAAACTGGCGGTTAGTAATCCTTCTTCCAGTGGAAGACCTTCTCCTCTTCTGATACGGGGTCAGAGGGAGTTTGTGGTTGAAAGGGTTCTTGACTCCAAGATGGTTTGGGGTCGGCTGTCATTTTTGGTGCACTGGAAGGGGTATGGCCCGGAGGAGCGGTCGTGGGTGCGCAGTTGTGATCTTCATGCCCCCAGAATGATACGCTCTTTCTTCTCGCAGTTCCCCGATAAACCCGGTGGTAGGGGTTCTTTGACCCCTCGTCAGAGGGGGGGTACTGTTAGGATCTCCTGCTCTGTGCTGCCACGTCGCCATGGCAACCGGGAGGCAAGTGTTAGCGAAGTAACCTGAGCGCAGCTGATACTCCGGTCCGGGTTTTTACTGTGTAGTGGTTACAGGCTCTGTGCACGGCAGGGAATCCGGTGCTGGTTTTGTGCTCACAGTCTGTGAGGTCTGAGTGGGGCGTGGACAGCACCTGCTATATAAACCATCCTCTCAGGCTAGGCAAATGCTGCTGAATCTTTGTTTGTTAGTCAGTTCCAGAGAGTTAGCTAGTACTGTGTGACTTTGTATCTACTTGTTGCTTACTGCGAATAGGCCTTGGGATTCGGTACTTCATTCTGCCAATCCAGACCTAGCAGTAAGACTGGAGTCAGTTGTTTGACCAGCTGGGGTTCTTTTGCTATTCTGTGAACCCAGCAGGTTTGCGGCTGTACTCTCAGACCTGCTTGCTTAATCCTCCCTCACTGTGCAGGGCGTCCAGGTGTCAGTTTAGTGGCAGTAAGCTGAACCTGTGCCCTGCAAGTAGGGGTTAGGATTGTGGATACTCTCCTTGTGTCTATATTTCTATCTCTGACCAAGGAGTTTATTCCCACACCCGTTGGTAACCCTTTGGGGTTTTTTCTGTTGCTCTTAGCAACATAATTTCAGGTGCTCCACATGTTAAATCACTACACCTCGCTTCATTGTCCGCTCTATTCCATCTGAGCATTCCTGACACTAGGGAGACACCCAATTCCTGAGCCTTTGGGCTTCCCCATTCACTTTGTGTTTATTAGTTATTCCATCACCTCCTGTGTATGTTATGTTATACTGTCTGTGAGTTCGTTTGCTTCGCTTCCCTCTCTGTTCATACACCAGTATACTCCTGTTAGCACTGGTGTGCGTAACACTTACAGTGTTGTTGTGTTGTGCTGCATCAGACCAGTTGTCGTGTCCTGGCCATCAGTCATTCCAGTGACGATATACGCTGCTGCTATATGTTCACTGCTCTTGTATAATAATTATAACAACAACAACAACCGTAAGTCCCTTACAGTGTTGTTGTTTTGTCTGCATCAGACCAGTGGTAGTTTCCTGTCTCATCAGTCCTTCCAGTGACAATATACGCTGCTGCTATATGTTCACTGCTCTTGTATAATAATTATAACAACAACCACAATTCCCTTACAATGTTGTTGTGTTGTGCTGCATCAGACCAGTGGTAGTATCCTGTCTCATCAGTCATTCCAGGGACGAGGCAGCCACAGTGGTATACGCTGCTGCTATATGTCCACTGCTGCTGTATAATAATAATAACAACAACCACAATACCCTTACAGTGTTGTTGTGTTGTGCTGCCATCAGACCAGTGGTAGTGTCCTGTCTCATCAGTCATTCCAGTGACGATATACGCTGCTGCTATATGTCCACTACTGCCGTATAATAATTATAACAACAACCACAAGTCCCTTACAGTGTTGCTGTGTTTGTTCTGCATCAGACCAGTGGTAGTGTCCTGTCTCATCAGTCATTCCAATGACAGTATACGCTGCTGCTATATGTCCACTGCTGCCATATAATAATAATAATAACAACCACAAGTCCCTTACAGTGTTGTTGTGTTGTGCTGCCATCAGACCAGTGGTAGTGTCCTGTCTCATCAGTCATTCCAGTGATGGTATACGCTGCTGATAAATGTCCACTACTGCCATACAATAATTATAACAACAACCACAAGTCCTTTACAGTGCTGTTGTGTTATGCTGCATTAGACCAGTGGTAGTGTCCTGTCTCATCAGTCATTCCAGTGACGATATACGCTGCTGCTATATGTCCACTGCTGCCGTATAATAATTATAACAACAACCATAAGTCCCTTACAGTGTTGTTGTGTTGTGCTGCATCAGACCAGTGGTAGTGTCCTGTCTCATCAGTCATTCCAGTGACGATATATGCTGCTGCTATATGTCCACTACTGCCGTATAAAAATTATAACAACAAACACAAGACACTTTACAGTGCTGTTGTGTTGTGCTGCATCAGACCAGTGGTAGTGTCCTGTCTTATCAGTCATTCCAGTGACGATATATGCTGCTGCTATCTGTCCACTGCTGCCGTATAATAATTATAACAACAACCACAAGTTCCTTACAGTGTTGTTGTGTTCTGTTGCATGAGACCAGTGGTAGTGGCCTGTTCATCAGTCATTCCAGTGAATATATACGCTGCTGCTATATGTCCACTGCTGCCGTATAATAATTATAACAACAACAACCACAAGTCCCTTACAGTGTTTTTGTGTTGTGCTGCATCAGACCATTTTTAGTTTCCTGTCTCATCAGTCATTCCAGTGACTATATACGCTGCTGCTATATGTCCACTGCTGTCGTATAATAATTATAACAACAACCACAAGTCCCTTACAGTGTTGTTGTGTTGTGCTGCATCAGACCAGTTGTCGTGTCCTGGCCATCAGTCATTCCAGTGACGATATATGCTGCTGCTATATGTTCACTGCTCTTGTATAATAATAATTATAACAACAACCACAAGTCCCTTACAGTGTTGTTGTGTTGTGCTGCATCAGACCAGTGGTAGTTTCCTGTCTCATCAGTCATTCCAGTGACGATATACGCTGCTGCTATATGTCCACTACTGTCGTATAGTAATTATAACAACAACCGCAAATCCTTTACAGTGCTGTTTTGTTGTGCTGCATCAGACCAGTGGTAGTGTCCTGTCTCATCAGTCATTCCAGTGACGATATACGCTGCTGCTATATGTCCACTGCTGCCGTATAATATTTATAATAACAACAACAAGACCCTTACAGTGTTGCTGTGTTTGTTCTGCATCTCAGAACAGTGGTAGTGTCCTGTCTCATCAGTCATTCCAGTGACGAGGCAGCCACAGTGGTATACGCTGCTGCTATATGTCCACTGCTGCCGTATAATAATAATAACAACAACCACAAGTCCCTTAAAGTGTAGTTGTGTTGTGCTGCATCAGACCAGTGGTAGTGTCCTGTCTCATCAGTCATTCCAGTGACGATATACGCTGCTGCTATATGTCCACTGCTGCCGTATACTAATAATAATAACAACAACCACAAGTTCCTTACAGTGTTGTTGTGTTGTGCTGCCATCAGACCAGTGGTAGTGTCCGGTTCATCAATCATTCCAGTGACGATATACGCTGCTGCTATATGTCCACTGCTGCCGTATAATAATTAGAACAACAACCACAATTCCCTTACAGTATTGTGGTGTTGTGCTGCATCAGACCAGTGGTAGTGTCCTGTCTCATCAGTCATTCCAGTGACGATATACGCTGCTGCTATATGTCCACTGCTGCCGTACAATAATTATAACAACAACCATAAGTCCCGTACAGTGTTGTTGTGTTGTGCTGCATCAGACCAGTGGTAGTGCCCTGTCTCATCAGTCATTCCAGTGACAATATACGCTGCTGCTATCTGTCCACTGCTGCCGTATAATAATTATAACAACAACCATTCATAAGTCCCTTACAGAAATGTTGTGCTGTGCTGCATCAGACCAGTGGTAGTGTCCTGTCTCATCAGTCATTCCAGTGACGATATACGCTGCTGCTATATGTCCACTGCTGCTGTATAATAATAATAATAACAACAACAACAACCACAAGTTCCTTACTGTTAGGATCTACTGCTCTGTGCTGCCACGTCGCCATGGCAACCGGGAGGCAAGTGTTAGCGAAGTAACCTGAGCACAGCTGATACTCCGGTCCGGGTTTTTACTGTGTAGTGGTTACAGGCTCTGTGCACGGCAGGGAATCCGGTGCTGGTTTTGTGCTCACAGTCTGTGAGGTCTGAGTGGGGCGTGGACAGCACCTGCTATATAAACCATCCTCTCAGGCTAGGCAAATGCTGCTGAATCTTTGTTTGTTAGTCAGATCCAGAGAGTTAGCTAGTACTGTGTGACTTTGTATTTACTTGTTGCTTACTGCGAATAGGCCTTGGGATTCGGTACTTCATTCTGCCAATCCGGACCTAGCAGTAAGACTGGAGTCAGTTGTTTGACCTGCTGGGGTTCTTTTGCTATTCTGTGAACCCAGCAGGTTTGTGGCTGTACTCTCAGACCTGCTTGCTTAATCCTCCCTCACTGTGCAGGGCGTCCAGGTGTCAGTTTAGTGGCAGTAAGCTGAACCTGTGCCCTGCAAGTGGGGGTTAGGATTGTGGATACTCTCCTTGTGTCTATATTTCTATCTCTGACCAAGGAGTTTATTCCCACACCCGTTGGTAACCCTTTGGGGTTTTTTCTGTTGCTCTTAGCAACATAATTTCAGGTGCTCCACATGTTAAATCACTACACCTCGCTTCATTGTCTGCTCTATTCCATCTGAGCATTCCTGACACTAGGGAGACACCCAATTCCTGAGCCTTTGGGCTTCTCCGTTCACTTTGTGTTTATTAGTTATTCCATCACCTCCTGTGTATGTTATGTTATACTGTCTGTGAGTTCGTTTGCTTTGCTTCACTCTCTGTTCATACACCGGTATACTCCTGTTAGCACTGGTGTGCGTAACATATTCAGCAGCCCTACTCCTGTTGAAATTTTGTGGGAATATGGAGCATACCCCTCAAAATACTTTGCAACAGGTGGTCGATCAGGTGCTGGTCCTGACTTGACAATTTAATGAGATGTCCATTAAAATGAACACCCCGCAGGTCGCTAGCGGAGCTCCCGCAGCAGCAGCGGCAAGTTCAGGGGTTAAGGAGCCGAAAGTAAATCTCCCGGATCGTTTTCTGGAGATCGCTCGCAGTTCTTTTGTTTCAAGGAGAGCTGTAAGCTATATTTCAGGCTTAGGCCCCAGTCTTCTGGGTCGGAGATTCAGCGGGTGGGCATGGTGATTTCCTTGCTACAAGGAGACCCACAGGTCTGGGCATATGGGTTACAGCCTGACTGTCCGTTGCTTAAAAGTGTTGATGCTTTTTTTACGGCACTGGGCATTTTGTATGATGACCCTGACAAGATGGCTTCAGCCGAGGCTCAGATTACGGTTCTTAAGCAAGGGCGACGGCCAGCTGAGGTTTATAGTACGGAGTTTCGGAGGTTGGCTCATGATACCCAGTGGAATGACCCAGCCCTGAGAAACCAGTACCGAAGGGGCCTTTCTGACCAGATAAAGGACCAACTGGTACAATATCCCTCGCCTGATAGCTTAGATCAGCTCATGCAGTTATCCATCCGGGTGGATAGACGGCTGAGAGAGCATAGGCTTGAAAGGGAGACCGCAGTTTCCTTTTATCCCAAGGGAACCTCAGACTCTGAGGAATATTCCGAGGAGCCTATGCAGATTGGGGCTACCCGCCTCTCCTCGCGTGAGAAGACGCGGAGGAGACAGCAGGGTTTGTGTTTGTACTGTGGGAATAAAGGTCATGTTGTAGTATCATGCCCAGAAAAACCGGAAAACTTCAGGGCCTGAGGGTGATGGGAAATATCCTGTCAGGCCAGAAGTCAGAATTTCCCAAAAAGACTTTTCTCATTCCGGTGACTTTGGAGATCCTCGGTCAAACTGTCAAGACTGAAGCCTTTGTTGACAGTGGGGCCGATGGGGTTTTCATGGACCGTCAATTCGCCCTGGAACACTCTGTTCCCTCAGTACCTTTGGCATCAGAGATTGAGATCTGTGGGTTAAACGGGGAACCATTGTCCCAGGGTAAAATTACCTCCTGCACCAGCCAAATTCCTTTGTTTATTGGAGCCACACACTCTGAAAAATTGTCTTTTTATGTGACTGTCTGTTCTTTTGCCCCATTGGTTTTGGGGTTCCCCTGGTTAAGGGCCCATAACCCTCAATTTGACTGGGTCTCTAGGGAGATTCTTAGTTGGGGTAGTGATTGTTTCAGGAGTTGCTTGAGCCTTCCAGTCAGGCTCTCGCAGCTAAGTTTGCCAGGATTGCCAGGATGTTATGCAGATTTTGCGGATGTGTTCTCCAAAAAAGTTGCGGAGGTACTACCTCCCCATCGCCCCTATGACTGTGCCATTGATTTGTTGCCGGATGCTAAGCTTCCCAAGAGCAGGTTGTACTCCCTGTCACGTCCTGAGACTCAGGCTATGGCAGAGTACATTCAGGAGAACTTGGCTAAGGGATTTATCAGATCCTCACAGTCCCCAGTTGGGTCGGGGTTCTTCTTCGTGGGTGAAAAGGACGGTTCGTTGCGACCCTGCATCGACTTCAGGGAATTGAACCGTATCACGATTAAAAACTCGTACCCACTGCCTCTCATTTCGGTTTTGTTTGACCAGCTTCGTACTGCCACCATTTTTTCTAAGATTGACCTACGCGGTGCTTACAATCTAATCCGAATAAGAGAGGGGGATGAATGGAAGACTGCCTTTAATACCCACTCAGGGCATTATGAATATTTGGTGATGCCTTTTGGGCTCTCTAATGCCCCGGCAGTCTTCCAGGAATTCATGAACGATGTGCTCAGGGAATATTTGGATAGATTCTTAGTTGTTTATCTAGATGACATCCTAATCTTCTCTCATTCCCTGGAGGAACATCGGAAGCATGTACGCTTAGTCCTCCAGAAACTCAGAGACCACCAGCTTGGGGCGAAGCTGGAGAAGTGCGAGTTTGAAGTCCAGCAAATCGCATTTCTAGGATATATTATCTCCTCAGAAGGTTTCCAAATGGAGGGTTCTAAGGTACAGGCAGTCCTGGATTGGGTACAGCCCACTAGTTAGAAGGCGCGTCAGCGTTTTCTGGGCTTTGCGAATTTTTATAGACGGTTTATCGCTGGATTTTCGTCTATAGTGGCCCCCTTGGTGGCACTCACTAAGAAAGGGGCGGATGTTGCTCACTGGTCTTGTGAGGCCAAAGCGGCCTTTGCCCATCTCAAAAGGGCATTTGTCTCGGCCAAGGTGCTGCGACACCCAGATCCAGAGCGTCCTTTTGTGGTAGAAGTGGATGCCTCTGAGATAGGTATTGGGGCAGTGCTCTCTCAGATGGGGGTATCTGATAATCGCCTTCATCCCTGTGCTCACTTTTCCCGTAAATTTTCGTCTGCCGAGATGAATTATGATGTGGGTAACCGGGAATTGTTGGCTATAAAGGATGCACTCGGGGAGTGGAGACACTGGCTTGAGGGGGCTAAGTTTGTGGTCTCAATTCTCACCGACCATAAGAATCTGGCATATTTAGAGTCAGCGAAGCGGCTCAATGCCAGGCAGGCACGATGGGCTTTGTTTTTTGCTCGCTTTAATTTTTTGATAACATATCGCCCTGGGTCAAAAAACATCAAGGCTGATGCGCTCTCGCGGAGTTTTGCTCCAGTTCAAGAGACCACCGAGGAGCCATTGCCCATTGTGTCCCCATCATGTATTAAAGTGGGCATTACCCAGGACCTCTTGTCATTAGTCCTTAGAGCACAGGAGCAGGCTCCTCCAGACCTTCCGGTAGGTCTCTTGTTTGTGCCTCCTAGGTTAAGACAGCGAGTGTTCCTGGAATTCCATGCCAAGAGGTCGGCAGGGCATCCGGGTATTGCCAGAACTCGGGAGTTGCTGTCTAGGGCGGTGTGGTGGCCCTCGGTGGCTAGGGATGTGGATCATTGGGTTCGGGCATGTGACGTTTGTGCCCGAAATAAAACTCCTAGAGGGGTTCCTGTCGGCCCATTACATCCACTCCCTATTCCGTCTAAGCCATGGACCCACATTTCCATGGATTTTGTGGTGGACTTGCCCAAATCCTCGGGAATGACAGCCATTTGGGTTGTCGTTGACAGGTTTTCGAAGATGGCGCATTTCATTCCACTGGTTGGGTTGCCATCGGCCAGATGCCTGTCTGAGTTATTTATGCAGCATGTTGTGCGCCTCCACGGGTTGCCACTTGATGTGGTCTCTGACCGTGGATCACAGTTTGTGGCCAAATTCTGGAGGGCATTTTGTTCTGATCTCCAGATTTCTGTGAGCTTGTCATCAGGCTACCATCCACAGTCAAATGGGCAGACTGAGAGGGTGAACCAGTCCTTGGAGCAGTTCCTCAGGTGTTATGTCTCCAAGTGTCATACTGACTGGGTTGCTCATCTGTCCATGGCGGAGTTTGCCTATAACAACGCGGCTCATTCTGCTACAGGGATCTCTCCCTTCCTTTGTGTGTATGGGCATCATCCTAAGGCCAATTCTTTTGACCCCCTGGATTCCACGCCTGGTGGTTCCTCTGTTGTTTCGGTCCTTAGGAGTATTTGGAGGAAAGTGAAGAAAGCCCTTGTGTCTGTGTCATTAGTGACCAAAAGGGTTTTTGATAAGCGGAGAAGACCCTGCAGCTTCAAATTAGGAGACTTCGTCTGGTTGTCCACCAAGAATTTGAAGTTGAGACAGCCATCTCATAAGTTAGGCCCCCGGTTCATCGGCACTTATAAGATCACCAGGGTTATCAATCCGGTGGCATTTCAGTTAGATCTGCCCCGTTCATTGGGTATCAATAAAACATTTAATTGTTCCCTTTTAAAACTGGCGGTTAGTAATCCTTCTTCCAGTGGAAGACCTTCTCCTCTTCTGATACGGGGTCAGAGGGAGTTTGTGGTTGAAAGGGTTCTTGACTCCAAGATGGTTTGGGGTCGGCTGTCATTTTTGGTGCACTGGAAGGGGTATGGCCCGGAGGAGCGGTCGTGGGTGCGCAGTTGTGATCTTCATGCCCCCAGAATGATACGCTCTTTCTTCTCGCAGTTCCCCGATAAACCCGGTGGTAGGGGTTCTTTGACCCCTCGTCAGAGGGGGGGTACTGTTAGGATCTCCTGCTCTGTGCTGCCACGTCGCCATGGCAACCGGGAGGCAAGTGTTAGCGAAGTAACCTGAGCGCAGCTGATACTCCGGTCCGGGTTTTTACTGTGTAGTGGTTACAGGCTCTGTGCACGGCAGGGAATCCGGTGCTGGTTTTGTGCTCACAGTCTGTGAGGTCTGAGTGGGGCGTGGACAGCACCTGCTATATAAACCATCCTCTCAGGCTAGGCAAATGCTGCTGAATCTTTGTTTGTTAGTCAGTTCCAGAGAGTTAGCTAGTACTGTGTGACTTTGTATCTACTTGTTGCTTACTGCGAATAGGCCTTGGGATTCGGTACTTCATTCTGCCAATCCGGACCTAGCAGTAAGACTGGAGTCAGTTGTTTGACCAGCTGGGGTTCTTTTGCTATTCTGTGAACCCAGCAGGTTTGCGGCTGTACTCTCAGACCTGCTTGCTTAATCCTCCCTCACTGTGCAGGGCGTCCAGGTGTCAGTTTAGTGGCAGTAAGCTGAACCTGTGCCCTGCAAGTAGGGGTTAGGATTGTGGATACTCTCCTTGTGTCTATATTTCTATCTCTGACCAAGGAGTTTATTCCCACACCCGTTGGTAACCCTTTGGGGTTTTTTCTGTTGCTCTTAGCAACATAATTTCAGGTGCTCCACATGTTAAATCACTACACCTCGCTTCATTGTCCGCTCTATTCCATCTGAGCATTCCTGACACTAGGGAGACACCCAATTCCTGAGCCTTTGGGCTTCCCCATTCACTTTGTGTTTATTAGTTATTCCATCACCTCCTGTGTATGTTATGTTATACTGTCTGTGAGTTCGTTTGCTTCGCTTCCCTCTCTGTTCATACACCAGTATACTCCTGTTAGCACTGGTGTGCGTAACACTTACAGTGTTGTTGTGTTGTGCTGCATCAGACCAGTTGTCGTGTCCTGGCCATCAGTCATTCCAGTGACGATATACGCTGCTGCTATATGTTCACTGCTCTTGTATAATAATTATAACAACAACAACAACAACCGTAAGTCCCTTACAGTGTTGTTGTTTTGTCTGCATCAGACCAGTGGTAGTTTCCTGTCTCATCAGTCCTTCCAGTGACAATATACGCTGCTGCTATATGTTCACTGCTCTTGTATAATAATTATAACAACAACCACAATTCCCTTACAATGTTGTTGTGTTGTGCTGCATCAGACCAGTGGTAGTATCCTGTCTCATCAGTCATTCCAGGGACGAGGCAGCCACAGTGGTATACGCTGCTGCTATATGTCCACTGCTGCTGTATAATAATAATAACAACAACCACAATACCCTTACAGTGTTGTTGTGTTGTGCTGCCATCAGACCAGTGGTAGTGTCCTGTCTCATCAGTCATTCCAGTGACGATATACGCTGCTGCTATATGTCCACTACTGCCGTATAATAATTATAACAACAACCACAAGTCCCTTACAGTGTTGCTGTGTTTGTTCTGCATCAGACCAGTGGTAGTGTCCTGTCTCATCAGTCATTCCAATGACAGTATACGCTGCTGCTATATGTCCACTGCTGCCATATAATAATAATAATAACAACCACAAGTCCCTTACAGTGTTGTTGTGTTGTGCTGCCATCAGACCAGTGGTAGTGTCCTGTCTCATCAGTCATTCCAGTGATGGTATACGCTGCTGATAAATGTCCACTACTGCCATACAATAATTATAACAACAACCACAAGTCCTTTACAGTGCTGTTGTGTTATGCTGCATTAGACCAGTGGTAGTGTCCTGTCTCATCAGTCATTCCAGTGACGATATACGCTGCTGCTATATGTCCACTGCTGCCGTATAATAATTATAACAACAACCATAAGTCCCTTACAGTGTTGTTGTGTTGTGCTGCATCAGACCAGTGGTAGTGTCCTGTCTCATCAGTCATTCCAGTGACGATATATGCTGCTGCTATATGTCCACTACTGCCGTATAAAAATTATAACAACAAACACAAGACACTTTACAGTGCTGTTGTGTTGTGCTGCATCAGACCAGTGGTAGTGTCCTGTCTTATCAGTCATTCCAGTGACGATATATGCTGCTGCTATCTGTCCACTGCTGCCGTATAATAATTATAACAACAACCACAAGTTCCTTACAGTGTTGTTGTGTTCTGTTGCATGAGACCAGTGGTAGTGGCCTGTTCATCAGTCATTCCAGTGAATATATACGCTGCTGCTATATGTCCACTGCTGCCGTATAATAATTATAACAACAACAACCACAAGTCCCTTACAGTGTTTTTGTGTTGTGCTGCATCAGACCATTTTTAGTTTCCTGTCTCATCAGTCATTCCAGTGACTATATACGCTGCTGCTATATGTCCACTGCTGTCGTATAATAATTATAACAACAACCACAAGTCCCTTACAGTGTTGTTGTGTTGTGCTGCATCAGACCAGTTGTCGTGTCCTGGCCATCAGTCATTCCAGTGACGATATATGCTGCTGCTATATGTTCACTGCTCTTGTATAATAATAATTATAACAACAACCACAAGTCCCTTACAGTGTTGTTGTGTTGTGCTGCATCAGACCAGTGGTAGTTTCCTGTCTCATCAGTCATTCCAGTGACGATATACGCTGCTGCTATATGTCCACTACTGTCGTATAGTAATTATAACAACAACCGCAAATCCTTTACAGTGCTGTTTTGTTGTGCTGCATCAGACCAGTGGTAGTGTCCTGTCTCATCAGTCATTCCAGTGACGATATACGCTGCTGCTATATGTCCACTGCTGCCGTATAATATTTATAATAACAACAACAAGACCCTTACAGTGTTGTTGTGTTGTGCTGCATCAGACCAGTGGTAGTGTCCTGTCTCATCAGTCATTCCAGTGACGATATACGCTGCTGCTATATGTCCACTGCTGTTGTATAATAATTATAACAACAACCGTAAGTCCCTTACAGTGTAGTTGTGTTGTGCTGCATCAGACCAGTGGTAGTATCCTGTCTCATTAGTCATTCCAGTGACGATATACGCTGCTGCTATATGTCCACTGCTGCCGTATAATAATTATAACAACAACCGCAAGTCCCTTACAGTGTTGCTGTGTTTGTTCTGCATCAGACCAGTGGTAGTGTCCTGTCTTTTCAGTCATTCCAGTCATTCCTGTGCCGCATATTGTCTCATATAACTACCAAAAAATAATGGAGAACAAAAATCTTGAGGATAAAATAGGGAAAGATCAAGAAGAACCACTTCCTCCCAGTGTTGAAGCTGCTGCCACTAGCCATGACATAGACGATGAAATTCCATCAACGTAGTCTGCCAAGACTGATGCGCAATGTGATAGTAGAGGGCATGTAAAATCCAAAAAGCCAAAGTTTAGTAAACAGAACCAAAAAAAGAAATTTAAATCGTGTGAGGAGAAATGTAAACTTGCCAATATGCCATTTACGACACGGAGTGGCAAGGAACGGCTGAGGCCCTGGCCTATGTTTATGGCTAGAGGTTCAGCTTCACATGACGATGGAAGCCCTCATCCTCCCGCTACAAAAATTAAATGAGTTCCGCTGGAAAGAGCACAGAAAAGAACTGTGCATTCTGAGATGACATCACAAATCCCCAAGGAGAGTCCAAGTGTGTCGACAGGTGCGATGCCTGACCTTCCCAACACTGGACGGGAAGAGGTGGCTCCTTCTACCATTTGCACGCCCCCTGCAAGTGCTGACAGGAGCACCCACAGTCCAGTTCCTGATATTCAAATTGAAGATGTCACTGTTGAAGTACACCAGGATGAGGATATGGGTGTTGCTGGCGCTAAGGAGGAAGTTGACGATGAGGATTCTGATGGTGATGTGGTTTGTTTAAGTCAGGCACTGGGGGAGACACCTGTTGTCCTTGGGACGAAGAAGCCCATTGTGATGCCTGGGCAAACTACCAAAAAAAAACACCTTTTCGGTGTGGAATTATTTCTCCACAAATCCGGACAACAGCCATCTGTTGCCTCTGCCAATCTGTAATAAGTAGGGGTAAGGATGTTAACCACCTAGGAACATCCTCCCTTATACATCACCTGCTGCGTATTCATCAGAAGTCAGTGTCAAGTTGTGAAACTTTGGGTAAGAGCGTAAGCAGTCCACTGACACCTAAATCCCTTCTTCCTCCTGTACCCAAGCTCCTGCAAGTCCCACCACAAACTCCCTCAACGTCAACTTACTCCTAAGTCAGGACCGTCCGTAGTCCTGAGGCCATGTCACTATCAAGAATGAGGAGTCCTCTCCTAACTGGGATTCTTACATAGGATCCTTGAGTGGTACACCTGCTGTTGCTGCCGCTGCTGTTGTTGCTGCTGGAAGTCGATCGTCATCCCAGAGGGGAAGTCGGAAGACCACTTGTACTACCTCCAGTAAGCAATTGACTGTCCAACAGTCCTTTGTGAGGAAGATGAAATATGACAGCAGTCATCCTTTTGCAATGCGGATAACTGAGGCCTTTACAGCTATGTTGGTGTTAAAGGTGCGTCCGGTATCCACCATTAGTTCAGTGGGACTTAGAGAATTGTTTGAGGTACTGTGTCCCCGGTATCAAATCCCATCTAGGTTCCACTTCTCTAGGCAGGCGATACTGAGAATGTACACAGACATCAGAAAAGAGTCACCAGTGTCCTACAAAATGCGGTTGTATCCAGTGTCCACTTAACCACGGACATGTGGACAAGTGGAACAGGGCAGACTAAGGACTATATGACTGTAACAGCCCACTGGGTTAATGTATGGCCTCCCGCAGCAACAACAGCAGCAGCACCAGTAGCAGCATCTCGCAAACGCCAACTCGTTCCTAGGCAGGCTACGCTATGTATCACCGCTTTCCTTAAGAGGCACACAGCTGACAACCTCTTACGGAAACTGAGGAACATCATCACAGAATGGCTTACCCCAATTGAACTCTCCTGGGGATTTGTGATATCGGACAACGCCACCAATATTGTGTGTGCATTACATCTAGGCAAATTTCAGCATGTCCCATGTTTTGCACATACAATTAATTTGGTGGTGCAGAAATTTTTGAAAAATGAAGGATGTGCAGGAGATGCTGTCGGTGGCCCGAAAAATTGCGGGCTACTTTCGGCATTCTGCCACTGCGTGCCGAAGACTGGGGTGCCAGCAAACACTCCTGAACCAGCCCCGCCATCAACTGAAGCAAGAGGTGGTAACGAGGTGGAATTCAACACTCTATATGCTTCAGAGGATGGAGGAGCATCAAATGCCTTTCAAGCCTATTCATCCACCTACGATATAGGCAAAGGAGGGGTAATGCACCTGACTCAAGTGCAGTGGAGAATGATTTCCATCTTGTGCAAGGTTCTCCAACCCTTCGAACTTGCCACACGTGAAGTCAGTTCAGACACTGCCAGCTTGAGTCAGGTCATTCCCCTCATCAGGCTTTTGCAGAAGCAGCTGGAGAAATTGAAGGAGGAGCTAAGACGGAGCGATTCCGCAAAGTATGTGGGACTTGTGGATGGCGCCCTTCATTCGCTTTGCCAGGATTCAAGGGTGGTCAATCTGTTGAAACCAGAGCACTACATTTTGGCCACCGTACTCAATCCTACATTTAAAGCCTACGTTGTATCTCTCTTTCCAGCAGACACAAGTGTGCAGAGGTGCAAAGACCTGCTGGTTAGTAAATTGTCAACTCAAGCGGAACGTGACCCGTCAACAGCTCCTCCTTCAATTTCTCTCGCCACTGGGGCTGCAAGGAAAAGGATAAGATTTCCTAGCCCACCCGCTGGCAGTGATGCAGAGCAGTCAGGAGCAAAAGCTGACATCTGGTCCAGACTGAAGGACCTGCCAACGATTACTGTCATGTCTACTGTCACTGCATTTGATTCTGTCACCATTGAAAGATTGGTGGAGGATTATATGAGTGACAGCATCCAAGTAGGCATGTCAGACAGTCCATATGAATACTGGCAGGAAAAAGAGGCAATTTGGAGGCCCTTGCACAAACTGGCTTTATTTTACCTAAGTTGCCCTTCCTCCAGTGTATACTCCGAAAGAGTGTTTAGTGCAGCCAGTAACCTTGTCAGCGATCGGCGTAGGAGGTTACTTCCACTAAATGTGGTGAAGATGATGTTCATCAAAATGAATTATAAATTCCTCTGGGAAGACCTTTACCAGCAATTGCCTCCAGAAAGTACACAGGAACCTGTGATGGTGGATTCCAGTGGGGACGAATTAATACTCTGTGAGGAAGAGGATGTACACAGTGAAAGGGGTGAGGAATCGGAGGATGAGGATGAGGTCGACATCTTGCCTCTGTAGAGCCAGTTTGTGCAAGGAAAGATTGATTGTTTCTTTTTTGGTGGGGGCCCAAACAAACCAGTCATTTCAGCCACAGTCGTGTGGCGGACCCTGTCACTGAAATGATTGGTTTGTTAAAGTGTGCATGTCCTGTTTATACAACATACGGGTGGGTGGGAGGGCCCAAGGACAATTCCATCTTGCACCTCTTTTTCTTCTTTGCATCATGTGCTGTTTGGGGACTAGTTTTTTAAGTGCCATCCTGTCTGTAACTGCAGTGCCACTCCTAGATGGGCCAGGTGTTTGTGCCGCACACTTGTGTAGCTTAGCTTGGCCATCCAGCTACCTCATTGCACCTCTTTTTCTTCTTTGCATCATGTGCTGTTTGGGGCCTATTTTTAAATCTGCCATCCTGTCTGCCACTGCAGTGCCACTCCTAGATGGGCCAGGTGTTTGTGCCGCACACTTGTGTCGCTTAGCTTAGTCATACAGCAACTTCATTGCACCTCTTTTTCTTCTTTGCATCATGTGCTGTTTGGGGTGTACACATGTAGGATATGTATGGAAACAGAATTGCAAGCTATTCAGAGATGAGTGCATGTAGAGATTGGTCTGATTTCAGATGGATCTCTTGTACCAGGTGTAGGGCTGATGCCAGGCACGGATAAGTCTTCGGGGGGGGGGGGGGCGGAGCACTGAAGACCTGGGCCCTTAATTTGGTGGGGGGGCACCTACCACTTCTTCAACTCTTCCCTACTTGCAGCACCACCCCCACTCATTATATGGCCTATCTCTACTCACCATCTGGCCCACACCCACTTGTCACCCTGTCCGCCCTTAGTACAGGGCTGCACAGTGCAGCAGTGTGTTTCAGCTGGGGATGCCTACTGAGAGAATCCAGCCAGCCCACTTTTGGTCTGGCCAACCCCCACTCATCATCCAGCCTGGCCTGCCTCCACTATGGGATTGCAGAGTGCAGCAATGTGCTCCGGTCATCATCCGGCCCACCCCCACTCATCATCCAGCCTGGCCTGCCTCCACTATGGGATTGCAGAGTGCAGCAATGTGCTCTGGTCATCATCCGGCCCACCCCCACTCATCATCCAGCCTGGCCTGCCTCCACTATGGGGTTGCAGAGTGCAGCAATGTGCTCCGGTCATCATCCGGCCCACCCCCCACTCATCATCCAGCCTGGCCTGCCTCCACTATGGGGTTGCAGAGTGCAGCAATGTGCTCCGGTCATCATCCGGCCCACCCCCACTCATCATCCGGCCTGGCCTGCCCCCACTATGGGATTGCAGAGTGCAGCAATGTGCTCTGGTCATCATCTGGCCCACCCCCACTCATCATCTGGCCTGCACCCACTTGTCACCCTGCACGCCTCCACTACTGGAATGCGCGGAAAGCATCTGGCCTACCCCCACTTGTTGTCCTGCCTAGCCCTGCTCGTCATCTGGCCCATCCTCACTACAGGACCCTTAGAGAGAGCCCCTTCCCCAGCCTGGTGCAAATGCATGCTGATAATGATGACAGTTGTTCTCACAAGCAGAACTATAGTGGTGGCCAACTCAGAATACAGGTGGAGAGCCACATCCATTTGCAATCACACAATGCTGTTGCGCAATGCAGCTGCTTGCATGCGGTTTTATATCTGGACCATTCTAGACATGATCATGCTGACAGTTGTAGTACTCCAAGGCCTGTCTAGATTGAACTGAGATTGATGTGTGCCATGCTAAGAAACAACATTGCCAGCATCAGTCTTCATGGAATCTATATCGTCAAAGTCGAAAAATATTGCAGTATACACATCACGTACAAACTACGCACAGATGGCCTCCGTGCGCGTACTTACTCTGCTGTGCGTGTGCATATTTGCAATTTGCGTATGGTCGCTCCCGCAGACCTGCGTATTAGCGCGTGGTATGAGTATTTACGGTAGAGTTTGTGAACGCATGGAAAGCCATCAACACACATTACATATTTAATCCAAATAGTGCACAATGTACACATAGTCTCCCTGCACCACACCAGAAAGTAACAGCAGTTTAAATGGTAACAGAACAAAGGGATTCACCTTTACAGGATAGGAGGGGACAGAACAAGGTTATAAGGTGGTGTTTGGTATCCAGCTGAAGGGTATTTTAAGGGTAACATTCCGATGTTGGTTTGAGATAGATCGCATGTTCCTGCAGATATTTATGTGCAGGAGCAGAATATAGGTATAAACTGTATTTACTGTACATTATGTATGCGGCGGGAATCCAGAGGAGACCACCCACAAGAGCAGTTGGAACAGACATCGCCCACCTATTCAAACCGACCTATGACCTCTCCTGTACTGTAAATGACCATCCCTGTGTCCAATGGACAAAGAGATTACAGTATCCATTGTGTTATGTTTTGGATGAATTGTATAAAGAGAGCCTGCAGCAGGCCTGGTCAGACACAAGATTCACAAAGTTATCTATTAAGATGACAGAGGACCGGACCGGGTAGCGCGGCGAATCCAATCACGTATGTACCATTGAATGTAGCCATTATTCTGTTTTTATTGTATTGTTTATATTGTAACCCCCTTTCAGCAATAATACGCTGTGGTGTCGGAACCCAGTGGTTTAACTACAGACTGGTGTCGTGTCTTTCTTTCCCTGCTAAGGTTTAAAGTGTAATAGCATCGCACTGCATTGCTGCATAAGGTTTAAAGTGTATTCATTGGGTGTGTACGCGCTGTGTGTACTTTGTACCGTCAGCGCGGCGTTTGCACGCAAAGTCCATACACGGTACGGGACTCTGTACGCTAACAGCGTAAAAGGTGCGTAGAGTGTGTATTAAGTTTAGCGGCCGCAGCGGCTCCATGGTAAAGTGTATTTAAAGTGTGTATAAGGTATAGCTTTTCATTCCTGTATATAAATCAACATTCTCAATTGGGGGCTCCGTCCGGTTTTCCACATACTCACAGCCTAACAGGTCACAGCAGACTTAATCTATCAGCAAAAGGGTGGACAGAAAGTATCCTACGTATCCTTTTCCTGGTCGATGGATACACTGAAAACCCTACTTATTTGCTGATTAGATGGCGTCTGCTCTGTATGGTTTGTAGAGATGCTGGTAGAACCCGTAAGGTAAACAGAAAAAAAGCTACCGGTATTTAAAAATCTGTGATTTTTTTGGGCGCCAAAGGTGTACACAGCACCCATACTCTTTGTATACCCTCACATTGTTGCCATAACATTCAGATTGCTAGATTCATTTAGACCTGTGTGAAACCAGAGATAATTGTTGCTATATAGTTAAAACTAAAATAAATATTTAAGGAAGTAAGCGTAAAGCACAAACACAGTCTGGCCTAGTTGTAAAGGTTTATACAGAAAGAAACTGTGTTGTGTTTAATGGCCAATAGTAGTTTTATTGCTCACATTTATAGAGTTGTATGATTTGTGCTATTGCGGATGTACAGTTTTGTACACGTGTCTCGGACAAAGTACGGAACTGCACATGCGGCGTAAGAGACACGGGCGCTAAGTACAAATTACACAATAGTTCGTTTAGTTTAAAGGTGGGACAGTAGCCACGCTACAATAGCACAAAACTACCCGGTTTCTAAAAAAAAATTAGTGTAAAAACAAAATTTAGTATAAATAATTTTTATTTAAATTGCCTCTGGGGGTAAAGCTGCCAACCTGAATGAGTCCAAATTTTCTGTACAGAAAAACAAAGTTTATTTGAGTGAGCGAATGTAAGAGTGAACGTATTGAACTCCGGAAGTCGGGTCCCGTGGTACACCGAGTAAGTAGAGGCTTGGTGGCGTGAAGTGGCTGACTCACGTTAATATAGATTGAAATACGCAAATCGTGAGGTAATTTGTAGAGGAGCGTGATAGTGCATTGTATTGCGAAGTATTGAAGTAAAAAGGTTTTTGTATTACGCTCCGGGCTGAGGGTCGCAGTTTGTACAACGACCCGTGGTTGTACGGCAGATAGGTAACAAGTACCTATATGCTGTGCGATTGGACCATGCATTTGTGGGTGCGATATATATAGCACAACTGGATACCCCTTTACGAGCTTTTGCGTAAAAACGCGGTACCATTAGTGCTGTATAGAGCATACGCAAGTGTGATTTGTGTATAAGGTTATAGGGAGTTTTCGCTGGTCTCTCTCAGAAAAATCTCCAGTGGTGTATATTTACTGGAATAGGTAAGTCACTCCTAAACACTTCCAGTAAATAGAAACCGATAGGGCCTTGCTGGGTACGCGGTGTTCACTATTGGAGTGAGTCGTGGTACTCAGTGGAGAAGGAGCGAGTGAAAGCGCTAGGTGTCTTTCACCGTCTATCTGCGGTGTGCATTGGGGATTGCGTTTATTGGCAAAAAGTCTGCGATGGGATCCAATTGCACAAGCAGTGGGCGTTCAGCAGCCATGGTTCAGGCTGAAGACGTGCGACCGAGAGGGTCAGCAAGGTTTATTGTGTGTGAAAAGTATGGTTCACACACGGAGGCTTTTTGCAATGAATGGGTATGTATGACTAACAAAGATAGGGTACCATACCCTAGGGTGGGCAGCTTTGAACCAGAGGTACTGCAGAATGTAAGCAGTAAAATATGTCTTCTTAAATCCAGAAAACAAAGGATTAGACATAAAGATTGTTTAATTTTATGGCAGCAAGAGGGGGATATGCAAAGGGAACAAATTCGCAAAACCTAGCGGGAATGAGAACACAAACACACCATTGTCGACACAGATCGAAGGGGAAGAGATGGCTACAGTCAATGGTATATCCGTAAATTATAGTAGTATGAAAAAACAATGTATTAACCCTAATTTTTGCAAGATGTATCCTGTTTTGAAGTCTTTTCAAGGTTATAGGTCACAAGAAGATGAAGGATCCAGCCAAATCGCAGCTCTCCTCCAAGCAGTCACTTTGCAAAAAACTCAGGTGGGGCCTGTCCAACCAGGTAGTGCAGTAACAATATTCCCCAATGAAAGAACTAGTGAGGTCACAGCTACCGGTAAGTATGAGACAGTTCATTGCACAGAGACAACAACACCTCACAGTAAACAGATTAGGAACGGAATGGTAGAATTACACCCTGTCTTGAACTCCCAATGGGGGAACCGATAGTCAGGGAGTAGTCCTCACCAGGAATAATGCAATGTATTGCCCGTGGCCCAGAGATGAGCTGCGATCAATCATTTCAGAATTCCCCGACCCTCTGAAACATTTAGCCAGATGTCAAAAGTTTATCAGAGATCTGGGTAATGCGTATGAACCGACAAACAAACACTGGCGGATAATTTTGAAAGCGTGCCTACCCCCTAATATTGACACCTCAAAATTTATCACTGATTGTAGATTAGAGTCAGATAGTCCTATGACTGACAGAAACAATCAAGAAAATGTAGAACGAATTAATAGGCAACTAGAATTGTGTTTCCCAATTAAGTGGAGAAGAATTTTCTCCATAAAACAGAGGGAAAATGAAACGACATCTGAATATTTCCATCGGGCCCTGCAAATAATGGATACCTACATTGGGATATCAGATACAGGGAACGATGCAAATTACAGGGAGGTGGCTGTCTCTGTGCTAATGAACGGACTGAATAAGGCAGTTAGGGACAGGGTACAAGCATCTTTGCCTAATTGGAGAGGGGCCACAGTAGCTTGTGTTAGAGCATGTGCAATTGAACATCATAAGAACATTGTTAGGAGTAGAAAACAACAGGAGGAGAAGCTGAGGATTGAAAGTATACAGGCTCTTACACCAAAGCCTCATCAACCTAAACCCCAAAACCCAGATAGTAAGAAAAGACCTAGGATATGTTACACTTGTAGGAAGGAAGGGCATTTTGCCAAAGATTGTATATATAGTAGAACACACAGTCAATATAGACCCCTAGACAGAGAAAACAAGCCACGTTATTAAACACATAGACGGGATCAAGGGACATATAGTAAGGAATCACAAGCCATATAGAAAACACAGATTCGGTTAATGGGAAGAACAGAATAAATGCAACTATACCCTTTTGACAGAACTTACTGGGGTTAGGAAGAGGTCTCTAAACTTTTGCTTCTTTCTCTAGCAGAAGTGACCTCTAATTAACTTAACAGAAGGTTTGTTAGAGATGGTATACATATAGAGTGCTCCCGCCCAGGAAGCACAAAGTATGTTGGATAACCACGAAGACTAATGTTGCATTTCACTGTTCTAGATGCATGTCCATCACAGGTAGAGGAAATTATCTCAATGATACCAGGTTCCCTATGAACTTAGAATGGACAGGACACTGGATTGATGGCTGGGATAGTCCCAGTAAAGATACAACACACATAGAATTTTTTTAAGGAAACAGACCGAGTAGAGAATCATTCTCCGTAGTGCCCAATCCAGATGTCAAATTTTGTTAAATATTCTTTGCCTCTATAAATTTACCCGTTACTAATTTCTATGTGATCTTTCTTCAAAGTTTCCTCTTCATCTCTTACGTTCACCGACGGGATTACAGTTCAAACGTCACATGCCTACTCGGTCCTTCAGAGTTCTGCCCAAATCCAGTATATCTCACCAGCATAGAGACGCCAGTATTAATGCAGTGTGCCTGGTCATGCACAAAGGGTGGAGAATGAGAATACTGGTGAAGGGAGACTGTGCATAGAAACCGATATGAATGATGGTGTGACAGCCTGATGGTGAACGCAAATCTGACAAATTTTCTTTTTATTATTTCCCCTCTCTTTTCACTTTCCAGACGGTTTACTTCACACAACGGATAATACACAACAGTTAAACAAAATGAAAAAGATTTGTGTTCTTTACAGAAAAGGGCAGTATGGAGGTCAAAGGGATATGGCCAGGAATCCTCAGGACTGTGGACAGGTGGACAAGGTAAGCCAGTAGCCCCCAGAGCATATCTTCCAAGCTTAGCTGAGGCGGCACACGGTCTGACTCATCTGGGTAAAGAGGGTATGTGTAAGCTGGTGAGAGCCTACTGGTGTGCGCCAGGATTTTCTTTTCATACAGGTAAGAGAGCAATGACATGTTTTACTTGCTTGAGGAAGAATATTGGAAAGTCAATACCAACAGACGGACCTTTTCAGGTAATACAAATCGATTTCATACAGTTACCACCCTGTAGGAATTTAAAATATGTGTTAGTTTGTATTGATGTATTTTCCAGCTGGGTAGAAGCATTCCCTGCTGCCACAAATACTGCTACGTTCACTGCAAAGAAAATTGTGCAGGAATTTGTGTGTAGATATGGTATCCCTAGAATAATTGAAAGTGATAGGGGTACCCATTTTACAGGTGAAGTCTTTCAGGTCATGTGCAAGCTGATGGGAATTAATAGCAAGCTGCATGCTTCGTACCGTCCACAGGCGAGTGCAAAGGTGGAGAGAGTGAATAGCACTATTAAGAACAAGCTGAGCAAATTAATGGCTGAAACTGGATTGTCGTGGCCAGAAGCTTTGCCACTAGTGTTGTACAGCATCATTACCACTCCCAGGTCTCCCCTTAACCTATCACCCTTTGAAATTATTTTTGGTCGACAACCTCATGTAATGATAGACCCCCAGGATGATTTGAAATGTAATAATGAAGTGACTGTGAAATATTTGGTTGGGATGAGCCAGCAGCTGAGAAATCAACAAAGAAATTCAAAGCTAGTGATTCCTGACCTACCGAACAGTAATTGTCATGACATTGAACCTGGGGATTATGTGATGATTCGAAATTTCTTACGCTCAGGTTGCCTCATAGACAGGTGGGAAGGACCGTATCAAGTCTTGTTAACCAGCACAACAGCATTGAAGGTCGCTGAAAGAGAGACTTGGATCCACTCGTCCCACTGCAAGAAGGTCGCTGACCCGGAGAGAACTCGTGACAAAGAGCAGAGTGTAGAGCATCTCGTATCACTGGAGTGTCTGTTTGGGAAAGTTGAGAGGCAGGACTGTTGAAGGGCATCTGAGCACAGAGACTAACAAGAGCTAGAATGGTTGTCATACCACTTTCTTTTTTCACCTCCCCCTGCATTTTTCCTTTCTTTTCTCCTTCTTATTTTCCTCCTTTCCCCTAACGAAATGGATCGATCACAAGAGACTGCGTTTTGGGTTCTGTTAGTAATTCTGGTTTTGATAAGGACAGTTTGTTTTGGTGAGGGTCCCAGAGAGGTCGAGCAGGGATCTGGAATGGGTTCTGATGGCAAGTATGAATTTGTAGGATCTCAGGATCAGCGCATCACTTTAGTAAAGGCTGGCATCAGTAAGCGCTCTGGTAGTCAGGGAGCTCGGAGGCACTGTGAGGGGTTATTGTCTGATGAATATTGTATTTGTAGGAATTGTGAGAATATAGTTGAGGATGGGCGCATCCAGAGATGTCAGTCCAACCTTAATATCGACATGGGCCGTCATCCGTTGAGTGATTAACACTCACTAGTGGGTAAGGTCTTAAACCAGACAGAATGCTGGGTGTGCTCACAGGTACCTCAAGGTCAGAGCAAGTCAGGATTAGTACCGTACCCTTTAGCAATAGATGAGGTACTCGAATTACGGGGTGGGAGACCGGTGGACAAGAAATTCAATATCTCTAGGCCCCCTAGTTTGAAGCTCCACCAGTATCATGTAGACAGGTCCTTATTGTGTTTTAATATTTCCAATTACCAAAAACAGGGAAATTGGGAAGTGACGTGGAATAACCAGACAATGACCTTTTCACACAGAGCTGATAGGATACCCATAGACTCTGAACTTGTACGCCAAATAGCCAACAGTGGGAGGTATTTTCGGTATAGGTATACCCGTGGAAGCAACACCATGTGGGTTGCAAAAGTATTGCCAGGGTACTGTGCTCATATCATCCAGCCCGATACTTGTACTGAGCAGATGGGAGAACTAGGGATTGGTTTCTTCACTTGGAAAGTTTGTAATATGGTGATGTTATATTTTGTCCCCTATGTTCTCCCAGATGATGCCTATTTCATATGTGGGAGGAAGGCGTACAAGTGGCTTGCCCCGAGCTCAGAGGGATTGTGTTATATTGGGAGAGTACTGCCAGAGGTCATGACCATAACCCATGATAAGATGAAAAACGTTCACCGCAGTGCTCAGGCTCCTTATACTCATACTCACTATGAACACATCATCAAGAGACACCTCATAGATAGGACAGAGCACGCAGCCTCTGATTTGATCCACGAATCCACCGGGATTCAATTCCTTCTCGCAATAGACATCACCCGTACTGCCAGAGGAATTATAAATTATAGGTATATCCATGCGCTAGCGAACTTGATAGATAATATCACTGAGATGTATGACGACACCTTCAGGTATACGGGAAGGGAGTTACAAGCTTACAAGAAGGAACTGATTCAGCACAGGATGGTCCTTAATTATATCACAGCCGTGACAGGTGGGTACTGTGTTACTCTGGCAACTCAATATGGTGTGAAGTGCTGTACGTATATTACGAACAGTACTGATGACCCCACGGAGATCATCGATCAAAAGATGGACGATATCTTGCAGTTGAAGTGGCAGTTCAGGAGGAAGCACAACCTTACCTTAGCGACTGTGAGTAATGAACTGACCGGCTGGGTCTCATGGTTGAACCCACGAAATTGGTTCTCAGGTTTAGGAGAATGGGCTCAAAATGTTATTATGAGTGTAGGGAAGCTTCTCCTTGGTATCCTGGGAGTCGCCATAATTATTGGTTCGATATTTAGGTGTGTTTGAATTCTGACGCGGCGCAAGCACGGCACAAAGTTGATGAGTCTAAGGAGCGAAGGCGCTGTTATAGCAGCAGATTTCATTTATGACCCATCCATAGAGACAGTGTTATGATAAAGATTGCAAATGAATTTCATGGCCTGTTTCTTTCACCCGTTTTTCTTTTGTTTCCCCCTCTGCCCAGATACATCCATCCGGAAAAGACATCAGCCCTACCCAAAATGTTTATGTGAATGTATTTTAGATATGTGTCTTATCTTCATCTCTGCAACCTCCAAATAACAGCACACATAGTCGACAGGTGATATCCACATATACTAGCACTCACATATGTTCCCCCTCCATGTATCATCAATTAAATGTGCACCCCATTTGTTTTAACAAGAAGCCGAAACAGAGCTCGGTAGTGTTTACTGGCCCAATTACAGACCCTTAATACGGGATGAGAAGGATTTAATGTATACTTCGCAATACCTCGAAGCTTATTTAGAACATATACAGCATGATGATACATGCCCCTCAGACATGGATTCATACATAAATGCTTTCTACTATCCCACTAGGTCATACATTTCCCACCTACAACTCTCCCCCGACCATCCAAAACTTCTGTAGATATTGTATAGATATTTTTATGTTTAGTGATTAGATAGTGGCAGTTATTGGTGACTGCCAAAGGGTGGACTGTCAAAGTCAAAAAATATTGCAGTACACACATCACGTACAAACTACGCAGAGATGGCCTCCGTGCGCGTACTTGCTCTGCTGTGCGTGCGCATATTTGCAATTTGCGTATGGTCGCTCCCGCGGACCTGTGTATTAGCGCGTGGTATGAGTATTTACGGTAGAGTTTGTGAACACATGGAAAGCCATCAAAACACATTACATATTTAATCCAAATAGTGCACAATGTACACATAGTCTCCCTACACCACACCAGAAAGTAACAGCAGTTTAAATGGTAACAGAACAAAGGGATTCACCTTTACAGGATAGGAGGGGACAGAACAAGGTTATAAGGTGGTGTTTGGTATCAAGCTGAAGGGTATTTTAAGGGTAACATTCCGGTGTTGGTTTGCGGATAGTTATGTGCAGGAGCAGAATATAGGTATAAACTGTATTTACTGTACATTATGTATGCGGCGGGAATCCAGAGGAGACCACCCACAAGAGCAGTTGGAACAGACATCGCCCACCTATTCAAACCGACCTATGACCTCTCCTGTACTGTAAATGACCATCCCTGTGTCCAATGGACAAAGAGATTACAGTATCCATTGTGTTATGTTTTGGATGCATTGTATAAAGAGAGCCTGCAGCAGGCCTGGTCAGACACAAGACTCACAAAGTTGTCCGAGGACCGGACCGGGTAGCGCAGCGAATCCAATCACGTATGTACCATTGAATGTAGCCATTATTCTGTTGTTTTGTATTGTTTATATTGTAACCCCCTTTCAGCAATAATACGCTGTGGTGTCGGAACCCAGTGGTTTAACTACAGACTGGTGTCGTGTCTTTCTTTCCCTGCTAAGGTTTAAAGTGTAATAGCATCGCACTGCATTGCTGCGTAAGGTTTAAAGTGTATTCATTGGGTGTGTACGCGCTGTGTGTACTTTGTACCATCAGCGCGGCGTTTGTACGCAAAGTCCATACACGGTACGGGAATCTGTACGCTAACAGCGTAAAAGGTGCGTAGAGTGTGTATTAAGTTTAGCGGCCGCAGCGGCTCCATGGTAAAGTGTATTTAAAGTGTGTATAAGGTATAGCTTTTCATTCCTGTATATAAATCAACATTCTCAATATTCTAATGTAGGCATCTATAGGCCTGGCGCAGAGTCAGGTGCAAATTGAGTGTCATTTGCACTAGAGATGAGCGCCTGAAATTTTTCGGGTTTTGTGTTTTGGTTTTGGGTTCGGTTCCGCGGCCGTGTTTTGGGTTCGAACGCGTTTTGGCAAAACCTCACCGAATTTTTTTTGTCGGATTCGGGTGTGTTTTGGATTCGGGTGTTTTTTTCAAAAAACACTAAAAAACAGCTTAAATCATAGAATTTGGGGGTCATTTTGATCCCAAAGTATTATTAACCTCAAAAACCATAATTTACACTCATTTTCAGTCTATTCTGAATACCTCACACCTCACAATATTATTTTTAGTCCTAAAATTTGCACCGAGGTCGCTGTGTGAGTAAGATAAGCGACCCTAGTGGCCGACACAAACACCGGGCCCATCTAGGAGTGGCACTGCAGTGTCACGCAGGATGTCCCTTCCAAAAAACCCTCCCCAAACAGCACATGACGCAAAGAAAAAAAGAGGCGCAATGAGGTAGCTGTGTGAGTAAGATTAGCGACCCTAGTGGCCGACACAAACACCGGGCCCATCTAGGAGTGGCACTGCAGTGTCACGCAGGATGGCCCTTCCAAAAAACCCTCCCCAAACAGCACATGACGCAAAGAAAAAAAGAGGCGCAATGAGGTAGCTGTGTGAGTAAGATTAGCGACCCTAGTGGCCGACACAAACACCGGGCCCATCTAGGAGTGGCACTGCAGTGTCACGCAGGATGTCCCTTCCAAAAAACCCTCCCCAAACAGCACATGACGCAAAGAAAAAAAGAGGCGCAATGAGGTAGCTGTGTGAGTAAGATTAGCGACCCTAGTGGCCGACACAAACACCGGGCCCATCTAGGAGTGGCACTGCAGTGTCACGCAGGATGTCCCTTCCAAAAAACCCTCCCCAAACAGCACATGACGCAAAGAAAAAAAGAGGCGCAATGAGGTAGCTGTGTGAGTAAGATTAGCGACCCTAGTGGCCGACACAAACACCGGGCCCATTTAGGAGTGGCACTGCAGTGTCACGCAGGATGTCCCTTCCAAAAAACCCTCCCCAATCAGCACATGATGCAAAGAAAAAGAAAAGAAAAAAGAGGTGCAAGATGGAATTGTCCTTGGGCCCTCCCACCCACCCTTATGTTGTATAAACAAAACAGGACATGCACACTTTAACCAACCCATCATTTCAGTGACAGGGTCTGCCACACGACTGTGACTGATATGACGGGTTGGTTTGGACCCCCCCCAAAAAAGAAGCAATTAATCTCTCCTTGCACAAACTGGCTCTACAGAGGCAAGATGTCCACCTCATCATCACCCTCCGATATATCACCGTGTACATCCCCCTCCTCACAGATTATCAATTCGTCCCCACTGGAATCCACCATCTCAGCTCCCTGTGTACTTTGTGGAGGCAATTGCTGCTGGTCAATGTCTCCGCGGAGGAATTGATTATAATTCATTTTAATGAACATCATCTTCTCCACATTTTCTGGATGTAACCTCGTACGCCGATTGCTGACAAGGTGAGCGGCGGCACTAAACACTCTTTCGGAGTACACACTTGTGGGAGGGCAACTTAGGTAGAATAAAGCCAGTTTGTGCAAGGGCCTCCAAATTGCCTCTTTTTCCTGCCAGTATAAGTACGGACTGTGTGACGTGCCTACTTGGATGCGGTCACTCATATAATCCTCCACCATTCTATCAATGTTGAGAGAATCATATGCAGTGACAGTAGACGACATGTCCGTAATCGTTGTCAGGTCCTTCAGTCCGGACCAGATGTCAGCAGCAGCAGTCGCTCCAGACTGCCCTGCATCACCGCCAGCGGGTGGGCTCGGAATTCTGAGCCTTTTCCTCGCACCCCCAGTTGCGGGAGAATGTGAAGGAGGAGATGTTGACAGGTCGCGTTCCGCTTGACTTGACAATTTTGTCACCAGCAGGTCTTTCAACCCCAGCAGACTTGTGTCTGCCGGAAAGAGAGATCCAAGGTAGGCTTTAAATCTAGGATCGAGCACGGTGGCCAAAATGTAGTGCTCTGATTTCAACAGATTGACCACCCGTGAATCCTTGTTAAGCGAATTAAGGGCTCCATCCACAAGTCCCACATGCCTAGCGGAATCGCTCCGTGTTAGCTCCTCCTTCAATGTCTCCAGCTTCTTCTGCAAAAGCCTGATGAGGGGAATGACCTGACTCAGGCTGGCAGTGTCTGAACTGACTTCACGTGTGGCAAGTTCAAAGGGCATCAGAACCTTGCACAACGTTGAAATCATTCTCCACTGCGCTTGAGACAGGTGCATTCCACCTACTATATCGTGCTCAATTGTATAGGCTTGAATGGCCTTTTGCTGCTCCTCCAACCTCTGAAGCATATAGAGGGTTGAATTCCACCTCGTTACCACTTCTTGCTTCAGATGATGGCAGGGCAGGTTCAGTAGTTTTTGGTGGTGCTCCAGTCTTCTGTACGTGGTGCCTGTACGCCGAAAGTGTCCCGCAATTCTTCTGGCCACCGACAGCATCTCTTGCACGCCCCTGTCGTTTTTTAAAAAATTCTGCACCACCAAATTCAAGGTATGTGCAAAACATGGGACGTGCTGGAATTTGCCCATATTTAATGCACACACAATATTGCTGGCGTTGTCCGATGCCACAAATCCACAGGAGAGTCCAATTGGGGTAAGCCATTCCGCGATGATCTTCCTCAGTTGCCGTAAGAGGTTTTCAGCTGTGTGCGTATTCTGGAAAGCGGTGATACAAAGCGTAGCCTGCCTAGGAAAGAGTTGGCGTTTGCGAGATGCTGCTACTGGTGCCGCCGCTGCTGTTCTTGCGGCGGGAGTCCATACATCTACCCAGTGGGCTGTCAGAGTCATATAGTCCTGACCCTGCCCTGCTCCACTTGTCCACATGTCCGTGGTTAAGTGGACATTGGGTACAACTGCATTTTTTAGGACACTGGTGAGTCTTTTTCTGACGTCCGTGTACATTCTCGGTATCGCCTGCCTAGAGAAGTGGAACCTAGATGGTATTTGGTAACGGGGGCACACTGCCTCAATAAATTGTCTAGTTCCCTGTGAACTAACGGCGGATACCGGACGCACGTCTAACACCAACATAGTTGTCAAGGCCTCAGTTATCCGCTTTGCAGTAGGATGACTGCTGTGATATTTCATCTTCCTCGCAAAGGACTGTTGAACAGTCAATTGCTTACTGGAAGTAGTACAAGTGGGCTTACGACTTCCCCTCTGGGATGACCATCGACTCCCAGCGGCAACAACAGCAGCGCCAGCAGCAGTAGGCGTTACACGCAAGGATGCATCGGAGGAATCCCAGGCAGGAGAGGACTCGTCAGAATTGCCAGTGACATGGCCTGCAGGACTATTGGCATTCCTGGGGAAGGAGGAAATTGACACTGAGGGAGTTGGTGGGGTGGTTTGCGTGAGCTTGGTTACAAGAGGAAGGGATTTACTGGTCAGTGGACTGCTTCCGCTGTCACCCAAAGTTTTTGAACTTGTCACTGACTTATTATGAATGCGCTGCAGGTGACGTATAAGGGAGGATGTTCCGAGGTGGTTAACGTCCTTACCCCTACTTATTACAGCTTGACAAAGGGAACACACGGCTTGACACCTGTTGTCCGCATTTCTGGTGAAATACCTCCACACCGAAGAGCTGATTTTTTTGGTAATTTCACCTGGCATGTCAACGGCCATATTCCTCCCACGGACAACAGGTGTCTCCCCGGGTGCCTGACTTAAACAAACCACCTCACCATCAGAATCCTCCTGGTCAATTTCCTCCCCAGCGCCAGCAACACCCATATCCTCCTCATCCTGGTGTACTTCAACACTGACATCTTCAATCTGACTATCAGGAACTGGACTGCGGGTGCTCCTTCCAGCACTTGCAGGGGGCGTGCAAATGGTGGAAGGCGCATGCTCTTCACGTCCAGTGTTGGGAAGGTCAGGCATCGCAACCGACACAATTGGACTCTCCTTGTGGATTTGGGATTTCGAAGAATGCACAGTTCTTTGCTGTGCTGCTTTTGCCAGCTTGAGTCTTTTCATTTTTCTAGCGAGAGGCTGAGTGCTTCCATCCTCATGTGAAGCTGAACCACTAGCCATGAACATAGGCCAGGGCCTCAGCCGTTCCTTGCCACTCCGTGTGGTAAATGGCATATTGGCAAGTTTACGCTTCTCCTCCGACAATTTTATTTTAGGTTTTGGAGTCCTTTTTTTTCTGATATTTGGTGTTTTGGATTTGACATGCTCTGTACTATGACATTGGGCATCGGCCTTGGCAGACGACGTTGCTGGCATTTCATCGTCTCGGCCATGACTAGTGGCAGCAGCTTCAGCACGAGGTGGAAGTGGATCTTGATCTTTCCCTAATTTTGGAACCTCAACATTTTTGTTCTCCATATTTTAATAGGCACAACTAAAAGGCACCTCAGGTAAACAATGGAGATGGATACTAGTATACAATTATGGACTGCCTGCCGACTGCAGACACAGAGGTAGCCACAGCCGTGAACTACCGTACTGTACTGTGTCTGCAGCTAATATAGACTGGTTGATAAAGAGAAGATGTCTATGTAACTATGTATGTATAAAGAAGAATGAAAAAAATCCACGGTTAGGTGGTATACAATTATGGACGGACTGCCTGCCGAGTGCAGACACAGAGGTAGCCACAGCCGTGAACTACCGTACTGTACTGTGTCTGCAGCTAATATAGACTGGTTGATAAAGAGAAGATGTCTATGTAACTATGTATGTATAAAGAAGAATGAAAAAAAACCACGGTTAGGTGGTATACAATTATGGACGGACTGCCTGCCGAGTGCAGACACAGAGGTAGCCACAGCCGTGAACTACCGTACTGTACTGTGTCTGCAGCTAATATAGACTGGTTGATAAAGAGAAGATGTCTATGTAACTATGTATGTATAAAGAAGAATGAAAAAAATCCACGGTTAGGTGGTATTACAATTATGGACGGACTGCCTGCCGAGTGCAGAGACACAGAGGTAGCCACAGCCGTGAACTACCGTACTGTGTCTGCTGCGACTGGATGATAAATGATATAAAAAATATATATATATCACTACTGCAGCCGGACAGGTATATATTATATATTATATAATGACGGACCTGCTGGACACTGTCTGTCAGCAGAATGAGTTTTATTTTTATAGAATAAAAAATAAAAAAACACACAAGTGAAGTCACACGACGAGTGTTTAACTTTTTCAGGCAATCACAATATAAGTATACTACTAACTATACTGGTGGTCAGTGTGGTCAGGTCACTGGTCAGTCACACTGGCAGTGGCACTCCTGCAGCAAAAGTGTGCACTGTTTAATTTTAATATAATATGTACTCCTGGCTCCTGCTATAACCTATAACTGGCACTGCAGTAGTGCTCCCCAGTCTCCCCCACAATTATAAGCTGTGTGAGCTGAGCAGTCAGACAGATATATATAATATTATATATAGATAATAGATGATGCAGCACACTGGCCTGAGCCTGAGCAGTGCACACAGATATGGTATGTGACTGACTGAGTCACTGTGTGTATCGCTTTTTTCAGGCAGAGAACGGATATATTAAATAAACTGCACTGTGTGTCTGGTGGTCACTCACTATATAATATATTATGTACTCCTGGCTCCTGCTATAACCTATAACTGGCACTGCAGTAGTGCTCCCCAGTCTCCCCCACAATTATAAGCTGTGTGAGCTGAGCAGTCAGACAGATATATATAATATTATATATAGATAATAGATGATGCAGCACACTGGCCTGAGCCTGAGCAGTGCACACAGATATGGTATGTGACTGACTGAGTCACTGTGTGTATCGCTTTTTTCAGGCAGAGAACGGATATATTAAATAAACTGCACTGTGTGTCTGGTGGTCACTCACTATATAATATATTATGTACTCCTGGCTCCTGCTATAACCTATAACTGGCACTGCAGTAGTGCTCCCCAGTCTCCCCCACAATTATAAGCTGTGTGAGCTGAGCAGTCAGACAGATATATATAATATTATATATAGATAATAGATGATGCAGCACACTGGCCTGAGCAGTGCACACAGATATGGTATGTGACTGACTGAGTCACTGTGTGTATCGCTTTTTTCAGGCAGAGAACGGATATATTAAATAAACTGCACTGTGTGTCTGGTGGTCACTCACTATATAATATATTATGTACTCCTGGCTCCTGCTATAACCTATAACTGGCACTGCAGTAGTGCTCCCCAGTCTCCCCCACAATTATAAGCTGTGTGAGCTGAGCAGTCAGACAGATATATATAATATTATATATAGATAATAGATGATGCAGCACACTGGCCTGAGCAGTGCACACAGATATGGTATGTGACTGACTGAGTCACTGTGTGTATCGCTTTTTTCAGGCAGAGAACGGATATATTAAATAAACTGCACTGTGTGTCTGGTGGTCACTCACTATATAATATATTATGTACTCCTGGCTCCTGCTATAACCTATAACTGGCACTGCAGTAGTGCTCCCCAGTCTCCCCCACAATTATAAGCTGTGTGAGCTGAGCAGTCAGACAGATATATATAATATTATATATAGATAATAGATGATGCAGCACACTGGCCTGAGCCTGAGCAGTGCACACAGATATGGTATGTGACTGAGTCACTGTGTGCTGTGTATCGCTTTTTTCAGGCAGAGAACGGATTATAAAGTAAACTGCACTGTCCTCACTAGTAAACTCTCTCCACTCAGTCTCTACACTTCTACAGTAACAGTACTCCTCCTAGTCAGCTCCAGTAAATCTCTCTCAGTCTCTTATAATCTAAATGGAGAGGACGCCAGCCACGTCCTCTCCCTATCAATCTCAATGCACGTGTGAAAATGGCGGCGACGCGCGGCTCCTTATATAGAATCCGAGTCTCGCGATAGAATCCGAGCCTCGCGAGAATCCGACAGCGTCATGATGACGTTCGGGCGCGCTCGGGTTAACCGAGCAAGGCGGGAAGATCCGAGTCTGCTCGGACCCGTGAAAAAAACCATGAAGTTCTGGCGGGTTCGGATTCAGAGAAACCGAACCCGCTCATCTCTAATTTGCACTGCATGTAAAATAAGCATAATTATTCCCATATGCTGAGGTGAACGCATTGCAAGATATGCGCAGGGCTGTACCAATAACATATGTGCCAGGCATATGTTACATATACTTACGCATACGTTTTGAACCATTTATTTTGCTTGCATAATAGGCATTCACTTTTAAACAATAAAACCTTAAAAACACTCTGTAATACAGCAAGATCAGATCAGCGAGAGAGAGGGTATCAGGAAAAGAGAGGAAAATGAGTGGTAAGGGAGAGCGAGAGAGAGAGAGAGGGTGTTTGGGGACAGAGACAGGAGTGAGAGAGAGCATGTCAGGGAGAGAGAGGGAAGGAAAGAGAGGGGAGAGACAGAGAGAGAGGAGCAATAGAGAGAGAGAGAGAGAGAGAGAGAGAGAGAGAGAGAGAGAGAGGGGGTGATGGTTAAAGAGAGAGCGGGATGAGAGGGAAGAGAGAGATTGAGGGTGTCAGGGGGAGAGAGAGGGGGAGAGAAAGAGGAGAGCAAGAGATGGAGATATAGGATGTCAGGGAGAGAGGGGAAGGGACGGGAGCTAGCAGGAGAGAGACGGAGGATGTCAGAGAGAGGGGGAGCAAAAGAGAGAGTTTGTCAGGGACAGAAAGAGGGAGAGACAAAGGGGCTAATTCAGACCCGATCACTGCTGTGTGTTTTCATACAGTGGGCGATCAGGTCTGAACCGCACAGGCGCGATGGTCTGCAGCGACGGGGAGTGCCGGGAAGTGACAAGATGGTGCGAAAAATCCAATTGCACCAACGACCGCAAGAAGATTGATAGGAAGAGGCCATTTGTGGGTGGCAACAAACCGTTTTCAGGGAGTGTCCGGAAAAACGCTGGAGGGACCCGGTGTTTTGTGGGAGGATTCATGACGTCAGCTCAGGCCCCAATCATCGCAGCGGCTGAGTAAGTCTTGACCTGTGCAGAGACTGTGCAGCTCTCCTGCACATACGATCGTACACCTGCACAGCAAATTCTCTTTCCCCCGGTAGGCGGCGACTACCTGATCGCAGGGATGCAAAAAACGCACCCTAGTGATCAGGTCTGAATTACCCCCAAAGAGAGAGGAGCAAGAGTGGGAGGGGGCGAGTGGGAGAAAGATAGAGCATCAGTAGGAGATAGAGTGAGCGTGCATCAGGCAGAGAGAGAGAGAGAGAGAGAGAGAGAGTGCGTCAGGGAGAGAAAGGGTGAGACAAACAGAGGGGTGTGAGAGAGAGGGGAAAGAAATAGAGAAAGGGAGAGAGAGAGAGAGAGAGAGAGGGGAGGGAGAGAGGCAAGATAGCATAGGATAGGGAGAGACACTACCTATTACAGCCTGGCTAGGCTTCAGCACAGATCTCTGATGGGGGTGGGCACTTCATGGCATTAGGCATTGCGCCCTTCCACCCATGAATTGCAGCTCTGCAGTGCCCTGCTGCTGAGAACCGGCCAGGTAGGACTAGAGTGGGCCAGCTGGGGCAATATTTGCCACAATGTGGGGGCCCCTGAACGACTGCCCCATCTGCCACAAATATAATCTGGCTGTGTTACCATGTGACTGGTTAGCATCATAGACAGCCTCTGTGAAGTCTCTCAGTTTTGGTATGATACTATTATTAGCTATATAATATGTAGAGATATGACATATGACTAGCTTATTTGACACTTAACTGTTATTTGAAAATAATACTAAATAGATAAATATATTGATAGAATGAGATAGATGATAGATTTATACTGTAGATTGACTGATAGAGGTGATCAAATGCAGGCAAGTTGAAATTAATCATCTCAGTATGCTGATCATGTGACTTAATGCAGCGGGATTCTACTTTACAAGGGGACCGACCAACTCCAGGGACCAGGTGCGTATAGCGTGAGAGTGAGTGTATGTATTAAGCTTTTACATTCTACAGTTTGTGAGTACTGTGTTTATTTAATATTTATTTTACAGAGGGACTATAGGTACCAGCAGGCCCTTAATTCCCCACATGCTTGTACTTGTGGTTCTCCAAGTACCGGTATGCAAGGGTGTTTGCTGGGACCTGTAGTCCTCCCAGAAAAGACACTATTACTTTATTTTAACAAATCCCCACTATCAACCTTGCACCCTCCAGCAAGGGAGGCTGGGGATAACCCCCAGGCTTCAAACCAGGCCTGGGTTAAACTGAAGAGGGGGGACCCCTCTATTAGGGGGAGTCAACACTTCCCCAGGAATCCCTGGTCTTGGCTGACTAGTTAGGGAGGAATAATGCTTTGGCTGGGGCAAGTGTGTCCTGTGACTGTGGCATTACCCCCCTGCTAGTGGAGCCTGGTGCTGGTTCTAAAAATAAGGTGGACCCTTACTTATTCCCCCCCCCCCCTCCCCCATATTTTTAGAACCCTGGCCAGCTCTAAGAGCGCTGACTACACTAATTGGTCCACAGTTGCATAGTTGCTCAGCCTGGGAACCCTGTTGCTGAATATATCTAATTTGGAACCAGACATGTGAAGACGAAATGGAAACAGACCCCCTTAATTGACACTAAGGCCTGATTCAGAGCAGTTCATACAGCAGCTGTGTCTTTGGATGCAGCTGCTGTATGAAAAAATACTAATGCCTCAGAAGGTGTCTCCTGCTGACTTCTTTGATCCGCTGCTGGGTCCAAAGATGCAGCATTGGATCTGTTTCTGCTGACGGGTCCCAAACGCGGTCCTCAAGGCATCCCAACAGTCCTGGTTTTAAATGTATCCATGCTTGGCCACAGGTGACTTAATTAGCACCTTAGTCAATTTGATTTAACCATCAGTGCTCAGCCATGGCTGTACCTAAAACCTGGACTGTTGGGGTGCCTTAAGGACCGCGTTTGGGATCCTCTGATCTACATGAACACTGAGTAATCCTCTGATTATCCAGACTCTCGGCACAACGTTGCATCCACTTATCTGCACAAGTACAGTACTGAGTCTCCGCATGCGCAGTTCAGTAACCATCAGACATACATGCATGCATGCTTACATCTCTGAATCAGGCTAAATGAGAGGATAATGGTGTATTAGGCCAGCATCTACGTTAACTGGGTCAATTATAAAGAAGCCCTTGTATAAACCGGACTCATTCCGCTTTATTATGTTTACTATTAACTTGTGCAGCACTACAGCAAACCGTGAAACTACAAAACTGAGTGAGACAACATAAAACACACCATGTATAAACTTAGAATCTCACAAGAGCAATCATTTACAAAGTTTTAACATCTCCAGCTATTGCGAGATAAGAGAAGAAGCAGACATTTGTCTGAATTGCGCTTTCCTAAGTAAACACAAAGGGCGGTATTCAAATGATATATCACGCCCAATCTCCTTTCTAAAGTGATCCCCATCATCGCGCATATCGTGCCCATAGTAATCAGGTTTAGCTGCGTAAAGGGTTGGGTGTTCTTGCTACCATGGGGGTAGCGAGCTGAAATGATTATACCACACCCGTCAGTGTGGAAGGGGTTGAAAAGAATTGAATACCGCCCAAAATGTTATAAAAGTGAAATACTGTATTGTGAGAGCTTTGTACACACAAATTACTATTAAGAGTTGTTATAGGTATGACTTGCTGCTGCCTGTGGTGCTCAGGAAAGACTATCTGTTACTATTTCAAAATTTGCAATGTTTTATGGGAGACTGTTGCCCAGTAAACATGATATCTAGTTTCCTAGCTTGGCTTTAACACTTTTAGTATTATGGAAAACAGGACACCAAGTTCAGGAGCTCTTTATCTAGAATGGACATGTGCATATACTTATCTCTGTAAGCAACTTCTTCCTGTTCCTTATCATGTCTACCAGGTTTTGTTGCTGTTGTGTTTTCTTTAAGTAAATGATTCCCCAGCCATACTAAGTTATTCAATTCAATCAGCTGTGAGGCGGATAACAAGTAGCAGGTTGCACCTGGCCACAGAGACTCACATACACCCATGTGAAGCCCAACTTTGGTCAAGTGCACCCACTCTGGGGCTCCATTAGTGACACTGGTCTAAAGAAGTCCACCGTTGTACATATTAATGAAGCATGGATTAGCAAGACTCCGAAAATTATTATATCTCAAATCCCTGATGTTCAGAAAGATAAGAATCTCAGCTTTCAAATGATGCAATGGTCAAAATAAGCCTACTTCTTCTGTGTTAAATAATAATAAAGAAAATTCTCCTCAATTTTAACAATTTATAGAATGCAATAGAATTGCTTTAAGATCATGTGATGTTGGATATTCTAATGTAATGCATTCTTGTCTTCATAGTTTGTGTGGGATCCCAACCACCGGTCACATAACTGCATCCCAGATAGATCAAGATTTTCTTGTACTGCATAAAACAATATACCATGGTGAAATCCATCTTAAATTATTCTCAAACACCTATTTTATGGTTTTTCTACATCAGTGGCGCAAGTTCGTCCCTGTAGCCTGGATGCAAGATTATTATTGGTGCCCCACCCCAACCCCTATATATAGATAAATATATGTATAGATAATGTGTATACATTTCATTGTCATTTATTTTAAATCACACATTTCTTGGCAGTCATACCCATGATTAGAACCCTTAACCTGTTATACTGAAAGCAGAGACCTTACTGATAGAGCTATTTACTTCTGCGTATTAAGCTTGCAGATCCTAACTATATGGAGCTACTTAGAATTGTCAGTTCAAAACCATTGCAGCTAGGCAGATCTATGTAGTGGGCAGGCACATACTACATAGATTTGCGCTTTCACTCACAGTGTTAATTATTTCTGTAACAATCATTTTGCAAGTGTCACAAGAAGGATTACAACCCACAACCTATTAGGCTGGAAATATGCACCTTACTGATAGAGCGATTTGCTACTGCATAGGAAGGATGATCATTTTAACTATAATAATAAAGAGTGTAAGGTGCAGGGACTAGTGGGGGAGTCGGCCACAGGAGAAATATCAGCAGTTGTCACAGGACTGGAGGAGCGGTGTCCCCTTCAGAGCACAGTTACACCTCTGTCCTACATGCTTTAAAGTCTATATTAATAGGAGTATTTATTTATATATTAACAGTTTCTTATATAGCGCAGCAAATTCCGTTGTGCTTTACAATTATAGTAAAAGAAGGGTAAAGCAGTCTCCAGAGACGTTTATGTGGCTTGTGCATTCACAAATGTACCAATATCTCCATGGAGTGACGTAACTACCGAGGGTGCAGGGGCTGCAGCTGATATAGGGCCCGAGCTGCTTCTCCTCCTGCTCCCAGACATGGGCTGCCTCCAAGGCCTGCTGCTCACCCCTTCATCCCCACCACAGCCTCTAGCACTCCCTTCCCCGCATGCTGCAGCTATTTGCTGGTATTTAGGGGACGAGGCCTGATTCCGTGAAGTGCCCACCCCCATCAGAGACCTCTGCTGTATACAGGACGGACAGGTAATGTATATCCAGGGCCGTCTTTTCATATTGGCTCAATGGTCTCTTGCCCAAGGGCCCCAGGAGTATAAGGGCCTTAGGCTAATAGCTGAAGGTCCTCTCTTTCCAGGGGTACCAGATTTTTTAAAATCGGCCCTGGGGAACCAGAGATATCCGACAAAGCAGTGGTCCCCATCCAAGCCTGTTAATCGCTCTTCCCAGCCAGATATCTCAGGTTCTGTCTGACATAGAGGTTTTCCTAGGGTATACTCCAAAAGCAGGGGCATAGTGTTTCAACGCAATCGCATTTTGATTTAATGGAAGCCAGCGTTTAGGGGAGGAAACACAGTGTTTTCTGGGTGTGTTTGTAAAAAGCAGGAGTGGCATGGCATTTTTCAGGTGGGTCTCTGATGTTAGCGATGACCATTTCCAGCCTCTTGCGTATGACGAATTGTAGACGTCCTTGCCTGGCGCAGATGAAACAACTCTTCAATGTTCTGGTATTTGCAAATGGTTATGTGTTCATATCGCGCATTGCGATACATTCGCAATTTCTGCAATGGACGTTTTTTCTCTGTTTCCGGACGTTTTTTCTCTATTCTGTAGATAGAGAAAGATGATAGATTTATACTGTAGATTGAAAAATTGACAGATAGTGGTGATCAAAGAAACGCAGGCAAGTTGAAATTTATCATCTTAGTAGGCTGATCATGTGACTTTCCAGCATCACACACAGCATTTGTGATGTCACTGAGGTTGGGTATGTCACTGCTTGGTATAGAACTGTCAGTTAGCTGTATCTGCAGGTATGGCATAACACTGTTTATGGTAAGCTTAATTTACCGTAACTTAAAATGATAGATAGATAGATAGATAGATAGATAGATAGATAGATAGATAGATAGATAGATAGATAGATAGATAGATAGATAGATAGATGGACCTACGGATTACAAGTAAGAACAATTTACTCAATTTATAAGCCTCATCAAGGTAAGATCCAAGTTCTTTTTAGTATTTGGATAATTTACTCAATTTATTCACTTCTGCTGAATTTCTCAATGAGAAAATTTTGGCCTAGGGGTGCCGTAAAAAAACATATGATACTCTAGGGTGCTGTGATTCATGAAGTTTGGGAACCACTGCTGTATCACTATTTAATATCCTGATTTGGGATCCCATATTTAGGCCCATATTTATCAAGCCTTGGAGAGCGATAAATTGCATAGTGATAAAGTACCAACCAAACCAGCTCCTAACTGCCATGTTACAGGCTGTATTTGAAAAAGGACAGGAGCTGATTGGTTGGTACTTCAACACCGTGCAATTTATCACTCTCCAAGGCTTGATATATCTGGGCCTATATATTATCAACGACCAAACGAGTTAAACGACACATGTATATTGTTAGACGTTTGTTAAGAACAATATATCTTTTGCCTGTGAGTTCAAAATAAATTTTTGAAGACATTGCTTCATTTGCACATGGTCTAATGTGTATCCAGCTTTAGACAGCCTTTGTCATGTCGCTCAGCTTGGAATATCACTGCTTTGTAAAAAAAAGTCAGTTATTAACTGTATAGCATCAGCTGATATGAATCAGCATGGTATGCAGGCCTGGCGCTACCCGCTCAGCAAAGGGATGCAAAGCAGGTAGGCGCCAGGCAGGAGAGGCGCTCTACCTGTCTTGCATCCCCGCTGCTGCACCTGCCGCATGTCCCCTGCTGCTGCTGCTGCCGGCTTCTGTGCCTGTCACTGCATGACAGGCAGCGGCACCGGCAGCTTGTAGCCTCCTCCTCCTCCCTGTGAAGCGGTTGGGGCTGTGTGCAGTGTGGGCTGTGGGTCCCGGGAAGGGGCGGAGCTACCCATCACGAGGGGTGGAGCTACGCTGCACGGAGGGGGCGGAGCTACATGGAGTGCAGGGGGCGGAGCTACACTGGACCAGGCTGCTGCACTGGGGGAGTGTCAACAGTGGTGGCCTGTCAGACTTGGTAAGAGAAAAATGTGTGTGTGTGTGTGTGTGTGTGTGTGTGTGTGTGTGTGTGTGTGTGTGTGTGTGTGTGTGTGTGTGTGTTTGTTTGTGTCGGGGGGGTGGCGTTTGTATTTTTCTTCTTTAGTTTGAACATTGCTTTCTTAATTAGACATTCAAAAACATGTTTTATTTCACTACTATATACAAGGAATGCATTTGTCTCCATGTCAGAAGACTACACTTTTAAAATCATGTGGCTTTTCAGAGATATAGCCCACCAATGAAAAAGACGTATGTTTATAGTGCATGTAAAAATAGCTTATATTAATCTTATAAAAATGACTGTAATAAGAAAATCCATCCAAATTATTTCTTTTTGGATAGGTTGAAATGTAAAGTTCATCACTGATTATTTCTAATCAGTGGGGGTATGTGTGTTTGAGGTGTGTATGTGTGCGCGCATTATAGATGCTACTACTGGGGGGCATTACTTATAAGGACGCTACTACTGAGGGGCATTACTTATAAGGACGCTACTACTGGGGGGCATTACTTATAAGTACGCTACTACTGAGGGGCATTACTTATAAGGACGCTACTACTGGGGGGCATTACTTATAAGGACGCTACTACTGGGGGGCATTATGGTTATGGACGCTACTACTGGGGGGCATTACGTATAAGGACGCTACTAGTGGCGGGCATTACGTATAAGGACGCTACTATTGGCGGGCATTACGTATAAGGACGCTACTACTGGCGGGCATTACGTATAAGGACGCTACTACTGGCGGGCATTACGTATAAGGACGCTACTACTGGCGGGCATTACGGATAAGGACGCTACTACTGGCGGGTATTATGTATAATGACGCTGCTATTGGGGGGCATTATGTGAATGAGCAGCACTACTACGTGCGGTGTAATGTTAATAAGATTGTGCTACGGTGTGCAGAAATTCAAATGGGGGTACTATTGTGTGACCACGCCACTTCCTTGCGAGACTACACCCCTTTTCCTGACACACGTCTAAGGTGCGCGCTGACCTTTTTTGAATTATGGGAGGGCGCAAATTTATAGTTTGCAGGGGGGCACCGAACACCCTAGCACTGGCCCTGATGGTATGGTTAGCTTGTTTAAATGCAAATGTTATTCAAAAATAATACTACATTGATAAATATATAGACATGTAGATACTGGAGATAGTTGATACATTTATATTGTAAATTGAAAGATTGACAGATAGCAGTGATCAAATGCAGGCAAGTTAAAATGTATCATCTTAGTAGGCTGATCATGGGACTTGCCAGCATCACAGACAGCATTTGTGATGTCACTGAGGTTGGGTATGTCACTGCTTGATATAGAACTGTCAGTTATTAGCTTTATCTGCAGGTATGGCATAACACTGTTTATGGTAAGCTTAATTTATTTATTTATTATTTATTTATTAACAGTTTCTTATATAGCGCAGCATATTCCGTTGCGCTTTACAATTAGAACAACAGTAATAGAACAAAACTGGGTAAAAACAGACAGACAGAGGTAGGAAGGCCCTGCTCGCAAGCTTACAATCTATAGGGAAATAGGCATAGATACACAAGGATAGATGCTAACTATTGCATAATGGTCCACCAGATTGCTAGGTTCTTAATGGGTTGTATGATGATACCCCACAAAGTTATCCAAGTGTCAGGAGGGTGTGAGACTAAAGAAAGACAAGATATGTGATGTTATGAATACTCTACAGAGGATGTAATTAGATAGGGAAGCACTGAAGGTTATGTGGGTGGGTCTGGAATTTGATAGGCTTGTCTGAAGAGGTGAGTTTTCAGGGAACATTTAAAGGTTTGGAGACTAGAGGCGAGTCTTACTGTGCGTGGGAGGGCATTCCACAGAGTGGGTGAAGCCCGGATAAAGTCCTGTAATTTTGAGTGTGAACAAGTAATGCGTGTGGATGAGAGACGTAGGTCTTGTGCAGAGCGGAGAGGTCGGGTAGGGAGATATTTTGAGATGAGTGAAGAGATGTATGTTGGTGCAGTTTGGTTAATAGCCTTGTATGTGAGTAAAAGTATTTTATATTTAATACGGTAGAATACCGGTAACCAATGGAGGGACTGACCGAGCGGATCTGCAGACGATGAACGTCTGGCAAGGAAGATTAGCCTCGCAGCTGCATTCAAAATGGATTGTAGTGGTGAGAGCTTATGTTTGGGAAGACCGGTCAGGAGACTATTACAATAATCAATGTGGGAGATAATGAGAGCATGGATTAGAGTTTTTGCTGTGTCTTGTGTAAGATAAGGGCGTATTTTGGATATGTTTCTTAGATGTATGTAACATGATCTTGAGACAGATTGAATGTGGGTAACAAAGGACAGTTCAGAGTCAAGAATGACACCTAGGCAGCGAGCTTGTGGGGTAGGGGTGATTGCAGAGTTCTCAACAGTGATAGAGATATCAGGTTGGAAACTACTATTGGCCGGTGGAAATATAATTAATTCTGTTTTGGAAATATTAAGTTTGAGGTGGCGAGATGTCATCCAAGATGAAATGGCAGAAAGGCATTCAGTGACACGGCCCAATACAGATGGTGACAAATCAGGGGAGGATAGGTAGATTTGAGTATCATCCGCATACATCCGCATTTAATTTAACTTAAAGTAAATGTTATGATAGATAGATAGATAGATAGATAGATAGATAGACAGACAGATAGACAGACAGACAGACAGACAGACAGACAGACAGACAGACAGACAGATAGATAGATAGATAGATAGATAGATAGATAGATAGATAGATAGATAGATAGCTGGACCTACGGATTACAAGTAAGCACAATTTGTACCCCTTTTCCACTTGTAGCACGGGTCGCAGCCGGGAGCCTGACATGGCTACGACCCGTGCTAGAGCCCCCTTCTACACTAGCTCACCAACCTAGCATATTGCCGGGTTGGTGATGCTGCTGCTGACACGGCAGGGGCGGCGCTGGGAGATCACATGATCTCCCAGCGCCGCCCTTCCATACACTGTGAACGGGAGCCATGTCGCATCGACATGGCTTCCGTTTACACTACACAGCTTACTGGGTTGAACACGTGTTCAACCTGGCAAGCTACTCGGGTAGGATTCCCGGATCACTTGATCCAGGAATTTGCAAGGGGGGGGGGGGCGTTTCCACTAGGAAAAAACACGGGTAAATGCGCGCTACTGCGCATTTACCCGTGTTTTTAGAGCTAGTGGAAAAGGGGTATTACTTTCAGCCTAGGGGTGCCGTGAAAAAATTCTGATACTCTAGGGTGCTGTGATTCAAGAAGTTTGGGAACCACTGCTTTATCACTATTTGATGTCCTGATTTTGGATCCCATATAAGGCCCATATTTATCAAGCCTTGGAGAGTGATAAATTGCACGGTGCTAATGTACCAGCCAATCAGCTCCAAACTGCCATGTTACAGGCTGTGTTTGAAAAATGACAGTTAGGAGCCAATTGGTTTGCATTGTATCAGACTGAGCTGATCATCTTCCCTCCCTCCCGCACAACCTCACCTCCCACAATCTCATTATCCATTGATGGCATGACTATCTCCTCCAGCCCCCAAGTACACTGTCTTGGCATAGTCCTTGACTCCTCCCTCTCCTTCAAACCACACATTCAGCACCTCTCACAAACCTGCCATTTTCATCTTAAAAACATTTCCAGGATCAGACCATTTCTCACCCAGGATGCCACCAAGACCATTATTCACTCACTGATTATTTCCAGACTGGATTACTGTAATCTCCTCCTAACTGGCCTCCCTGACAATTACCTCTTTCCACTCCAATCTATCCTCAATGCTGCTGCCAGGCTCATCTTCCTCACCAAACGCACTACATCTACCTTCCCTCTCCTACAGGCCCTTCACTGGCTACCCTTCCATTTCAGAATCCAATTCAAACTTCTCACACTCACAAAGCCCTCACCCACTCCTCTCCCATTTACATCTCTGACATTATCTCCCTTTACTCTCCCACCCATCCTCTTCACTCTGCTAATGCACGCCGACTTCTGATTACTTCCTCCCACTCCGATCTCCAAGATTTTTCACATGCTGCACCCTTTCTCTGGAATTCTTTACCTCTCCCCCTCAGACTCTCCACCTCCCTACAGAACTTCAAACGGGCTCTTAAAATCCACTTCTTTATCAAACCCAGCTAAATCTTATCCTAACCCTCTGCCCCATGCTCGGTCTACCCCATCTGTATCACCCCTGTCTGTCTGCCCCTCCCCTTTAGAATGTAAGCTCTCACGAGCAGGGCCCTCTTCCCTCATGTGCTTATCTTTCTTACTTTAATAATCCTCAACTGCCCAAATCCTGCAGTTTTTAGGCCACCTTGAAACTTATCTCTATGTCATCTACTGGTGTAGTTATGCTTAGTTACCCTGTACTTGTCCTATATTGTCTTCAACTGTAAGTCACTGTTTTCCTGTTTTGATTATGTGCATATGTACTCTGTAATTGGGCGCTGCGGAACCCTTGTGGTGCCATATAAATAAAGGATAATAATAATAATATCAACTAGTGATGAGCGGGTTCGGTTCCTCGGAAACCGAACCCCCCCGAACTTCACCCATTTTACACGGGTCCGAGGCAAACTCGGATTCTCCCGTATGGCTCGGTTAACCCAAGCGCGCCCGAACGTCATCATCCCGCTGTCGGATTCTCGCGAGATTCGGATTCTATATAAGCAGTCGCGCGTCGCCGCCATTTTCACTCGTGCATTGGAAATGTTAGGGAGAGGACGTGGCTGGCGTCCTCTCCGTTTATTAATCATGAATTCTTGATGCAAAAATATTTGTGCTTATTGCTTAATTGTGGGGACTGGGGAGCAGCTGTATTATATAGGAGGAGTACAGTGCAGAGTTTTGCTGACAGTGACCACCAGTATACGTTGTCTGCCTGAAAAACACTCCATATCTGTGCTCAGTGTGCTGCATATATCTGTGCTCACACTGCTTAATTGTGGGGACTGGGGAGCAGCTGTATTATATAGGAGGAGTACAGTGCAGAGTTTTGCTGACAGTGACCACCAGTATACGTTGTCTGCCTGAAAAACACTCCATATCTGTGCTCAGTGTGCTGCTTTATTGTGGGGACTGGGGACCACCAGTATAATATTATATAGGAGGAGTACAGTGCAGAGTTTTGCTGACCAGTGACCACCAGTATACGTTGTCTGCCTGAAAAACACTCCATATCTGTGCTCAGTGTGCTGCATATATCTGTGCTCACACTGCTTTATTGTGGGGACTGGGGACCACCAGTATATTATATAGGAGGAGTACAGTGCAGAGTTTTGCTGACCAGTGACCACCAGTATACGTTGTCTGCCTGAAAAACACTCCATATCTGTGCTCAGTGTGCTACATATATCTGTGCTCACACTGCTTTATTGTGGGGACTGGGGACCACCAGTATTTTATATAGGAGGAGTACAGTGCAGAGTTTTGCTGACCAGTGACCACCAGTATACGTTGTCTGCTTGAAAAACACTCCATATCTGTGCTCAGTGTGCTGCATATATCTGTGCTCACACTGCTTTATTGTGGGGACTGGGGACCACCAGTATATTATATAGGAGCAGTACAGTGCAGAGTTTTGCTGACCAGTGACCACCAGTATTATACGTTGTCTGCCTGAAAAACACTCCATATCTGTGCTCAGTGTGCTGCATATATCTGTGCTCACACTGCTTTATTGTGGGGACTGGGGACCAGCAGTATTATATAGGAGGAGTACAGTGCAGAGTTTTGCTGACAGTGACCACCAGTATATATAGCAGTATGGTACGGAAGGCCACTGCTCTACCTACCTCTGTGTCGTCAAGTATACTATCCATCTAGATTCTATACCTGTGGTGCATTTTAGTTTTGCAGTTTGCTGACAGTGACCACCAGTATATATAGCAGTACGGTACGGAAGGCCACTGCTCTACCTACCTCTGTGTCGTCAAGTATACTATCCATCCATACCTGTGGTGCATTTCAGTTGTGCGCAGTATATATAGTAGTAGGCCATTGCTATTGATACTGGCATATAATTCCACACATTAAAAAATGGAGAACAAAAATGTGGAGGTTAAAATAGGGAAAGATCAAGATCCACTTCCACCTCGTGCTGAAGCTGCTGCCACTAGTCATGGCCGAGACGATGAAATGCTATCAACGTCATCTGCCAAGGCCGATGCCCAATGTCATAGTAGAGAGCATGTAAAATCCAAAAAACAAAAGTTCAGTAAAATGACCCAAAAATCAAAATTGAAAGCGTCTGATGAGAAGCGTAAACTTGCCAATATGCCATTTACCACACGGAGTGGCAAGGAACGGCTGAGGCCCCGGCCTATGTTCATGGCTAGTGGTTCAGATTCACATGAGGATGGAAGCACTCATCCTCTCGCTAGAAAAATGAAAAGACTTAAGCTGGCAAAAGCACAGCAAAGAACTGTGCATTCTTCTAAATCACAAATCCCCAAGGAGAGTCCAATTGTGTCGGTTGCGATGCCTGACCTTCCCAACACTGGACGGGAAGAGCTTGCGCCTTCCACCATTTGCACGCCCCCTGCAAGTGCTGGAAGGAGCACCCGCAGTCCAGTTCCTGATAGTCAAATTGAAGATGTCACTGTTGAAGTACACCAGGATGAGGATATGGGTGTTGCTGGCGCTGGGGAGGAAATAGACAAGGAGGATTCTGATGGTGAGGTGGTTTGTTTAAGTCAGGCACTCGGGGAGACACCTGTTGTCCGTGGGACGAATATGGCCATTGACATGGCTGGTCAAAATACAAAAAAAAATCACCTCTTCGGTGTGGAATTATTTCAACACAAATGCGGACAACAGGTGTCAAGCCGTGTGTTGCCTTTGTCAAGCTGTAATAAGTAGGGGTAAGGACGTTACCTGGACCGCATTCATCATAAGTCAGTGACAAGTTCAAAAACTTTGGATGACAGCGGAAGCAGTCCACTGACCACTAAATCCCTTCCTCTTGTAATCAAGCTCCTGCAAACCACACCACCAACTCCCTCAGTGTCAATTTCCACCTTACACAGGAAAGCCAATAGTCCTGCAGGCCATGTCACTGGCAAGTCTGACGAGTCCTCTCCTGCCTGGAATTCCTCCGATGCATCCTTGAGTGTAACGCCTACTGCTGCTGGCGCTGCTGTTGTTGCTGCTGGGAGTCGATCGTCATCCCAGAGGGGAAGTCGGAAGACCACTTGTACTACTTCCAGTAAGGAATTGACTGTCCAACAGTCCTTTGCGAGGAAGATGAAATATCACAGCAGTCATCCTGCTGCAAAGCGGATAACTCAGGTCTTGTCAGCCTGGGTGGTGAGAAACGTGGTTCCGGTATCCACCGTTAATTCACAGGCAACTAGAGACTTGTTTGAGGTACTGTGTCCTCGGTACCAAATACCATCTAGGTTCCATTTCTCTAGGCAGGCGATACCGAAAATGTACACAGACGTCAGAAAAAGAGTCACCAGTGTCCTAAAAAATGCAGTTGTACCCAATGTCCACTTAACCACGGACATGCGGACAAGTGGAGCAGGGCAGACTCAGGACTATATGACTGTGACAGCCCACTGGGTAGATGTATTGCCTCCCGCAGCAAGAACAGCAGCGGCGGCACCAGTAGCAGCATCTCGCAAACGCCAACTCGTTCCTAAGCAGGCTACGCTTTGTATCACCGCTTTCCAGAATAGGCACACAGCTGACAACCTCTTACGGAAACTGAGGAAGATCATCGCAGAATGGCTTACCCCAATTGGACTCTCCTGGGGATTTGTGACATCGGACAACGCCAGCAATATTGTGCGTGCATTACATCTGGGCAAATTCCAGCACGTCCCATGTTTTGCACATACTGTACATTGAATTTGGTGGTGCAGAATTATTTAAAAAACGACAGGGGCGTGCAAGAGATGCTGTCGGTGGCCCGAAGAATTGCGGGCCACTTTCGGTATTCACCCACCGCGTGCCGAAGACTGGAGCACCAGCAAACACTCCTGAACCTGCCCTGCCATCATCTGAAGCAAGAGGTGGCACCGAGGTGGAATTCAACCCTCTATATGCTTCAGAGGATGGAGGAGCAGCAAAAGGCCATTCAAGCCTATACATCTGCCCACGATATAGGCAAAGGAGGGGGAATGCACCTGACTCAAGCGCAGTGGAGAATGATTTCAACGTTGTGCAAGGTTCTGCAACCCTTTGAACTTGCCACACGTGAAGTCAGTTCAGACACTGCCAGCCTGAGTCAGGTCATTCCCCTCATCAGGCTTTTGCAGAAGAAGCTGGAGACATTGAAGGAGGAGCTAAAACAGAGCGATTCCGCTAGGCATGTGGGACTTGTGGATGGAGCCCTTAATTCGCTTAACCAGGATTCACGGGTGGTCAATCTGTTGAAATCAGAGCACTACATTTTGGCCACCGTGCTCGATCCTAGATTTAAAACCTACGTTGTATCTCTCTTTCTGGCAGACACAAGACCTGCTGGTGAGAAAATTGTCAAGTCAAGCGGAACGTGACCCGTCAACAGCTCCTCCTTCACATTCTCCCGCAACTGGGGGTGCGAGGAAAAGGCTAAGAATTCCGAGCCCACCCGCTGGCGGTGATGCAGGGCAGTCTGGAGCGAGTGCTGACATCTGGTCCGGACTGAAGGACCTGGCAACGATTACTGACATGTTGTCTACTGTCACTGCATATGATTCTGTCACCATTGAAAGAATGGTGGAGGATTATATGAGTGACCGCATCCAAGTAGGCACGTCAGACAGTCCGTACGTATACTGGCAGGAAAAAGAGGCAATTTGGAGGCCCTTGCACAAACTGGCTTTATTCTACCTAAGTTGCCCTCCCTCCAGTGTGTACTCCGAAAGAGTGTTTAGTGCAGCCGCTCAGCTTGTCAGCAATCGGCGTACGAGGTTACTTCCAGAAAATGTGGAGAAGATGATGTTCATCAAAATGAATTATAATCAATTCCTCCGTGGAGACATTCACCAGCAATTGCCTCCAGAAAGTGAACAGGGATCTGAGATGGTGGATTCCAGTGGGGACGAATTAATAATCTGTGAGGAGGGGGATGTACACAGTGAAAGGGGTGAGGAATCGGAGGATGATGATGAGGTGGACATCTTGCCTCTGTAGAGCCAGTTTGTGCAAGAAGAGATTGATTGCTTCTTTTTTGGTGGGGGCCCAAACCAACCAGTCATTTCAGTCACAGTCGTGTGGCAGACCCTGTCGCTGAAATGATGGGTTCGTTAAAGTGTGCATGTCCTGTTTATACAACATAAGGGTGGGTGGGAGGGCCCAAGGACAATTCCATCTTGCACCTCTTTTTTCTTTCATTTTTCTTTGTATCATGTTGGTCATTCCGAGTTGTTCGCTCACAAGCTGCTTTTAGCAGCATTGCACACGCTAAGCCGCCGCCTACTGGTAGTGAATCTTAGCTTAGCAAAATTGCGAACGAAAGATTCTCAAAATTGCGAATAGAAATTTCTTTGCAGTTTCTGAGTAGCTCGGGACTTACTCTGCCACTGCGATCAGTTCAGTCAGTTTCGTTCCTGGTTTGACATCACAAACACACCCAGCGTTCGCCCAGACACTCCCCCGTTTCTTCAGACACTCCCGCGTTTTTCCCAGAAACGCCAGCGTTTTTTCGCACACTCACAGAAAACGGCAAGTTTCCGCCCAGAAACACCCACTTCCTGTCAATCACATTACGATCACCAGAACGAAGAAAAAACCTTGTAATGCCGTGAGTAAAATACCAAACTTCTTAGCAAATTTACTTGGCGCAGTCGCAGTACGAACATTGCGCATGCGCAATTAGCGGAAAATCGCTGCGATGCGAAGAAAATTACCGAGCGAACAACTCGGAATGACCACCCATGTGCTGTTTGGGGACAATTTTTTTGAAGTGCCATCCTGCCTGACACTGCAGTGCCACTCCTAGATGGGCCAGATGTTTGTGTCGGCCACTTGTGTCGCTTAGCTTAGTCACACAGCGACCTTGGTGCGCCTCTTTTTTTCTTTGCATCATGTGCTGTTTGGGGACAATTTTTTGAAGTGCCATCCTGCCTGACATTGCAGTGCCACTCCTAGATGGGCAAGGTGTTTGTGTCGGCCACTTGTGTCGCTTAGCTTAGTCACACAGCGACTTTGGTGCGCCTCTTTTTTTCTTTGCATCATGTGCTGTTTGGGGACAATTTTTTTGAAGTGCCATCTTGTCTGACACTGCAGTGCCACTCCTAGATGGGCCAGGTGTTTGTGTCGGCCACTTGTGTCGCTTAGCTTAGTCACACAGCGACCTTGGTGCGCCTCTTTTTTTCTTTGCATTATGTGCTGTTTGGGGACAATTTTTTTGAAGTGCCATCCTGCCTGACACTGCAGTGCCACTCCTAGATGGGCCAGGTGTTTGTGTCGGCCACTTGTGTCGCTTAGCTTAGTCACACAGCGACTTTGGTGCGCCTCTTTTTTTCTTTGCATCATGTGCTGTTTGGGGACAATTTTTTTGAAGTGCCATCCTGCCTGACACTGCAGTGCCACTCCTAGATGGGCCAGGTGTTTGTGTCGGCCACTTGGGTCGCTTAGCTTAGCCATCCAGCGACCTCGGTGCACATTTTAGGACTAAAAATAATATTGTGAGGTGTGAGGTGTTCAGAATAGACTGAAAATGAGTGGAAATTATGGTTATTGAAGTTAATAATACTATGGGATCAAAATGACCCCCAAATTCTATGATTTAAGCTGTTTTTGAGGGTTTTTTGTAAAAAAAACACCCGAATCCAAAACACACCCGAATCCGACAAAAAATTTTCAGGGAGGTTTTGCCAAAACGTGTCCGAATCCAAAACACGGCCGCGGAACCGAATCCAAAACCAAAACACAAAACCCGAAAAATTTCCGGTGCACATCACTAATATCAACGTGCAATTGATCTCTCTCCAAGGCTTGATAAATCTGGACCATAGAACCTTAAAGACATAACCCTATTTTGTTAAATATCTAGCTTTAGAAATTGGTGAGATCTGAAGATAATTTTCTTAAACAGGTCTTACTTCTGTCCTTTATGGGGAGATGTACTAAGCAGTGATAAGAGTGGAGAAGTGAGCCAGTGGATAAGTTGCCCATGGCAACCAATCATTTGCATACTATAAAATTATAGAGAGCAACTGATTGGTTGCCATGGGCAACTTTTCCACTAGCTCACCTCTCCACTCTTATCATTGCTTAGTACATCTCCCCCTTAGTTCCTTAGATACAAACCATCTGTATCTAATGGCTGCAGCCTGCTTTAAAGTTTATTCAGGTTGCTATGCCCAGAGCAGTGGAGTGAAATGGTAGTGGTGCTGAGCACTTCCTCAGGATTCCCACATTAAGCTGTGAAGGATGTAGTTGTGAGATAAACTATTAGAATTAATTAAACTCAACAAATGTTGAAGAAGCCACCTATTTGCGCGCCTGCAAGTTATAAGTGCATGATGGAAATATTTATTTGTTATGCATATGGTCACAAGTGCCGTGGGTGCTGATAACTTATCGTGATTTTTGCGCCCAAAGGCATAGGGGTTTGCCAGTGCCACGTAAAGTGTCTAAAGTGGTTCCCAAACTTTTTTGAATCATTGCGCCCTAGAGTATCAGAATTTTATTTACGCCACCCTTAGGCCAAAAGTTTCTTATTGAGAAATGTAGAAAGAAATATTAAATGAAGTAAATTGCGTTTATATGTCATCCTTAGGTTCAATTGTGTGGTGAGGGACAAGATTTGCTTCTGGTTGTCCACATATTTTATGGTTGGCAGCCACCAGCACTGGTTTTGCCTATTACATTGACCATAAATAATTTTTGGGCCCTACATATCAGGCGACCCGCCGCCGAGCTGCCTGACGGCCGATGGGCGACCCGGCGGCAGGGGGGAGGTGACGGGGGGAGTGAAGTTTCTTCACTCCCCCCGTCACCTGGCTCCATAGCACTGCATACTAATATGGATGAGATTGTCCATATTGGCCTGCATGCATAAATGACTCGGCACCAACGATGAACGAGCGCGGGGCCGTGCATGGTTCATCATTGGTGCCTACACACTGAACGATATGAACGAGTTCTTGTTCATTAATGAACGAGAACGTTCATATCGTTCACTGTTATCTGCCAGTGTGTAGGGCCCATTTGATTGGTCCTCGACCACCAACCGATGGCACCCCTGCAAGTGTCCTGAGGCACCCAAGGGTGCCACGGCACACAGGGGCAGATGTATTAACCTGGAGAAGGCATAAGGAAGTGATAAACCAGTGATAAGTGCAAGGTGATAAACACACCAACCAATCAGCTCCAATATGCAAATTGACAGTTAGGAGCTGACTGGCTGGTGTGTTTATCACCTTGCACTTATCACTGGTTTATCACTTCCTTATGCCTTCTCCAGGTTAATACATCTGCCGCACAGTTTGAGAATTACTGTTCTAAATTAATGGACACACTGCCGAAATGGCAGTTTGGGTGTCAAAACAGCTGCCTTTTCTCAAATTTCTACTCGCCATCTCACGAGGCAGCGAGCAGAAACCATGCAGTCACAATTGATCGGTACAACAATTGAATAATTCCGTCTGGTGCCCAAAAAACAATTGAACTCCCCCAATAGTGGGCAGTACGGATGGTGTAACTGTTAGCACTACTGCCTCACAGCACTGAGGTCATGGGTTCCATTACCACCATCGACCTAACTGTGTGGAGTTTGCATATTCTCCCCATCCTTGCGTGGGTTTCCTCCGGGTACTCTGGTTTTCTCCCACACTCCAAAAATATACTGGTAGGTTAATAGGCTCCCATCAAAAATGAACCCTAGCGTGAATGTGTGTGCGTACACATGTGGTAGGGAACATAGATTGTAAGCTCCATTGAAGCAAGGACTGTGAATGGGCAAATATTCTCTATAAAACGCTGCAGAATATGTGTGCGCTATATAAATAACTGCTAGTAATAGTAATAATAACAACAACAACAACAACAACAACAACAGTAGAACTCACAGAGGAGCCACACTTGCACTTATTCACAATACTTACCTTTCCATCAGTGCCGCAAAAATCATTGGGAAAATGGTGCAGCCACCGGGTCTGGGACTCCGGGTCGACAACAAAAAGGTTGACACACATTAGGTCGACGCCAATCGGTCGACACACCTTAGGTCGACATGGAGAAAAGGTCGACATGGACAAAAGGTCGACAGGAACAAAGTCGACATGAGTTTTTTATGGGTTTTTTGGTGTCATTTTCTTCGTAGAGTGACCGGGAACCCCAATTAGTGCACCGCGTACCCTCGCATGGCTCGCTTCGCTCGCCATGCTTCGGGCATGGTGCCTTCGCTCGGCACAGATTACCATTCCAATCGTAGTCCACGTGGATCGTTAAGTATGAAAAAGTTCCAAAAAAGAAAAAACATCTTGAAAAATGCATGTCGATCTTTTTCCATGTCGTCCTTGTTCCTGTCGACCTTTTGTCCATGTCGACCTTTTGTCCATGTCGACCTAAGGTGTGTCGACTAACTAGCGTCGACCTAAGGTGTGTCGACCTTTTTGTTGTCGACCTGGAGTCCGGATACCGCAGCCACCAGCCACTGGGAGGAGGCAGCCAGGTTGGCGCAGTAGGGGGCGTCACGTGGCACAGGTGATGTGACAGGGAAAATATTCTCTATTTGGGTGGAGCGGGGACGTGACCACAAGATTGCGTCATTGTGGCCCTTCCCTGCTACACTATGCCGAGATTACCAACATAGTGGAGCAGGAGGCGGGGCCACAATAATGCAATTCAGTGCGAATCGCATCATCGGCACTTCCCGGAGTAGGGGATATGCGTGGTTCTCCTGGGGGTTGCAGAGTTTTGGCCGCCAGCCTGGAGACTTGACAACTTTTCCGGGTGGCCGGGAGCGCCACCCGATTATTGGGAGCCTCCCGGCCATACCATTAGTGTAGGCAAGTATGATTTCACATTCTCAGAATGCCATTCCATGCTGTGTTTGAAAATTCACATTATAGTCTATGAATAGAACAAGGATGACTAAGTGGTTTGGTGAGCTTAGGATAGTACTATCAGTAACAACTAAGGCCAAATTCTGTAAGAGAAAAGTGCAAAACTTTGCAGCCAAATGTGGAACGAGGTGAATATTTCTAGTCAGTCATCTGAAACCAGACACTAACGGAGCTTATTTACAAAGAGTCAGGTTGTAAAACCCGACACTTCTTTGCGTGTTTATGCACGATATTTAAAAGGGCAATGCTATCACTAGCAAGACAAATAAATAACCCCCTAACTGCATGTAATGTACAGCCTAATAATGTATTGTAAATGTATTTAAATACATGCTTTGCAGAGATTTGGGCAATTATTAGTTACTCAGTCTCAAGCCATTAGTGGTTTGCCAGTTGCCATATATTGGCAGTTGATGACCCCTGCTGGTGATCATAGAAAATGCAGTAAGTGCTTCCCCTGATGTTGGTTATGTTACTAGCATTAACTTTACATAATACCATGTACACAGCTTGCAATCTGTTCTACACTGTTTAATTATCTGAGTGATAGTGGTCAAAGAAGATCATTAGAAAAAGCAATCCAACAATTAGTTTTCATTTTTTTCTAATATCATATATATGAAGTCTACAGAACCTTGGCCACTATTTAGGCATCCTGTCCCTTCACTGTAAACAAGCATCATCACTGAGACACTGCACACAAAGCTGTTGCCTCACATGGACTATGTAGGTTTCTTACCAAGCAACAACGGGCAGAGAGACTAGAGAAACCAATATCTGATAATGAATATATTAACTAATAACAACATGTAACCCTTGGGTGTACTATAGTGTAGTAAACATCAATTCATCAGCTAAAATTAATCTTCAGATGAAAGTCTGGTGCCTCATCAGTTGTTACACTAACTGCAACAGCTGTCCTGAATGATGAGGGAATGTAAGATAAAAAGGTTAATTCATTGGATCCATCCTTTCTTGTCAAGCAATTAATCGACTCCTTTGAGCAGTAAATATGACTCCAAACCAGAATTTAAAAGCAGTGTAGTGGAGAGTGTAACTATCACAATAATCCTAAACTTGCAATCTCTATAAATGCTTGCACTTTTATTCCATATCCAGTCACTAACAAATACTGGACCATTCAACTCATATTATGTTCCGTCTTAATCCAATTTAAAAACCTCCCTTAGATTACAGCAACCCTTATGTGACATGCCTTTAACACAATGTCCCATGTAACCATGCTTCTGGGGTTTCACTGGCTTTAGACGCTAGTCAACACTGACCACTCTGATGCCAACCACTTACCTGTTTACTGCACATCAATGTGGTGTTCCTAGCAGAGCAGAATGAACATAATTGTTGTGACCAACCGGTTTCTTTAACACCAAAACTCCCTTTATATTTCCCAGCAAAACCTATTTGTCAATGCCACTTCCAAGCCAGATTCAACCAAATGGAGACTGGTAGCCAGATCCCTGGATTACAACTTGGACATCAGCAGTCAGAGCACACTAAGCTCAGCTGTGAGTCTTCCTGGAAATAACTCTCCTTCCAGATGCAGGAGAGCCTTTTTGGAGCAGCTCGATGGATCTTCATAGCTGCTTCTCTCCATGTCCTTAGAATAGGGACCAATGGATTGACAGACTAACACCCAAAGCCATCCTTGGGTCACTGCAGTAGATCCTACTAAGCCATGGATGAGGGAATCTTTGGTACTGTCACTCTCTGGTTCTGGACTCAGGACTAGAGAAGAGCCAGCTTCACATAGCCATGTCCACCCTGGGTCACTGAAAGAGATGGCACTAGACCATTGGCTCGATGCAGACAGTGGGAAAGTATCCAGTCATGTGTACAAGGTGCAATACTGTGCTGTTTACATAATGAAATAGCTTCTGCTTAAATTTAAGGAAGCCAGTAACACTTGTTCTTTGTCCTCACTTTAACAGAGCATTAGAAGCCCATTCATTAATGCATCTCTAAGCTCCCTGAAGCATAACGTACTATTTTCTTAATGAGCGTTATCGTCCACTCCATCGTATTTTGCCAAGTGTAAGCACTTCTGAATGCTGCAGGCAATGTTGTAATTGATGCAAGGCAAAGTAAAGCTTGAGTGTGTACATATGGATATTTTGTGGAAGTGCCTATAAAAGACTGCTCTAGAACTCTACAGAAAAGAAGTTACTGTTCTGCCTTCTAACCTACATGTAGTTGTTTTTCAGTAATGCTGAAGGGATAAACTAATTTTTCTGCAAATTCAAAAAATGGAGACAGAAGAGTGGTGTCAGCTGGAGGATCAATCACTTGTAATTGGCCCCCCAGTTCAAACGCCCTTCTTTCAGTTGGTACTGAAAGAGGAATGGAGAAGTGAGAAAGGTTCACCATCAATGGGCTCTATGGATGGTGCCATAGGCGCTTTACATCAATAGCATGAAACGACTGATGGGAAACCATTGATGGCCTCACTAGCTGGGGTCACATAAATGTGGCATGCCAGTCAGAGAAGGGGACAGGGCTAGGAGCTGCACAATAAGAGGTAGGGCTAAGCACCACATAATGGGGGTGGAACTAAGCACTGTGTAGCAGTCACCATCTGACCTCTGCCATTGATGGCAGAGAAACATCAGAAATCTGCCATGGACCAACTATTGGTATCAAACTATTCCTCATTGTCTGCTCTTGACTTTGCCACTTATTTCACATCCAAGATTGACTCCATACGTCAGGACATCACATCCCACCAGTCCAGCAACCAGCCACCACCCATCCTTTGCCACCCCTCCCCTTCCCTCTTCCAACTCTGACATCTTTCTCCCATGTATCTGGCGAGGAAGTCATGGCCCTCATACATTCCTCCCCCCCCCCCACAACCTCCCCACTCGACCATATCCCCTCCCACCTCCTCCGCTACCTCTCTCCTTCTGCCTGTTCCCATCTTGCCCACCTTCTCAATCTCTCCCTCTCATCAGGCACTGTCCCATCTGCCTTCAAGCATGCTCTTGTCTCCCCTATTCTTAAAAAACCTACCCTTGATCCTAACACTCTCTCCAACTATCGACCCATCTCTCTCCTCCTCTTTGCCTCCAAACTTCTCGAGCGTATTGTCTATAATCGCCTCACTGCCTTTCTTTCCTCTCACTCACTGCTTGACCCATTCCAGTCTGGTTTCCGCTCTCTCCACTCCACTGAAACTGCCCTCACAAAAGTCTGCAATGACCTCCATGCCGCCAAATCTAAGGGCCACTACTCTCTGCTTATTCTTCTTGACCTCTCTGCTGCTTTTGACACTGTGGACCACCCTCTCCTTCTGCAAATCCTTCACTCTCTTGGTCTACGCGATACTGCCCTCTCCTGGCTGTCCTCCTACCTCTCTGATCGTTCCTTCTCTGTCTCCTCTCATGATGCTACCTCGGCCCCACTTCCACTAACTGTTGGTGTCCCCCAAGGTTATGTTCTTGGTCCTCTCCTTTTCTCTCTCTATACGTCCTCTTTAGGTGAACTCATTAGTTCTTTTAACTTCCAGTATCACCTCTATGCTGATGACACTCAAATCTACCTCTCCTCCCCTGATCTCTCCACGGCTCTCCTCACTCGTACCTCTAACTGTCTTTCTGCTATCTCTTCCTGGATGTCCCAGCGCTTTCTTAAACTCAACATGTCTAAGACTGAGCTGATCATCTTCCCACCCTCCCGCACAACCTCACCTCCCACAATTTCATTATCCATTGATGGCACGTCTATCTCCCCTAGCCCCCAAGTACGCTGTCTTGGCGTAATCCTTGACTCCTCCCCCTCCTTCAAACCACACATTCAGCACCTCTCACAAACCTGTCATTTTAATCTCAAAAACATTTCCAGGATCAGACCTTTTCTCACCCAGGATGCCACTAAGACCATTATTCACTCACTGATTATTTTCAGACTGGACTACTGTAATCTCCTCCTAACTGGCATTCCTGACAATTACCTCTCTCCACTCCAATCTATCCTCAATGCTGCAGCCTGGCTCATCTTCTTCACCAAACGCACTACGTCTACCTCCCCTCTCCTACAAGCCCTTCACTGGCTTCCCTTCCCTTTCAGAATCCAATTCAAACTTCTCACACTCACTTACAAAGCCCTCACCCACTCCTCTCCCATTTACATCTCTGACATTATCTCCCTTTACTCTCCCACCCATCCTCTTCGCTCTGCTAATGCACGCCGGCTCTCCTGTCTTCTGATTACTTCCTCCCACTCCTATCTCCAAGATTTTTCATGTGTTGCTCCCTTCCTCTGGAATTCTTTACCTCTCCCCCTCAGACTCTCCACCTCTCTACAAAACTTCAAACGGGCTCTTAAGACCCATTTCTATACCAAACCCAGCCAAATCTCATCCTAACCCTCTGTTCCACGCTCTCTATGTACCCCATCTGTGTCAACCCTGTCTGTCTACCCCTCCCCTTAGAATGTAAGCTCTCACGAGTAGGGCCCTCTTCCCTCATGTGCTTATCCTTTTCTTACTTTAATAATCCTCAACTGCCCAAATCCCGCAGTTTTTTGGCCACCTGGAACTTATCTCTGTCATTTACTGGTGTAGTTATGCTTAGTTACCCTGTACTTGTCCTATATTGTCTTCAACTGTAAGTCACTGTTTTCCTGTTTTGCGTATGTGCATATGTACTCTGTAATTGGGCGCTGCGGAACCCTTGTGGCGCCATATAAATAAAGGATAATAATAATAATAATAATAGCTGGTGACCAGTGATGGTCAATGGCCATGCCTATGGAGGAGTCCAGGGGAAAAATAGTTGGATATACCACCGCCGTGGCTCTGGCTAGAGGGTGGAACACTTTAGTAACATCTTTTTTGTAGGTGGTAGTGAAGCTTTAAGTACACATGTTAAATGCATAAAATAAACACCCTTTGTGTAAGAGATGTAACAAAGAAATCACTGCTTGTTAAGGGTTGTCACATGGTGCTTTTTATCACACTGCATGTGACATTGAATGTGCTGCAGGAGCTACAGTATTTATTACTGGAGGACAGAATTGCCTGGGGATATCACTCTGCCAAAACATATGTGCAGAAATCCCTTGCACCTGTAACATGTTCAATTCCATTAATGTATTTTCCCATTAGAGGAACCAGGATGTGAAAAACAACTCTACCTGGAAAATTGCTAAGGGCAACACAATGTGACAAGGCCCTATGAGATTTGCCAGGAGTTTGATATTTGCAAAATGCATAAAGCTAAGTTTGTCTTCAGTAACGTCAAATTAGGAAGTTTGCTGAAACATTAAGTTCATTAAAAAAAAACAAATCAACATCTTTCACTTGCATGGAGCTGTAAAGTGTAAAGATGTGAGAGCGTGTTTTCGCACTTCCTGAGATCCTCAGACCTCACACATTGTCACCTAATGACTCAGACGCCTGGAGAGGACAGGAGGTAACAATAAAAGGGTTTTCTCAGGAATACAGCAGTGCAACAAGCAAGTGGCAAGCAAAGCACACATATGACCTCGTGGGAGCTGGTAATATTGAACCTACAAGTAACTCATTAATGGAGAACTGCAAACTGCAAGTGCAGCCTGTTTTACCGCGTTACAGAAGACCTTTATTTTATTTTTACTAATAAACGACACAGCCCCCCAACTAACCAGAATTATGACAGCGTTTTCAGATCGCATAACCCTGCACTTCCCAATATATTGCCCCTGTCTTTTCTTAAATGGTCAGTTCTCATGGGGGATAAATAAAATGGGTTGAGTTTTATATGCCGGCGCGGCACCTGATGTTGAGAATCCCAACAGAGGCAAGGTAAGAACACTTACCTTTCCCCTAACCCTCCCCTCCCACAGCCTAAACTTAACCCTTTCCCCCGCAGCCTAACCCTATCCCTCCCTGGTGGTGCCTAAACCTAACCCCTCCTTCCCGCAGCCTAAACCTAACCCCTCCGCAGCCTAACCCTCTCCAGTGATGCCTAAACCTAACACTCCCCCCCTTTCCCCGCAACCTAACTCTAACCCTCCCCCACAGATAGCCTAAACCTAAATACCCTCCCCCCCGTACCTTATCTCTCCTGCGGCCCGGCAAACACTTATTCGGGATCCCTGTGCCGGGATTGTGCTCCTAGTTGGAGATGCATTCTGAACAGTGCCGGGATCCGGCGTTGGTATTTTGACTGCCAGGAGCCCCACCTCCGGGATCCTGACCATATACTAAATAAAACAATCAGTGCAAATGTGCTAATAATGTGTTGACTGAATGATCAACAAAAACTAAAAAATACTTGATGAGCGATACACTTTAAGTCTATCAATATCTGAAAAATAAGAAAACCAGACTGTATATGTGGTATTCTGGTGTGTTATATCCAGTGGCAGCTCCTACCTGCCTTCTCGAGTGGGGCTGCCGGTACCTCTCGTGGCTCAACTCGTACCTGCTGCTGTGAGGGAAGGGGAAGTAAAGAAGAAAAAAAACAGGCTTACATTTGCTCAATGTAGGGCAAGAAGGGTGGGGGCACACAGACTAATGTATGCTAACTGGCTTCTATGGACTGCATTGGCTGCAGCCCATAGTAGCACATTATCACTGGCAGGCAAACCTGCGCATGCACACCCCATCTCCCCTTCTTGCCCGCGGCTTCTAGGGACTGCATCGGATGTAACACTAGAAGCTTGCAGTCCAGCATATGATTAACAGATAGTGCTTCCATTGGGAAGCCACTGCAATCACTGTGGGCTCACTGATTGTGGTGGATGTTTACTGGGGGGCTGCAGCCCTGCAGCCCATAGGTAAAATACGCACCTGTACTTGTATCCTATGTTTTTTAATCTAGACATTCATATACTTGACATGTTAAGAATGCCAGAAGTATGCTCTGTAAAATAAATAAATAAAACAAACAGTAAATTTGGAATGTCAATATGGCTGATTCAGAGATAGACGCAGGTGCAGCAAATTTGAATCTGTGTATATATGATAATGCAGCAGGTGGTGTCTTCTGGCTTCCTCATATCTGCTGGTAGGATGTAGTTGGCATCCTGATGTTTGAAATGCTGATAGTTAGAATACCGGTGACGGAATCCCGACACCTGTCAGAATCCCGAAAATGGTGACCCAATAGTCAACATCTGAAACTTATGTATGCCAGGGAGGGTTAGGGTTAGGCTGCAGGGGAAAGAGGGTTATGGTTAGGCACTGGGGGAGGATTAGGCTGCAAGAAGTGAAGTTAGGGTTAGGCTACCAGAAGGGAGTGTAAGGTAGGGATTCTAAATGTCGGATTGCCACTGTTGGTCATGTGACCGCCAGCATTCTAACTGCCGGTCTCCCACAACCAACCCCTTCTGGCTGCGTCCAAAGATGCAGCATCAGATCTAGTGCGTGAACATTGGGCGGCCATTGGACATCTGAGTAACCCTCAGGTTAGAAAAAATAGGATTTTAATACCTACCGGTAAATCCTTTTCTCTTAGTCCGTAGAGGATGCTGGGGATTCCATAAGGCCCATGGGGTATAGACGGGATCCGCAGGAGACATGGGCACTTTAAGACTTTCAAAGGGTGTGACCTGGCTCCTCCCTCTATGACCCTCCTCCAGACTCCAGTTTAAGGAACTGTGCCCAGGGAGACGGACATTACGAGGAAATAATTTATTGTTAAATCACGGTGAGCATCTTACCAGCTCACACCTCAAACATGCCGCATGAACGTGGCATTCAATAGAACCCAAGCCAATGGCATGAAGAATTTTCAGCAATATGCTGATAAAACACCGTAACACAACCTGTGTGTAACCCTAATCTATAACTGCAGATACAGTACGCACTGGGACGGGCGCCCGGCATCCTCTACGGACTAAGAGAAAAGGATTTACCGGTAGGTATTAAAATCCTATTTTCTCATATGTCCTAGAGGATGCTGGGGATTCCATAAGGACCATGGGGTTTATACCAAAGCTCCAAAACGGGCGGGAGAGTGTGGATGACTCTGCAGCACCGATTGACCAAATATGAGGTCCCCATCAGCCAGGGTATCAAACTTGTAAAATTTCGTAAAGGTGTTTGAACCCGACCAAGTAGCTGCTCGGCAGAGTTGTAATGCCCAGATCCCCCGGGCAGCTGCCCAGAATGAGCCCACCTGTCTGGTAGAGTGGGCCTTCACTGATTTCAGTAACGGCAATCCAGCCGTAGAATAAGCATGCTGAACCGTAGTTTAGATCCAGCGTGCAATAGTCTGCTTGGAAGCAGAAGTCCCAATCTTGTTAGGAGCATCCAGGACAAACAGAGCGTCTGTTTTCCTCAGACGAGCCGTCCTGGCGACATAAATCTTCAAGGTCCTAACTTCATCAAGAGATTTTTACTCGGCGAAGGTGTCAGTAACCACTGTCACCCCAATAGGTTGGTTCCTGTGAAAAGATGAAACCACCTTTGACAGAAATTGTTGACGAGTCCTCAACATTGCTCTATCATCATGGAAGATTAAATACGGCTCTTGTGAGACCAGGCCGCCAACTCAGACACCCGCCTTGCAGCTGCTAAGGCCAATAATATGACCACTTTCCAAGTGAAAATTTTCAACTCTATCTTCTGCAAAGGTCCAACTCAATGTGATTGAAGGGACTGCCACACCACATTAAGATCCCATGGTGCCACTGGGGGCACAAATGGAGGTCGGATGTGCGGCACGCCTTTCACGAAAGTCTGAACTTCTGGAAGGGAGGCCCATTCTTTTTAAAAGAAAATTGATAAAGCCGAAATTTGAACTTTAATTGAGCCTAACGTTCGGCCCGCATCCACACCTGCTTGCCGAAAATGGAGAAAACGTCCTAGCTGAAATTCTTCCATAGAAGCTTTCTTGGATTCACACCAAGACACATATTTTCTCCAACTACGGTGGTAATGTTCCGCCGTTACTCCTTTCCTAGCTTGAAGACGTGTGGGAATGACTTCACTGGGAATATCCTTTCGGGTTAGTGTCCGGCGTCCAACCGCCAAGCCGTCAACTGTAGCCACGGTAAGACTTGATACACGCACGGCCCCTGCTGTAACAGAGCCTCTCATAGAGGAAGGGGCCAGGGATCTCCTATGAGTGATTCCTGAAAATCTGGATACCAAGCCCTTCTTGGTCAGACCAGAACCATGAGGAATGCCTGAACCTCCGTTCTTCTTATGATCTTTAGCATTTTTGGAAATAGTAGAAGCGGAGGGAATACATACACCGACTGAAACACCCACGGTGTCACTAGTGCGTCCACTGCTATTGTGAGTTTCCTTGTTGAGACGAGACGCCATCATGTCTATTTGAGGAATTCCCCAAAGATTTGTCACTTCCGTGAAGACCTCTTGACGAAGACTCCTCTCTCCTAGATGGAGAACATATCTGCTGAGGAAGTCAGCTTCCCAGTTGTACACTCTTGGAAAGAACCTCGCTGACAGAGCGCTTGTATGTTTTTTTTCGCCCAGTGGAAAATCGTTTTGGCTTCTGCCATTGTTGCACCGTTTTTCGTTTGTAGAAACCCATTGTAAACGGCCCTTAACTCTAAACCGTTTATGTGGTTACAAGAGTCCTAACTTGACCCTCTTTCTTGGAAGTTTTCCCCCTGTGTGACTGCTCCCCAGCCCCGGAGTCATGCAACCATGGTCACCAGGATCCAATTCTGGATCCTGAACCTGCGCCCTTTTATGCAAGGAGAAAGGCGCAGCCCCCAAAGGAGTGAGATTCTGGTCTTGGAAAACAGGATTACCCTCCGGGGTATGTGTAGATGGAAACCGGACCACCTGTCCAACAGGTCCCCTCAGAACACCCTGGCCTTAAACCTGCCAAATTAATGGCCCCATAGGCCGCAACCATCTTCACCAGCAACCGAATGCCTCGAAGGATTGACCCACTTGCTGGTCTGACCAGACTCTGGATCATCAGGACCTTTTCCACTGGAAGACAACAAAACTCTCAGCCGTTCTGTATCCAGTATTATTCCGAAAACCCAGACAACCGCGTCGTTGGGATTAACAGTGATTCTGGCAAATTCAGGAGCCAACCATATTGTCGAAGAACTTTCAGGAAGAGTGCAACGTCTTGCACCAACTGGTTTCTTAATCTCGCCGTTATCAGGAGACCGTCACAGTACGGGAAAAGTGTGACTCATTATAAGTGAAGGAAAACCCTCATTACCGCCACTACCCTGGTGAATATGGTAATGACAATCCTGAATTGCACCCTCAGATAAGCTAATGCGGAGGAAAACCTAATTAGACCACCTTTATCCTTCAACCAAATTGGAGATCACTGCCCTGAGAGACTCCATCTTGAATTTGGACTTCTTCAAGAAGAAATTGAGGGATTTCAGATTTAGGATTGGCCTGAATAGTAGCCTGTTCCCAATTTTGACAGGGACACCGGGACAATGACCTGATACTGACACAACCCTTGTTGCGTCGCCTACCACCTCCCCTTCCGGACACAAAGTGGTAAGCTCGATTTGAAAAATCAGTGAGGGCAAACTTCTGGGAACTCCAATATGCCCCCTTGGGATACTATTCTTAAAACCCACAGGTCCAGGTTCGATCCAGGACTGACTGAAGAGTTTAAGACGTTTTCCCACCAGTGTGGGCTCCCGCAAGAGAGACCCAGCATTATGGTGTGTATGTGGCAGAGACAGATGATGATTTTTCCTGTAATCTTGAAGAGGCATCTGACCTCTTCCTTTTTCTCCTTCCTGTACTGGGGGAATCTGTATCTATTCGGCTGAAATGACCGCATCCTACAATGAGGCGTCATCATCCGTTGTGAGGGAACATAGGACCAGAAGGTAGACTTACCAGCGGCATCTGCCGAGATTAAAGTAACTAGGCCGTCACCAAACCAGGCATTACCTGCATTGAGAAAAGATTCTATTTCCTTTCGGAATCAGCATCAGCCTTCCATTGGTGAATCCACAACGCCCTCCAAGCCGAGACAGCCATGGCATTGGCCCTCAAACCCAAAGTCCTATATCTTGCAGTCGCAAGAAAGTATGCTACAGTGTCCTTGATATGACCCAACGTAAGGAGTATCCCATCTCTCCCCAGGGTATATATATGACCAAGTAACCGACCTCTTTTTCTCTTACGTCCTAGAGGATGCTGGGGACTCCGTAAGGACCATGGGGTATAGACGGGCTCCGCAGGAGATAGGGCACCTAAAAAGAACTTTGACTATGGGTGTGCACTGGCTCCTCCCTCTATGCCCCTCCTCCAGACCTCAGTTAGATCTTGTGCCCAGAGGAGAAAGGGTACAATGCAGAGAGCTCTCCAGAGTTTTCTGTTTTAAAGAATTTTGTTAGGTTTTTTATTTTCAGGGAGTCCTGTTGGCAACAGGCTCCCTGCATCGTGGGACTGAGGAGAGAGAAGCAGAGCTGGCTTGTCAAGTTGGGCACTGTTTCTAAGGCTACTGGACACCATTAGCTTCAGAGGGAGTCGGAACACAGGTCTCACCTGGGGTTCGTCCCGGAGCCACACCGCCGTCCTACTCACAGATGCCGAAGATAGAAGCCAGGTGAGTATGAGAAAGCAAGAAGACATCAGGCGGCAGAAGACATCAGATCTTCATGAGGTAAGCGCGCAGCGGTAAGCTGCGCGCCATTGCTCCCAGTACTCACACACAAGCAGGCACTGAAGGGTGCAGGGCGCGGGGGGGGGGGGGCGCCCTGGGCAGCAATATTCCTCATTTTGTGGCAATATAGGCAGGATTAGGCTGTGGCACAGTAAATCCACAAATCCCCCGCCATTTTTTATATAAGTTTACTGGGACCGAAGCCCGCCGTTGGGTGGGTGGGGCTTGATCCTCAGCACTAACCAGCGCCATTTTCTCCACAGAAACTGCATGAGGAAAAGCTGGCTCCCTGATCTCTCCCCTACTGAACCTTCACAGGCTGGAAAAAAGAGGAGGGGGGCACTTTGGAACACAGTGAGTGGGAATTAAGACTATATATATATATAAAAAGCGCTATCTGGTATATATATTCCAGTGTTTTAAGCGCTGGTGTGTGCTGGCATACTCTCTCTCTGTCTCTCCTAAGGGCCTGGTTGGGGTTTTGTCCCCTTATAGGTTAATCCCTGTGTGTGTGGGGTGTCGGTACGTGTGTGTCGACATGTCTGAGGCGGAAGGCTTCTCCAAGGAGGCGGTGGAGCAAATGAGTGGTGTGTCCCCGTCGGTTGTGCCGACTCCGGATTGGATGGACATGTGGCATATGTTGAATGCAAGTGTGGCATCTTTACATAAAAGGCTTGATAAGGCTGAATTAGGGGGGACATCAGGGGGCCAATCCTCGGTTTGGACGACTCACAGGGCCCGTCGGGGTCTCAAAAGCGTCCCTTAACACAAGACACTACTACCGACACGGATTCTGACTCCAGTGTCGACTACGACGAAGTAAAATTGCACCCGAGGGTGAATAAAACCATTCAGTATATGATTGTGGCAATAAGGGATGTGTTACATATTGAGGATGAGCCCTTGGTCCCCGACACAAGGGTACACATGTTTAAGGAAAAGAAACAGATTATTAATTTTCCCACATCTCATGAATTAAATTATTTCTTTGGAAAAGCTTGGGAGACTCCGGAAAAGAGACCGCAGATCCCCAAAAGAATTTATATGGCATACCCCTTCCCTAAGCAGGACAAGGAGATTTGGGAATCACCCCCCACTGTGGACAGGCCCTGACGCGCCTGTCCAAGAAAGTGGCGCTACCGTCTCCTGACATAGCGGCCCTTAAGGACCCTGCAGATCGCAGGCAAGAAACTACCTTAAAGTGTATTTATTCTCATACGGGTGCTGTGCTAAGGCCGACAATTGCGTCGGCATGGGTGTGTAGCGCAATTGCAGCTTGGACAGATGAGCTGACAGATCAATTTAATAATATGGATAAGTTACTATATTTTTAACTCTAGCCCATATAAAAGACGCAGTCTTATTTATGAGGGATGCTCAAAGGGACATTGGATTGCTGGCTTCTAGGGCCAATGCCATGTCTATCTCAGCGAGAAGATCCTTATGGACTCGCCAATGGACGGGTGATGCGGATTCCAAAAAACATATGGAAGTACTACCCTATAAGGGTGATGTATTGTTTGGGGATGGGCTGACGGACCTGGTTTCCACAGCTACAGAAGGTAAATCAAATTTTTTACCATATATTCCCCAACAGCAAAAGAAAGTAACACCCTATCAGATGCAGTCCTTTCGGTCGCACAAGTCCAAAAGAAGTCGGGGATCCTCTTTCCTCGTCAGAGGTAAGGGCAGAGGCAAAAGAGCACCTGCTTCGGCAGGTGCCCAGGAACCAAAGTCCTCCCCGGCTGCTCCAAAACCCACAGCATGACGCTGGGGCTCCCCTGAGGGAGTCCGCATCGGTGGGGGCACGTCTTCGACTTTTCAGTCAGGCCTGGTCAGATCAGACCTGAATCCCTGGGTGTTGGAAATAGTTTCCCAGGGGTACAAACTGGAATTCGACGAGGTGCCCCCGCGCCGATTTTTCAAATCGGCCCTACCAGCTTCCACATCGGAAAGGGATGTAGTGTTAGCTGCAATTCAAACGCTGTGTATACAGCAAGTGATAATCAAGGTTCCCCTGCACCAGCAGGGAAGAGGTTACTACTCAACTCTATTTGTGGTCCCGAAACCGGACGGTTCGGTCAGACCTATTTTGAATCTGAAATCCCTAAACCTGTACATAAAAAGATTCAAATTCAAAATGGAATCACTCAGAGCGATAATAGCCAACATGGAGGAGGGGGAGTTTATGGTGTCTCTGGACATAAAGGATGCGTACCTTCATGTCCCCATATATGCCCCCCATTAGGAATACCTGAGATTCACTGTACAGGATTGTCATTACCAATTTCAGACATTGCCGTTTGGACTTTCCACGGCCCCGAGGATTTTCACCAAGATAATGGCGGAAATGATGGTGGTCCTGCGCAAGCATGGAGTCACAATTATCCCATACTTGGACGATCTCCTGATAAAAGCGAGATCAAGGGAGAAATTGCTGAGCAGTGTGGCACTCTCTCTGAGAGTGCTCCAGCAACATGGTTGGATTCTAAATCTACCGAAGTCACAGTTGATTCCGCCAACTCGACTACCGTTCCTAGGTATGATACTGGATACGGAACAAATGAAGGTCTTCCTCCCAATAGAGAAAGCCCAGGACATCCAGAACATGGTCAGAGACCTGCTAAAACCGAAAAGGGTGTCAGTTCACTAATGCACTCGAGTTCTGGGAAAAAGGGTGGCGGCCTACGAGGCCATTCCCTTCGGAAGGTTCCATGCAAGGACTTTTCAATGGGACCTTCTGGACAAGTGGTCCGGGTCCCATCTGCACTTACATCGGAAAATAACTCTGTCCCCAGGGGCCAGAGTGTCTCTCCTGTGGTGGTTGCAAATTGCTCACCTGCTGGAGGGTCGCCGGTTCGGGATTCAGGACTGGATCCTGGTTACCACGGACGCGAGCCTCCGAGGATGGGGAGCGGTCACACAGGGAAAAAACTTTCAGGGACTTTGGTCAGACCAGGAGTCCTGTCTACACATCAATGTGTTGGAACTCAGGGCCATTTACAACGGCCTTCGACAAGCGGAGAGTCTTCTTCGAAACCTACCGGTTCTAATTCAATCAGACAATGTCACAGCAGTGGCTCATGTGAACCGCCAAGGCGGGACAAGAAGCAGAGTCGCGATGGCGGAAACCACCAGGATTCTTCGCTGGGCGGAAAATCATGTAAGCGCTCTGTCGGCTGTCTTCATTCCGGGAGTGGACAACTGGGAAGCAGACTTCCTCAGCAGACACGATCTCCATCCAGGAGAGTGGGGACTTCATCAAGAAGTCTTTGCAGACATAACACGTCTTTGGGGGGGTGGTCTTCTGTTTGCCGGCGGTCGGGCTCCCGGCGCTCAGTATACCGGCGCCGGGAGCCCGACCGCCGGCTTACCGACACTTATTTTCCCTCGTGGGGGTCCACGACCCCCATAGAGGGAGAATAAAATAGTGTGGCGCGCGTAGCGCGCCACCGTGCCCGTAGCGTGGCGAGCGCAGCGAGCCCGCAAGGGGCTCATTTGCGCTCGCCAAGCTGTCGGTAAGCCGGCGGTCGGGCTCCCGGCGCCGGGATGCTGGTCGCCGGGAGCCCGACCGCCGGCCACCCGTAGTGAACCCCTTTGGGGAACTCCTCAAATAGACATGATGGCGTCACGCCTCAACAAAAAGCTTCTGAGGTATTGTGCCAGGTCTCGGGACCCTCAGGCAGTGGCAGTAGACGCTCTGATAACACCGTGGGTGTTCAAATCGGTCTACGTGTTTCCTCCTCTTCCTCTCATCACAAAAGTGTTGAGGATCATAAGGCAAAGAAGAGTACAGACGATACTCGTTGTCCCAAACTGGCCTCGAAGGGCCTGGTACTCAGATCTACAAGAGATGCTCACAGGAGATCCCTGGCCTCTTCCTCAGAGGGAAGACCTGTTGCAACAGGGGACCTGTGTATTTCAGGACTTACCGCGGTCATGTTTGACGGCATGGCGGTTGAACGCCGAATCCTAGCAAAAAAGGGGATTCCGGAAGAGGTCATTCCTACTTTAATAAAGGCTAGGAAGGAGGTGACGGTTAAGCATTATCACCGTTGTAGAACTAAAGAGAAATAGGTAAATGAAAATATCTTTGGCGCTACCACCTTTATGTTAGATAGCAAAAAAAAAAATTTATATCATAAAAAAGAGAAATAATGGGAAAGTATCTGGCGAAAGTATGTGTCTTGGTGTGAGACCAAGAATGCACCTACGGAAGATTTTCATCTGGGTCGTTTTCTCCACTTCCTACAGACAGGAGTGGATATGGGCCTGAAATTAGGCTCTGTTAAGGTGCAGATTTCGGCCCTCTCGATTTTCTTTCAGAAGGAATTGGCTTCTCTTCCAGAAGTCCAGACGTTTGTAAAGGGAGTGCTACACATCCAGCCTCCGTCTGTGCCTCCAGTGGCACCGTGGGACCTCAACGTGGTGTTGCAGTTTCTAAAATCACACTGGTTTGAACCGCTTAACAAGGTTGAATTGAAATTTCTTACTTGGAAGGTGGTCATGTTGTTAGCCTTGGCATCGGCAAGGCGAGTATCAGAATTGGCGGCTTTGTCACACAAAAGCCCTTACTTGATTTTTCATGTGGATCGAGCTGAATTGAGGACACGTCCGCAATTTTTGTCTAAGGTGGTTTCTTCATTCCATGTGAATCAACCTATTGTGGTGCCTGTGGCTACAAGTGACCTGGAGGATTCCAGATCCCTGGACGTAGTCAGGGCTTTAAAGATTTATGTAGCCAGGACGGCTAGAATTAGGAAAACAGAGGCCCTGTTTGTCCTGTATGCGGCCAATAAGATTGGCGCACCTGTTTCGAAGCAGACTATTGCTCGCTGGATCTGTAATACGATTCAGCAGGCTCACTCTACGGCTGGATTGCCGGTACCAAATTCGGTTAAGGCCCATTCCACTAGGAAGGTGGGCTGTTCTTGGGCGGCTGCCCGAGGCGTATCGGCATTACAACTTTGCCGAGCGGCGACTTGGTCGGGGTCAAACACTTCTGCTAAATTCTACAAGTTTGATACCCTGGCTGATGAGGACCTAGCATTTGCTCAGTCGGTGCTGCAGAGTCATACGCACTCTCCCGCCCGATTGGATGCTTTGGTATAAACCCCATGGTCCTTACGGAGTCCCCAGCATCATCTAGGACGTAAGAGAAAATAAGATTTTAAACCTACCGGTAAATCTATTTCTCCTAGTCCGTAGAGGATGCTGGGCGCCCGTCCCAGTGCGGAAACTCTGCAAGACTTGTATATAGTTGTTGCTTACATAAGGGTTATGTTACAGTTGAAATCGGTTTTGGACCATTACTGTTGTTGTTCATATGGTTAACTGGTTATGTTTGATCCAGTTTACATGGTATGATTGGTGTGGGCTGGTATGAATCTTGCCCTAGGATTGCTAAATCCTGCCTTGTATTGTCCATCTCCTCTGGGCACAGTTATCTAACTGAGGTCTGGAGGAGGGGCATAGAGGGAGGAGCCAGTGCACACCCATAGTCAAAGTTCTTTTTAGGTGCCCTATCTCCTGCGGAGCCCGTCTATACCCCATGGTCCTTACGGAGTCCCCAGCATCCTCTACGGACTAGGAGAAATAGATTTACCGTTAGGTTTAAAATCTTATTTTTATATATATATATATATATATATATATATATATATATACTACAACTCCCCCATGCGCATGCAATGGCAGGTCTAACTCACATACGCGTGGACACATAATTAGAATATCACATAGCTTCCTGCATGCGAACCTTTGTGACAGGACCCCGTGCAGAACAGGGGTTCCCATTTCATTCTATCCTTGGCGGGAAAAGAATAATAATCGCAATTCCCTTGAGGATTTGAAACCATCCTGTCAGGACTGACCTAGACTTTTTGAAACAGAGCGCTCAGCACATGAGAAGAAGGAACGTTACCTCAGTATTTATTATAAAGATTTTTCTACATTTATATATATATATATATATATATATATATATACACTCACACATATATATCCTCATATATGGACACTTTTGTCAGGAACACAGGGACCCTAGTGACGTTAATACTAGAGATGAGCGGGTTCGGTTCCTCGGAATCCGAACCCGCCCGAACTTCATGTTTTTTTACACGGGTCCGAGCGACTCAGATCTTCCCGCCTTGCTCGGTTAACCCGAGCGCGCCCGAACGTCATCATCACGCTGTCGGATTCTCGCGAGGCTCGGATTCTATCGCGAGACTCGGATTCTATATAAGGAGCCGCGCGTCGCCGCCATTTTTCACACGTGCATTGAGATTCATAGGGAGAGGACGTGTCTGGCGTCCTCTCCGTTTATAGAGATTCGAGAAGAGAGTGAGACAGAGAGAGACACAGTAGTAATTTGGGGAGCATTAGGAGGAGTACTACTACTACTAGTACTTGCTGAAGTGATAGAGAGAGATAGTGTGACTGTATTATCTGACTTGTGGGGGAGACACTGACAGTGGGGATCAGTTAGAGTCTGAGAGCAGGACTCAGGACTCAGGAGTACATATAACGTACAGTGCACACTTTTGCTGCCAGAGTGCCAGCCACACTGCCATTGTTTGTGACCACACTGACCACCAGTATAATATATATTGTGATTGTCTGCTTAGGACTCAGGAGTACTACTTGCAAGTAGAGATGAGCGCCTGAAATTTTTCGGGTTTTGTGTTTTGGTTTTGGGTTCGGTTCCGCGGCCGTGTTTTGGGTTCGACCGCGTTTTGGCAAAACCTCACCGAATTTTTTTTGTCGGATTCGGGTGTGTTTTGGATTCGGGTGTTTTTTTAAAAAAACACTAAAAAACAGCTTAAATCATAGAATTTGGGGGTCATTTTGATCCCATATTATTATTAACCTCAAAAACCATAATTTCCACTCATTTTCAGTCTATTCTGAATACCTCACACCTCACAATATTATTTTTAGTCCTAAAATTTGCACCAAGGTCGCTGGATGACTAAGCTAAGCGACACTAGTGGCCGACACAAACACCTGGCCCATCTAGGAGTGGCACTGCAGTGTCACGCAGGATGTCCCTTCCAAAAAACCCTCCCCAATCAGCACATGACGCAAAGAAAAAAAGAGGCGCAATGAGGTAGCTGACTGTGTGAGTAAGATAAGCGACCCTAGTGGCCGACACAAACACCGGGCCCATTTAGGAGTGGCACTGCAGTGTCACGCAGGATGTCCCTTCCAAAAAACCCTCCCCAATCAGCACATGACGCAAAGAAAAAAAGAGGCGCAATGAGGTAGCTGACTGTGTGAGTAAGATTAGCGACCGTAGTGGCCGACACAAACACCGGGCCCATTTAGGAGTGGCACTGCAGTGTCACGCAGGATGTCCCTTCCAAAAAACACTCCCCAATCAGCACATGACGCAAAGAAAAAAAGAGGCGCAATGAGGTAGCTGACTGTGTGAGTAAGATTAGCGACCCTAGTGGCCGACACAAACACCGGGCCCATTTAGGAGTGGCACTGCAGTGTCACGCAGGATGTCCCTTCCAAAAAACCCTCCCCAATCAGCACATGACGCAAAGAAAAAAAGAGGCGCAATGAGGTAGCTGACTGTGTGAGTAAGATTAGCGACCCTAGTGGCCGACACAAACACCGGGCCCATTTAGGAGTGGCACTGCAGTGTCACGCAGAATGTCCCTTCCAAAAAACCCTCCCCAATCAGCACATGACGCAAAGAAAAAAAGAGGCGCAATGAGGTAAGTGACTGTGTGAGTAAGATTAGCGACCCTAGTGGCCGACACAAACACCGGGCCCATTTAGGAGTGGCACTGCAGTGTCACGCAGGATGTCCCTTCCAAAAAACCCTCCCCAATCAGCACATGACGCAAAGAAAAAAAGAGGCGCAATGAGGTAGCTTACTGTGTGAGTAAGATTAGCGACCCTAGTGGCCGACACAAACACCGGGCCCATTTAGGAGTGGCACTGCAGTGTCACGCAGGATGTCCCTTCCAAAAAACCCTCCCCAATCAGCACATGACGCAAAGAAAAAAAGAGGCGCAATGAGGTAGCTGACTGTGTGAGTAAGATTAGCGACCCTAGTGGCCGACACAAACACCGGGCCCATTTAGGAGTGGCACTGCAGTGTCACGCAGGATGTCCCTTCCAAAAAACCCTCCCCAAACAGCACATGACGCAAAGAAAAAGAAAAGAAAAAAGAGGTGCAAGATGGAATTGTCCTTGGGCCCTCCCACCCACCCTTATGTTGTATAAACAAAACAGGACATGCACACTTTAACCAACCCATCATTTCAGTGACAGGGTCTGCCACACGACTGTGACTGATATGACGGGTTGGTTTGGACCCCCCCCAAAAAAGAAGCAATTAATCTCTCCTTGCACAAACTGGCTCTACAGAGGCAAGATGTCCACCTCATCATCACCCTCCGATATATCACCGTGTACATCCCCCTCCTCACAGATTATCAATTCGTCCCCACTGGAATCCACCATCTCAGCTCCCTGTGTACTTTGTGGAGGCAATTGCTGCTGGTCAATGTCTCCGCGGAGGAATTGATTATAATTCATTTTAATGAACATCATCTTCTCCACATTTTCTGGATGTAACCTCGTACGCCGATTGCTGACAAGGTGAGCGGCGGCACTAAACACTCTTTTGGAGTACACACTTGTGGGAGGGCAACTTAGGTAGAATAAAGCCAGTTTGTGCAATGGCCTCCAAATTGCCTCTTTTTCCTGCCAGTATAAGTATGGACTGTGTGACGTGCCTACTTGGATGCGGTCACTCATATAATCCTCCACCATTCTTTCAATGGTGAGAGAATCATATGCAGTGACAGTAGACGACATGTCCGTAATCGTTGTCAGGTCCTTCAGTCCGGACCAGATGTCAGCATCAGCAGTCGCTCCAGACTGCCCTGCATCACCGCCAGCGGGTGGGCTCGGAATTCTGAGCCTTTTCCTCGCACCCCCAGTTGCGGGCGAATGTGAAGGAGGAGATGTTGACAGGTCGCGTTCCGCTTGACTTGACAATTTTCTCACCAGCAGGTCTTTCAACCCCAGCAGACTTGTGTCTGCCGGAAAGAGAGATCCAAGGTAGGCTTTAAATCTAGGATCGAGCACGGTGGCCAAAATGTAGTGCTCTGATTTCAACAGATTGACCACCCGTGAATCCTTGTTAAGCGAATTAAGGGCTCCATCCACAAGTCCCACATGCCTAGCGGAATCGCTCCGTGTTAGCTCCTCCTTCAATGTCTCCAGCTTCTTCTGCAAAAGCCTGATGAGGGGAATGACCTGACTCAGGCTGGCAGTGTCTGAACTGACTTCACGTGTGGCAAGTTCAAAGGGCATCAGAACCTTGCACAACGTTGAAATCATTCTCCACTGCGCTTGAGACAGGTGCATTCCACCTCCTATATCGTGCTCAATTGTATAGGCTTGAATGGCCTTTTGCTGCTCCTCCAACCTCTGAAGCATATAGAGGGTTGAATTCCACCTCGTTACCACTTCTTGCTTCAGATGATGGCAGGGCAGGTTCAGTAGTTTTTGGTGGTGCTCCAGTCTTCTGTACGTGGTGCCTGTACGCCGAAAGTGTCCCGCAATTTTTCTGGCCACCGACAGCATCTCTTGCACGCCCCTGTCGTTTTTTAAATAATTCTGCACCACCAAATTCAAGGTATGTGCAAAACATGGGACGTGCTGGAATTTGCCCATATTTAATGCACACACAATATTGCTGGCGTTGTCCGATGCCACAAATCCACAGGAGAGTCCAATTGGGGTAAGCCATTCCGCGATGATCTTCCTCAGTTGCCGTAAGAGGTTTTCAGCTGTGTGCGTATTCTGGAAACCGGTGATACAAAGCGTAGCCTGCCTAGGAAAGAGTTGGCGTTTGCGAGATGCTGCTACTGGTGCCGCCGCTGCTGTTCTTGCGGCGGGAGTCCATACATCTACCCAGTGGGCTGTCAGAGTCATATAGTCCTGACCCTGCCCTGCTCCACTTGTCCACATGTCCGTGGTTAAGTGGACATTGGGTACAACTGCATTTTTTAGGACACTGGTGAGTCTTTTTCTGACGTCCGTGTACATTCTCGGTATCGCCTGCCTAGAGAAGTGGAACCTAGATGGTATTTGGTAACGGGGGCACACTGCCTCAATAAATTGTCTAGTTCCCTGTGAACTAACGGCGGATACCGGACGCACGTCTAACACCAACATAGTTGTCAAGGCCTCAGTTATCCGCTTTGCAGCAGGATGACTGCTGTGATATTTCATCTTCCTCGCAAAGGACTGTTGAACAGTCAATTGCTTACTGGAAGTAGTACAAGTGGGCTTACGACTTCCCCTCTGGGATGACCATCGACTCCCAGCAGCAACAACAGCAGCGCCAGCAGCAGTAGGCGTTACACGCAAGGATGCATCGGAGGAATCCCAGGCAGGAGAGGACTCGTCAGAATTGCCAGTGACATTGCCTGCAGGACTATTGGCATTCCTGGGGAAGGAGGAAATTGACACTGAGGGAGTTGGTGGGGTGGTTTGCGTGAGCTTGGTTACAAGAGGAAGGGATTTACTGGTCAGTGGACTGCTTCCGCTGTCACCCAAAGTTTTTGAACTTGTCACTGACTTATTATGAATGCGCTGCAGGTGACGTATAAGGGAGGATGTTCCGAGGTGGTTAACGTCCTTACCCCTACTTATTACAGCTTGACAAAGGGAACACACGGCTTGACACCTGTTGTCCGCATTTCTGTTGAAATAGTTCCACACCGAAGAGCTGATTTTTTTGGTATTTTCACCAGGCATGTCAACGGCCATATTCCTCCCACGGACAACAGGTGTCTCCCCGGGTGCCTGACTTAAACAAACCACCTCACCATCAGAATCCTCCTGGTCAATTTCCTCCCCAGCGCCAGCAACACCCATATCCTCCTCATCCTGGTGTACTTCAACACTGACATCTTCAATCTATCAGGAACTGGACTGCGGGTGCTCCTTCCAGCACTTGCAGGGGGCGTGCAAATGGTGGAAGGCGCATGCTCTTCACGTCCAGTGTTGGGAAGGTCAGGCATCGCAACCGACACAATTGGACTCTCCTTGTGGATTTGGGATTTCGAAGAACGCACAGTTCTTTGCGGTGCTACTGCTTTTGCCAGCTTGAGTCTTTTCATTTTTCTAGCGAGAGGCTGAGTGCCTCCATCCTCATGTGAAGCTGAACCACTAGCCATGAACATAGGCCAGGGCCTCAGCCGTTCCTTGCCACTCCGTGTGGTAAATGGCATATTGGCAAGTTTACGCTTCTCCTCCGACAATTTTATTTTAGGTTTTGGAGTCCTTTTTTTACTGATATTTGGTGTTTTGGATTTGACATGCTCTGTACTATGACATTGGGCATCGGCCTTGGCAGACGACGTTGCTGGCATTTCATCGTCTCGGCCATGACTAGTGGCAGCAGCTTCAGCACGAGGTGGAAGTGGATCTTGATCTTTCCCTAATTTTGGAACCTCAACATTTTTGTTCTCCATATTTTAATAGGCACAACTAAAAGGCACCTCAGGTAAACAATGGAGATGGATGGATACTAGTATACAATTATGGACGGACTGCCGAGTGCCGACACAGAGGTAGCTACAGCCGTGAACTACCGTACTGTGTCTGCTGCTAATATAGACTGGTTGATAAAGAGATGTCGTAGTATGTATGTATGAAGAAGAAAGAAAAAAAACCACGGTTAGGTGGTATACAATTATGGACGGACTGCCGAGTGCCGACACAGAGGTAGCCACAGCCGTGAACTACCGTACTGTACTGTGTCTGCTGCTAATATAGACTGGTTGATAAAGAGATGTCGTAGTATGTATGTATGAAGAAGAAAGAAAAAAAAACCACGGGTAGGTGGTATACAATTATGGACGGACTGCCGAGTGCCGACACAGAGGTAGCCACAGCCGTGAACTACCGTACTGTACTGTGTCTGCTGCTAATATAGACTGGTTGATAAAGAGATGTAGTAGTATGTATGTATAAAGAAGAAAGAAAAAAAAACCACGGGTAGGTGGTATACAATTATGGACGGACTTCCGAGTGCCGACACAGAGGTAGCCACAGCCGTGAACTACCGTACTGTACTGTGTCTGCTGCTAATATAGACTGGATGATAAAGAGATGTCGTAGTATGTATGTATGAAGAAGAAAGAAAAAAAAACCACGGTTAGGTGGTATACAATTATGGACGGACTGCCGAGTGCCGACACAGAGGTAGCCACAGCCGTGAACTACCGTACTGTACTGTGTCTGCTGCTAATATAGACTGGTTGATAAAGAGATGTCGTAGTATGTATGTATAAAGAAGAAAGAAAAAAAAAACCACGGTTAGGTGGTATACAATTATGGACGGACTGCCGAGTGCCGACACAGAGGTAGCCACAGCCGTGAACTACCGTACTGTACTGTGTCTGCTGCTAATATAGACTGGTTGATAAAGAGATGTCGTAGTATGTATGTATGAAGAAGAAAGAAAAAAAAACCACGGTTAGGTGGTATACAATTATGGACGGACTGCCGAGTGCCGACACAGAGGTAGCCACAGCCGTGAACTACCGTACTGTACTGTGTCTGCTGCTAATATAGACTGGTTGATAAAGAGATGTCGTAGTATGTATGTATAAAGAAGAAAGAAAAAAAAACCACGGTTAGGTGGTATACAATTATGGACGGAATGCCGAGTGCCGACACAGAGGTAGCCACAGCCGTGAACTACCGTACTGTACTGTGTCTGCTGCTAATATAGACTGGTTGATAAAGAGATGTCGTAGTATGTATGTATAAAGAAGAAAGAAAAAAAAACCACGGGTAGGTGGTATACAATTATGGATGGACTGCCGAGTGCCGACACAGAGGTAGCTACAGCCGTGAACTACCGTACTGTGAGAGAAAAGGGGTGAGGGAATGTGATCAAGGGCGCCCAAAATTTAGGAGGAAAGTTTGGAAATAATGTACATCATAAACAATAAACGAATGGTGAAAACATGAAATGAATGTAATAATGGTGGTTGCAACAATACTTATGGATTCTTCTAAATGTTCTCAATCAGTTGTCCGTCTATGATTTAAATCCTCAGAAAGTCCTCAATTGATATGTGAAAACAAAAATTTAAGAAAAAAACCAATGTGTAGTACAATTGATGAGAGGATGTCTTAATAAATGGTGTCCAGAAAATGAGGCCCTGGTGAGTAAGGGGCTTGATAGTAGAAAGGATAGATTCTCGCCACCAATATTATCAGGGTTCAAGACGTACCGAAACTCACATAGTATAAAGTAGGAATAAACATATAACGGTATCTTTGTTTGATCGAATAATTTTAGGTACAGCGTACCTCACTCACATGTCCAGTAGGTGTTCTCCACATATAAAGGTATCTTTAAAGGTCTTTAAGAATGGTCCAACGAGGTGAGTTTTAAAAGAAAAAGTTTTTATTTGACATAAGTCAAAAAGAATAAAAATACAGGTAATTACAATTTGACCTTGTTCGTCGGGCAAAGAATGGGGGTGTCGGGAGATATGATTGAAAAATCTCCAAATACCAGAAGGTAGTCCGGAATCCCCTCTGTAAACGAATACCCCCAAAAAAATACCTTATGATGGTCAAAAAACCTGTTTAAAAGTGTGAATCCACGCTCAGCATGCACCGTACTGTGTCTGCTGCGACTGGATGATAAATAATGATATAAAAAATATATATATATCACTACTGCAGCCGGACAGGTATATATATTATATAATGACGGACCTGCTGGACACTGTCTGTCAGCAGAATGAGTTTTTTATAGAATAAAAAAAAAAAACACCACACAAGTGAAGTCACACGACGAGTGTTTAACTTTTTCAGGCAATCACAATATAGTATACTACTAACTATACTGGTGGTCAGTGTGGTCAGGTCACTGGTCAGTCACACTGGCAGTGGCACTCCTGCAGCAAAAGTGTGCACTGTTTAATTTTAATATAATATGTACTCCTGGCTCCTGCTATAACCTATAACTGGCACTGCAGTGCTCCCCAGTCTCCCCCACAATTATAAGCTGTGTGAGCTGAGCACAGTCAGATATATAATATATACATAGATGATGCAGCACACTGGGCTGAGCAGTGCACACAGATATGGTATGTGACTGTCTTGTACTCCTGGCTCCTGCTATAACCTATAACTGGCACTGCAGTGCTCCCCAGTCTCCCCCACAATTATAAGCTGTGTGAGCTGAGCACAGTCAGATATATAATATATACATAGATGATGCAGGCATGCAGCACACTGGGCTGAGCAGTGCACACAGATATGGTATGTGACTGAGTCACTGTGTGTACCGTTTTTTTCAGGCAGAGAACGGATATATTAAATAAAACAACTGCACTGCTGGTGGTCACTGTGGTCAGTCACTAAACTCTGCACTCTCTTCTACAGTATCAGCCTCAGGTCAATCTCTCTCTCTCTCTCCTAATCTAAATGGAGAGGACGCCAGCCACGTCCTCTCCCTATCAATCTCAATGCACGTGTGAAAATGGCGGCGACGCGCGGCTCCTTATATAGAATCCGAGTCTCGCGAGAATCCGACAGCGTCATGATGACGTTCGGGTGCGCTCGGGTTAACCGAGCAAGGCGGGAAGATCCGAGTCGCTCGGACCCGTGAAAAAAAACATGAAGTTCGTGCGGGTTCGGATTCAGAGAAACCGAACCCGCTCATCTCTACTTGCAAGTTGCTGATAGTGTGACCAGTGACCTGACCACCAGTTTAATAAATCACCACCAGTTTATGAGTTTAATATATATTATATATATATATATATATAATTGTATATAATATATATATAATATTGTATACCACCTAGCACCTACCCGTGTTTTTTTTTTTCTTTCTTTCTTCTTTATACATACTACTATAGTAGCTTACTGTAGCAGTCTGCGGTGCTGCTGAGCTGACAGTGTCCAGCAGGTCCGTCATCAGTCATTACATAATAAATATATAATATATACCTGTCCGGCTGCAGTACTAGTGATATTATATATACATATATATTGATTTCATCTCATTATCATCCAGTCTATATTATCAGCAGACACAGTACGTTAGTCCACGGCTGTAGCTACCTCTGTGTCGGCACTCAGCAGTCCATCCATAATTGTATACCACCTACCCGTGGTTGTTGTTTTTTTCTTTCTTCTTTATACATACTACTATAGTAGCTTACTGTAGCAGTCTGCGGTGCTGCTGAGCTGACAGTGTCCAGCAGGTCCGTCATCAGTCATTACATAATAAATATATAATATATACCTGTCCGGCTGCAGTACTAGTGATATTATATATACATATATATTGATTTCATCTCATTATCATCCAGTCTATATTAGCAGCAGACACAGTACGTTAGTCCACGGCTGTAGCTACCTCTGTGTCGGCACTCGGCAGTCCATCCATAATTGTATACCACCTACCCGTTGGTTGTTGTTTTTTTCTTTCTTCTTTATACATACTACTGTAGTAGCTTACTGTAGCAGTCTGCGGTGCTGCTGAGCTGACAGTGTCCAGCAGGTCCGTCATCAGTCATTACATAATAAATATATAATATATACCTGTCCGGCTGCAGTACTAGTGATATTATATATACATATATATTGATTTCATCTCATTATCATCCAGTCTATATTATCAGCAGACACAGTACGTTAGTCCACGGCTGTAGCTACCTCTGTGTCGGCACTCGGCAGTCCATCCATAATTGTATACCACCTACCCGTGGTTGTTGTTTTTTTCTTTCTTCTTTATACATACTACTATAGTAGCTTACTGTAGCAGTCTGCGGTGCTGCTGAGCTGACAGTGTCCAGCAGGTCCGTCATCAGTCATTACATAATAAATATATAATATATACCTGTCCGGCTGCAGTACTAGTGATATTATATATACCTATATATTGATTTCATCTCATTATCATCCAGTCTATATTAGCAGCAGACACAGTACGTTAGTCCACGGCTGTAGCTACCTCTGTGTCGGCACTCGGCAGTCCATCCATAATTGTATACCACCTACCCGTGGTTGTTGTTTTTTTCTTTCTTCTTTATACATACTACTATAGTAGCTTACTGTAGCAGTCTGCGGTGCTGCTGAGCTGACAGTGTCCAGCAGGTCCGTCATCAGTCATTACATAATAAATATATAATATATACCTGTCCGGCTGCAGTACTAGTGATATTATATATACATATATATTGATTTCATCTCATTATCATCCAGTCTATATTAGCAGCAGACACAGTACGGTAGTCCACGGCTGTAGCTACCTCTGTGTCGGCACTCGGCAGTCCATCCATAATTGTATACCACCTACCCGTTGTTGTTGTTTTTTTCTTTCTTCTTTATACATACTACTATAGTAGCTTACTGTAGCAGTCTGCGGTGCTGCTGAGCTGACAGTGTCCAGCAGGTCCGTCATCAGTCATTACATAATAAATATATAATATATACCTGTCCGGCTGCAGTACTAGTGATATTATATATACATATATATTGATTTCATCTCATTATCATCCAGTCTATATTAGCAGCAGACACAGTACGGTAGTCCACGGCTGTAGCTACCTCTGTGTCGGCACTCGGCAGTCCATCCATAATTGTATACCACCTACCAGTGGTTGTTGTTTTTTTCTTTCTTCTTTATACATACTACTATAGTAGCTTACTGTAGCAGTCTGCGGTGCTGCTGAGCTGACAGTGTCCAGCAGGTCCGTCATCAGTCATTTCATAATAAATATATAATATATACCTGTCCGGCTGCAGTACTAGTGATATTATATATACATATATATTGATTTCATCTCATTATCATCCAGTCTATATTAGCAGCAGACACAGTACGTTAGTCCACGGCTGTAGCTACCTCTGTGTCGGCACTCGGCAGTCCATCCATAATTGTATACCACCTACCCGTGGTTGTTGTTTTTTTCTTTCTTCTTTATACATACTACTATAGTAGCTTACTGTAGCAGTCTGCGGTGCTGCTGAGCTGACAGTGTCCAGCAGGTCCGTCATCAGTCATTTCATAATAAATATATAATATATACCTGTCCGGCTGCAGTACTAGTGATATTATATATACATATATATTGATTTCATCTCATTATCATCCAGTCTATATTAGCAGCAGACACAGTACGGTAGTCCACGGCTGTAGCTACCTCTGTGTCGGCACTCGGCAGTCCATCCATAATTGTATACCACCTACCCGTGGTTGTTGTTTTTTTCTTTCTTCTTTATACATACTACTATAGTAGCTTACTGTAGCAGTCTGCGGTGCTGCTGAGCTGACAGTGTCCAGCAGGTCCGTCATCAGTCATTACATAATAAATATATAATATATACCTGTCCGGCTGCAGTACTAGTGATATTATATATACATATATATTGATTTCATCTCATTATCATCCAGTCTATATTAGCAGCAGACACAGTACGGTAGTCCACGGCTGTAGCTACCTCTGTGTCGGCACTCGGCAGTCCATCCATAAGTATACTAGTATCCATCCATCTCCATTGTTTACCTGAGGTGCCTTTTAGTTGTCCCTATTAAAATATGGAGAACAAAAATGTTGAGGTTCCAAAATTAGGGAAAGATCAAGATCCACTTCCACCTCGTGCTGAAGCTGCTGCCACTAGTCATGGCCGAGACGATGAAATGCCAACAACGTCGTCTGCCAAGGCCGATGCCCAATGTCATAGTACAGAGCATGTAAAATCCAAAACACCAAATATCAGTAAAAAAAGGACTCCAAAACCTAAAATAAAATTGTCGGAGGAGAAGCGTAAACTTGCCAATATGCCATTTACCACACGGAGTGGCAAGGAACGGCTGAGGCCCTGGCCTATGTTCATGGCTAGTGTTTCAGCTTCACATGAGGATGGAAGCACTCAGCCTCTCGCTAGAAAAATGAAAAGACTCAAGCTGGCAAAAGCACCTCAAAGAACTGTGCGTTCTTCGAAATCCCAAATCCACAAGGAGAGTCCAATTGTGTCGGTTGCGATGCCTGACCTTCCCAACACTGGACGTGAAGAGCATGCGCCTTCCACCATTTGCACGCCCCCTGCAAGTGCTGGAAGGAGCACCCGCAGTCCAGTTCCTGATAGTCAGATTGAAGATGTCAGTGTTGAAGTACACCAGGATGAGGAGGATATGGGTGTTGCTGGCGCTGGGGAGGAAATTGACCAGGAGGATTCTGATGGTGAGGTGGTTTGTTTAAGTCAGGCACCCGGGGAGACACCTGTTGTCCGTGGGAGGAATATGGCCATTGACATGCCTGGTGAAAATACCAAAAAAATCAGCTCTTCGGTGTGGAAGTATTTCAACAGAAATGCGGACAACAGGTGTCAAGCCGTGTGTTGCCTTTGTCAAGCTGTAATAAGTAGGGGTAAGGACGTTAACCACCTCGGAACATCCTCCCTTATACGTCACCTGCAGCGCATTCATAATAAGTCAGTGACAAGTTCAAAAACTTTGGGTGACAGCGGAAGCAGTCCACTGACCAGTAAATCCCTTCCTCTTGTAACCAAGCTCACGCAAACCACCCCACCAACTCCCTCAGTGTCAATTTCCTCCTTACCCAGGAATGCCAATAGTCCTGCAGGCCATGTCACTGGCAATTCTGACGAGTCCTCTCCTGCCTGGGATTCCTCCGATGCATCCTTGAGTGTAATGCCTACTGCTGCTGGCGCTGCTGTTGTTGCTGCTGGGAGTCGATCGTCATCCCAGAGGGGAAGTCGGAAGACCACTTGTACTACTTCCAGTAAGCAATTGACTGTCCAACAGTCCTTTGCGAGGAAGATGAAATATCACAGCAGTCATCCTGCTGCAAAGTGGATAACTGAGGCCTTGACAACTATGTTGGTGTTAGACGTGCGTCCGGTATCCGCCGTTAGTTCACAGGGAACTAGACAATTTATTGAGGCAGTGTGCCCCCGTTACCAAATACCATCTAGGTTCCACTTCTCTAGGCAGGCGATACCGAGAATGTACACGGACGTCAGAAAAAGACTCACCAGTGTCCTAAAAAATGCAGTTGTACCCAATGTCCACTTAACCACGGACATGTGGACAAGTGGAGCAGGGCAGGGTCAGGACTATATGACTGTGACAGCCCACTGGGTAGATGTATGGACTCCCGCCGCAAGAACAGCAGCGGCGGCACCAGTAGCAGCATCTCGCAAACGCCAACTCTTTCCTAGGCAGGCTACGCTTTGTATCACCGCTTTCCAGAATACGCACACAGCTGAAAACCTCTTACGGCAACTGAGGAAGATCATCGCGGAATGGCTTACCCCAATTGGACTCTCCTGTGGATTTGTGGCATCGGACAACGCCAGCAATATTGTGTGTGCGTTAAATATGGGCAAATTCCAGCACGTCCCATGTTTTGCACATACCTTGAATTTGGTGGTGCAGAATTTTTTAAAAAACGACAGGGGTGTGCAAGAGATGCTGTCGGTGGCCAGAAGAATTGCGGGACACTTTCGGCGTACAGGCACCACGTACAGAAGACTGGAGCACCACCAAAAACAACTGAACCTGCCCTGCCATCATCTGAAGCAAGAAGTGGTAACGAGGTGGAATTCAACCCTCTATATGCTTCAGAGGTTGGAGGAGCAGCAAAATGCCATTCAAGCCTATACAATTCAGCACGATATAGGAGGTGGAATGCACCTGTCTCAAGCGCAGTGGAGAATGATTTCAACGTTGTGCAAGGTTCTGATGCCCTTTGAACTTGCCACACGTGAAGTCAGTTCAGACACTGCCAGCCTGAGTCAGGTCATTCCCCTCATCAGGCTTTTGCAGAAGAAGCTGGAGACATTGAAGGAGGAGCTAACACAGAGCGATTCCGCTAGGCATGTGGGACTTGTGGATGGAGCCCTTAATTCGCTTAACAAGGATTCACGGGTGGTCAATCTGTTGAAATCAGAGCACTACATTTTGGCCACCATGCTCGATCCTAGATTTAAAGCCTACCTTGGATCTCTCTTTCCGGCAGACACAAGTCTGCTGGGGTTCAAAGACCTGCTGGTGAGAAAATTGTCAAGTCAAGCGGAACGCGACCTGTCAACATCTCCTCCTTCACATTCTCCCGCAACTGGGGGTGCGAGGAAAAGGCTCAGAATTCCGAGCCCACCCGCTGGCAGTGATGCAGGGCAGTCTGGAGCGACTGCTGATGCTGACATCTGGTCCGGACTGAAGGACCTGACAACGATTACGGACATGTCGTCTACTGTCACTGCATATGATTCTCTCAACATTGAAAGAATGGTGGAGGATTATATGAGTGACCGCATCCAAGTAGGCACGTCACACAGTCCGTACTTATACTGGCAGGAAAAAGAGGCAATTTGGAGGCCCTTGCACAAACTGGCTTTATTCTACCTAAGTTGCCCTCCCACAAGTGTGTACTCCGAAAGAGTGTTTAGTGCCGCCGCTCACCTTGTCAGCAATCGGCGTACGAGGTTACATCCAGAAAATGTGGAGAAGATGATGTTCATTAAAATGAATTTTAATCAATTCCTCCGTGGAGACATTGACCAGCAGCAATTGCCTCCACAAAGTACACAGGGAGCTGAGATGGTAGATTCCAGTGGGGACGAATTGATAATCTGTGAGGAGGGGGATGTACACGGTGATATATCGGAGGATGATGATGAGGTGGACATCTTGCCTCTGTAGAGCCAGTTTGTGCAAGGAGAGATTAATTGCTTCTTTTTAGGTGGGGGTCCAAACCAACCCGTCATTTCAGTCACAGTCGTGTGGCAGACCCTGTCACTGAAATGATGGGTTGGTTAAAGTGTGCATGTCCTGTTTATACAACATAAGGGTGGGTGGGAGGGCCCAAGGACAATTCCATCTTGCACCTCTTTTTTCTTTCATTTTTATTTGCGTCATGTGCTGTTTGGGGAGTGTTTTTTGGAAGGGCCATCCTGTGTGACACTGCAGTGCCACTCCTAGATGGGCCCGGTGTTTGTGTCGGCCACTAGGGTCGCTAAGCTTAGTCACACAGCTACCTCATTGCGCCTCTTTTTTTCTTTGCGTCATGTGCTGTTTGGGGAGGGTTTTTTGGAAGGGACATCCTGCGTGAGACACTGCAGTGCCACTCCTAGATGGGCCCGGTGTTTGTGTCGGCCACTAGGGTCGCTAAGCTTAGTCACACAGCTACCTCATTGCGCCTCTTTTTTTCTTTGCGTCATGTGCTGTTTGGGGAGGGTTTTTTGGAAGGGACATCCTGCGTGACACTGCAGTGCCACTCCTAGATGGGCCCGGTGTTTGTGTCGGCCACTAGGGTCGCTTATCTTACTCACACAGCTACCTCATTGCGCCTCTTTTTTTCTTTGCGTCATGTGCTGTTTGGGGAGGGTTTTTTGGAAGGGACATCCTGCGTGACACTGCAGTGCCACTCCTAGATGGGCCAGGTGTTTGTGTCGGCCACTAGGGTCGCTTATCTTACTCACACAGCTACCTCATTGCGCCTCTTTTTTTCTTTGCGTCATGTGCTGTTTGGGGAGGTTTTTTTGGAAGGGACATCCTGCGTGACACTGCAGTGCCACTCCTAGATGGGCCAGGTGTTTGTGTCGGCCACTAGGGTCGCTTAGCTTACTCACACAGCTACCTCATTGCGCCTCTTTTTTTCTTCTTTGCGTCATGTGCTGTTTGGGGAGTGTTTTTTGGAAGGGACATCCTACGTGACACTGCAGTGCCACTCCTTGATGGGCCAGGTGTTTGTGTCGGCCACTAGGGTCGCTTAGCTTACTCACACAGCTACCTCATTGCGCCTCTTTTTTTCTTCTTTGCGTCATGTGCTGTTTGGGGAGTGTTTTTTGGAAGGGACATCCTGCGTGACACTGCAGTGACACTCCTAGATGGGCCAGGTGTTTGTGTCGGCCACTAGGGTCGCTTAGCTTAGTCATCCAGCAACCTCGGTGCAAATTTTAGGACTAAAAATAATATTGTGAGGTGTGAGGTATTCAGAATAGACTGAAAATGAGTGGAAATTATGGTTTTTGAGGTTAATAATACTTTGGGATCAAAATGACCCCCAAATTCTATGATTTAAGCTGTTTTTTAGTGTTTTTTGAAAAAAACACCCGAATCCAAAACACACCCGAATCCGACAAAAAAAATTCGGTGAGGTTTTGCCAAAACGCGGTCGAACCCAAAACACGGCCGCGGAACCGAACCCAAAACCAAAACACAAAACCCGAAAAATTTCAAGTGCACATCTCTAGTTAATACGGTCTTAATGTGTATAAATCAGGGGTCTTCAACCCGTGGCCCGCGGGCCACAGGTGGCCCGCTGCTATGGTTTCCATGGCCCGCCGACGCGCCCGCCCGCAGCGCACATATGAACACAAAAAAAAAAATAATAATAATTTTTCCCTTTCCCGGAGTCATGTGACTCCCCCGCACTGTCACTGGTTGCCTGTGAAGAAGGGGAGTAGCTCCTCTTAGGCTGGTCAGTGGTCTGGTCACCCTTACTGTGTCTCCCTCCCTGTGTCTCCCTCCGCCTGCAGTGTTGAATAGGTGGGTGAGAGCGGTGGGGACCCGGCTGGGGGGGGTGCGGCAAGTTACCATTGAGAGCAGGGGGCAGTGCGGGAACCCGGCGGGCGGGAGCGGAGGGGGTGCGGCAGCATGTATGCAGCCTGAGCATGGCTGTGTGCGGCGGGGACCCGGCGCGGGGGGGGGGGGGGGGGGGGCTGCGGCAGGAGAATAAAAGTGTATAAGTGTTGAGGGCAGGGGGCAGTGCAGGAACCCGGCGTGCGGGAGCGGCGGGGACGGGGGTGCGGCAGCCTGAGCATGGCAGTGAATAAATTAGTATTGAGGGCAGGGGGCGTGGCGGGGGACCCAGCAGGGGGTGTATTAAGTATTAAGAGCAGAGATGGCAGGGAGCATGCTTTGACAATGCTGCTGTCTGTCTGTGATGGGGAGGAGGGAGGGTATGATAGCACCTATGTCTTGACATAGGCGCTATCATACCCTCCCTCCCCCCATCACAGACAGACAGCAGCAATATTGTGAAAGCATGCCCACATTATACCCACCAGTCCAGTGATACTGCCGTATGAGTCCAGTTCAGTGCTTACAGACCAACATCTTGAGAATACTCTGCGCATAGCGACTTCTAACATTGATGCCAACATCGACAAGCTGGCCAAGCAAAAACAATGCCAAGTTTCCCACTGATATGAACTTATTATAATAACAAAGGTAAAGTAGACCATGTTTCATTCATTAAATTACAATAATTATCTTTTGAAGTCTTTTTTATGGTCTTATGAGTCTAGAAAAGGTCTCATTACAATCATAAATTAAAATTTAGATTCTAAATACCGCAGTATAGCTTAGTGGCCCTCGGCTTCGTTTCATTTTTTTATGTGGCCCACACTGTCTTAAAGGTTGAAGACCCCTGGTATAAATCATGTACTGATTGCTATATAATTGGATCTAATCAGGAAACATTATGGTCGACCTAGGAAATAGTATCCGTGTCGATCTCAGGGAGTAGTAACTGAGTAAAATAACCAATTTTTTTGCGACCTCGAGGGGTCTGAGAGAGATATAGCTATGACTATGACAACCAAAGATATTTCTACGTCTGTGGCTGGGTCACAGATTTATGCAAACTTACTACATATATTCATGTATAGTTTCTGATATGCATCATATTATCATTCAAATTCTTTACCCAGTCAGATATTGGTGGTGCCGACAGGGCCACCCACACACATCCGAGTCCCCCATATAGTTTTCTCGTGGAAAAACATTAATGTACCAATATGTTGACACACATGTACCCAGTTCCTGAGTCGGTGGTGCCGACAGGGTCACTCCCCCAGTCGTTTGTGGGAAGCCCCCCGCCCCAGACATGCCGACACGCGTGTACTAAACACCTACCGACATATAGGGGACAGACTCACAGTAATTTCTGTCAGAGAAAACACAGAGAGAGTTTTTCAGCCTATCACCCAGCGCTTACAGACGGTTCTGAACACTTATACAATGCCCAAACCTGCAGCCCATATATATTAACATATATTTTGCCACATTTACTGCGCCCCCCCCCCCCTCGTTTTACACCCTGATACTGCCAGCAGTGTGAGGAAGGGCCGGCGTTTGTGATAGAGAAAATGGCGCTGGCTGAGTGAAGTGTGAGGGCTAAGCCCCGCCCCCGCAATGGCGCGCTTCAGACCCGCAATTTTTGTCAAAATCTTTATACTGGCGGGGGTTAGGACAGTGCCCTGGCACTATGTCCCCTGTTGACAGTCGAAATTAAGGTTATTTATGCTGCCCAGGGTGCCCCCCCTGCGCCCTGCACCCTGTAGTGCCTCTGTATGGGAGCATGGCACGCAGCGCGGCCGCTGTGCGGTACCTCATATGCCGTCACTGAAATCTTCTGATCTTCTTCTACTCACCTGTCTTCTGACTTCTGGCTCTGCAAGGGGGGTGACGGCGGGCTCTGGGAGTGAACCCCTAGGCGTACCTAGTGTTCCAAACCCTCAGAAGCTAATGGTGTCCTGTAGCCAAGAAGCAGAGCCTTTAAACTCACTAGAAGTAGGTCTGACTTCTCTCCCCTAAGTCCCACGATGCAGGGAGACCATTGCCAGCAGCCTCTCTGAAAAGAAAAAACCTAACATAAAGTCTTTTCCGAGAAACTCAGTAGAGCTCCTCAGATGTGCATCCAGTCTGCCTGGGCACAGATCTAAATTGGAGTCTGGAGGAGGGGCATAGAGGGAGCTGGCAGGTCACACCCTTTGAAAGTCTTAAAGTGCCTATGTCTCCTGCGGATCCCGTCTATACCCCATGGTCCTTATGGAATCCCCAGCATCCTCTAGGACGTATGAGAAAACAGGGAAAGAAACTCTATTGGTTGGGGCACTCAGCTTAAGTCTAAAATGTTACTTACTTTTATTAGGTATACATTAAAATTACTTATTAAAAGTTTAAGTTTAGATATGGGCTGAGTGCCCCATCCAAGAGAGTTTCTTTCCCTGTTTTTTCTTGCATAATTTTTACTGTCTGGGTGAATCTCCACCTGTTGATTAATATATTCATTCACTTAAGGTGAATACTTTATTACTATGTATGTGGATTGTCCTATGTCATTATCTCTTTGATAGATTCCTCTAGTCAGGGACCCCAGTGCTTGTTGCCTGTTCCCCTTTTTTCCCTTTTTACTGGAACTAACCCTAAGGTTATTCAGGAATCAGGATGCCCGGAAAATTTACACTGCTGACCATGGATGCAGCCACTGGTTTCAGCACGCCTGGAAAACATCCACAATACCCCTGTTGTCTGCAACTCTCCCCCTTCCTGCCCCCAAATGGCTCCAAACTGTCACTCACCAAATAGCTGCAGGCTCCTGTGCAGATCCTCCCAAAAAATTGGAGATTTGTGTGAATATCGAAACAGAATCAGCCCCAATATACCAGTGATCCATCTAGTAATCAAACTCATGTCCATATAATAGATTATACAGTAGGTGTATTTTTTCTATAATGAAATGGAACCCAATACGTAATCAAAAGATCCTTGTAATCTTCAATATTGTCATCTCTGTTTGAACATTAAGAAAAAAGGATAAAGAAAACAAATTACCTTGTATTAATAATTAAAAAAAACAACAACACTTTAAATGATGTATAAAAAGTATACATTAATACATACTATTCCAGGGGTGTAGCAAGTCTCCTACACTATTCCAATGTTAATAAATACAGAAGGAATAGTGTGAAGGGTGATACTACTCTCAGTATAGGCAATTTTCTCTGAATAATCTCTCTTGGTGATCTTAACAGAAGTCTAACTAAACACCACAGGTACTGTACCCAACGCGTTTCAACTTTAATCGTTCTCAAGGCGTTTACATGTTACAATATACAGTTTATGCAGCTGTTTTAAAGTACATTGAGTCTTTAAACAATCTAAAAAAATGCAGACATGTAGAGAATGTAATTTTGTACAATTGTACCTATTTGACAGCTGTACACATAATATGGTACTCACATATGCTGTACCACTTCTATGAAATGACTCGTGAAGTGCTAAGTTTCAATTTATCCTCTAAATTACTTGCCCCTTGGAGCCTCCTTCATGTGTTTACTTATTCATGAAATCAGAAGTCATACGGACTGCCTCTATTCCACCTATCAAATTTGCACCTTTCTTTATAGTTAAGGTAATTTACACCTGGTGCGCACCACAGAATATCTTTATTTTGCATACTGTAGGTGCACTTAGATTGTCCATACAGCTAAATTCAAACATACTGTACCTGTTTTTCACTGTCAGGAGATGCCTCTGAAAACAAGAAATATGCCTCTGTTACAATTCTATATTACTGAGTATTATCCAAGTGAGACCCATGTAACAGATGTTAACAGGTATATGACAACAACAGAGATCAACCCAATTAGTATCACAAAAAATATGTTGCTAACTAGTGATATGATCTCTTTTATGGCAAAAGGGGTGGAGTTCTTAACCGACAAAGGCATCCTACATTATGCAGCTTCCCGGCATTCCCTGACAATTTCCATCTCAACTGCCTGCATCATGCCAATCAGCAGAAGAACGACTGCCAGATCCGGTAGTAGTAAGTTTCTCTGAGTGTGCATGACACTAAGGACAGTCATACCTCTAAAAACTGCCTTTTACTTCTTTTGCTGCATTCCCCATATGTATCAAGCTATGGAAAGCAAAACTTTATAGAGCTTGTGCCTGTCAGGCAACATCATCTATAGGCAAGATGTATTGCATAGAACAGGGCCGGCTCCAGGCATGTTCGACTTGAGCGCCCTTAATGGGCGCCGCACGCTGGCGCCGCCCTATTGGAGCATGGAGCCGAACCTGTCTTGTAGCCTGCAGCAGCTGCCAGCCTAGGTCCGGCCCGGCCCGCCTCCGGCGATTACAGTGGCTGCCTGTGTGTTAGGGGGATTGCTGTAGGCGGTACTATGCTAGACTGATCTGTGCGCATCAGACGCTGGCACCGCACAGCGCGCATAGCGCGCACTGAGTAGTTCAGCCTAGTCCGCACACAGCAGCACTCGCCCTCCCTCGTCGCCGGCACAGGTACTGTGGGGGGCATATCTGACACTCTGGAGACATGTGTATCTGGCACTGTGGGGACATTTATGTATCTGGAACTGTGGGGGCATTTATGTATCTGACACTGTGGGGGCATATATATATATCTGGCACTATGGGGCATTTATGTATCTGGCACTATGGGGCATTTATGTATCTGGCACTCTGGGGGCATTTAGGTATCTGGCACTGGGGGCATATATGTATCTGGCACTGTGGGGGCATATATGTATCTGGCACTGTGGGGACATGTGTATCTGGCACTGCTGGGGGGCATATCATGTGTAGCTGGCACTGCTGGGGGGCATATCATGTGTAGCTGGCACTGCTGGGGGGCATATCATGTGTAGCTAGCACTGTGGGGGCATATATCTATCTGGCACTGTGGGGCATTTATGTATCTGGCACTGTGGGGGCATATATGTATCTGGCACTGTGGGGGCATATATGTATCTGCACTGTGGGGGCATATATGTATCTGGCACTGTGGGGACATGTGTATCTGGCACTGCTGGGGGGCATATCATGTGTAGCTGGCACTGCTGGGGGGCATATCATGTGTAGCTGGCACTGCTGGGGGGCATATCATGTGTAGCTAGCACTGTGGGGGCATATATCTATCTGGCACTGTGGGGGCATTTATGTATCTGGCACTGTGGGGGCATATATGTATCTGGCACTGTGGGGGCATATATGTATCTGCACTTGGGGGCATATATGTACCTGGCACTGTGGGGGCATTTATGTATCTGGCACTGTGGAGGCATTTATGTATCTGGCACTGTATGGACATGTGTATCTGGCACTGCTGGGGGGGCATATCATGTGTATCTGGCACTGCTGGGGGCATATCATGTGTAGCTGGCACTGCTGGGGGCATATATGTATCTGGCACTGTGGGGACATGTGTATTTGGCACTGCTGGTGGGGCATATCATGTGTACCTGGCACTGCTGGGGGTGCATATCATGTGTAGCTGGCACTGCTGGGGGGCATATCATGTGTAGCTGGCACTGCTGGGGGCATATCATGTGTAGCTGGCACTGCTGGGGGGCATATCATGTCTAGCTGGCACTGCTGGGGGGCATTTATGTATCTGGCACTGTGGGGACATGTGTATATGACACTGCTGGGGGGTATATCATGTGTATCTGACACTGTTGGGGGGAATATCATGTGTATCTGGCACTGCTGGGGGGCAAATCACGTCTAGCTGGGACTGCTGGGGGACATATCATGTGTAGCTGGCACTGCTGGGAGGGCATATCATGTGTAGCTGGCACCGCTGGGGGGGCATATCATGTGTAGCTGGCACTGCTGGGGGGAATATCATGTGGGGGGCATATCATGTGTAGCTGGCACTGCTGGGGGCATATCATGTCTAGCTGGCACTGCTGGGGGGCATATCATGTGTAGCTGGCACTGCTGGGGGCATATCATGTCTAGCTGGCACTGCTGGGGGGCATATTATGTGTAGCTGGCACTGCTGGGGGCATATCATGTCTATCTGCCACTGCTGGCGGGCATATCATGTCTATGTGGCACTGCTGGGTGGCATGTCATGTCTATGTGGCACTGCTGGAGGGCATGTCATGTCTATCTGGCACTGCTGGGGGGCATGTCATGTCTATCTGGCACTGCACTACTGTAGACATTATGTGTATCTGGCACTATACTGTAGACATTATGCGTGTTTGGCACTATACTGTAGACATTATGTGTATCTGGCACTATACTGGAGACATTATGTGTATCTGGCACTATACTGGAGACATTATGTGTATCTGGCACTATACTGGAGACATTATGCATGTCTGGCACTATACTGTAGACCAGGCATTCCCAACCACGGTCCTCAAGGCACACTAACAGTGCATGTATTAGTGATATCCAGGCTTCAGCACAGGTGACTTAATTAGTAGCTCAGTTATTTTGATTTAACCATCTGTGCTGCAGCCTGGATATCACTAAAACCTGCACTGTTGGTGTGCCTTGAGGACCGTGGTTGGGAATCCCTGCTATAGACATTATGTGTATCTGGCATTATACTGTAGACATTATGCGTGTCTGGCACTATACTGTAGACATTATGCGTGTCTGGCACTATACTGTAGACATTATGTGTATCTGGCACTATACTGGAGACATTATGTGTAAGGAACACTACTGTGGCTGTTATGTGTAAGGCTGCTAATTGTGTGCGTAGAGGGTGTGTGAAAATATAATTATTTATATTTTTATAATATGAAGTTGCGAGGCCACGCCCACTTTTCCAGGAGCGCGTGCAATGAAGGCGCACGCATGGGGGTGGTGACGCTTTGACATTTTCTCGCTCAGGGTGCTAGCAGGCCTAGAGCCGGCCCTGGCATAGAATATGCAATACTTGCCTCCCTAGATGTGACACCCTGAATGTGCGGAGAGGCAGTAAGATCTTTACAGACTCTTTGGGCCTTATACAGCTCCCGTTCGATCTGTGGCGCATGCCACAAAGTAATGATGTTCGGTACTTTGTGCATGATCCGGCCCATACTGGCATTTGCATTATGGGTCTACGACATTGTATGTAGATAAGCAGCAGACTTTTAGTGATTGACAGTCTGCTGCCATTTGGAGGCAGGGGGTGGGTGGTGATGGCCGCCTTTTGCCAAAACAGGCATGTCGCCTCCATCTTGGGGGAATGCTGAGGCCACAATTTTTATTAGAAGATTCCTGGCTTCTTTGTTGGATCTGTGGCAGCCGGCTTGCATGACCCGATGTAGCTGGTCAATGGTGTCGCAAGTGATCCGATGCTGCATCCTAGGATGCATTACAGGATCACTAATGCAAGCATGAGGTGTCTACTTTTATCAGATGCTCCCTGCTGCATTACCATACTAGTACTTCCATGTAAGCATCAGCAATAGCACTTTCAACGATATCTGAATCAGGCCCCTTGCGTCAAAAGTCTGTGCATGTACAGTTGGTATAGCTCAGCAATGGCTGCAGCGGCGACTACCTTGTGCAGGGGGGACCGCTAAGCACATATAAAGAGACATGTATGTAATATATGTGCTGGCAGTGCATCAGAATTGGCAGCGGCACTGTATACCACAGCTGCCATGCAGAACCCTGGACTCAGCATTAGGCTTTCCGCTCCTAAGCCCCACCCTCAGACTCTCATTGGCTAGTTTCACAGTAGTCTGGGGGAGGCTTAGGAGAGTGAAAGCTAATGCTGAGTCCTAGGTTCTGCAGGTGCAGCACTGCAGCATAGTGCATGGACACCTGACAGTGACTGTACCCCCATCCTGCCCAGACCAGTGCCCTCAGTCACAATCTCACAGAACTTGGGGGAGGGCTGGTGTAATGTGTATAAGGGGCTCTACCTGGCTTAATGTGTATAAGGGGCTCTTGTAAAGTGCAACGGAATATGCTATGCTATATAAGAAACTGTTAATAAATAAATACCTGGTGTAAATGTGTGTAAGGGGCTCTATCTGGTATAATGTGTATAAGGGACTCTACCTGGCATAATGTGTGTAAGCGGCTCTACCTGGCATAATGTGTATAAGGGGCTCTACCTGGCATAACGTGTATAAGGGGCTCTACCTGGCGTAATGTTTATAAGGAGATTTACCTGTTTAATGTGTTTAAGGGGGCTCTAACTGGCATAATGTGTATAAGGGGTTCTGTCTGCTTAATGTGTATAAGGAGCTCTACCTGGCATAATGTGTACAAAAATAAACCTACTAGTGAACATAGATTGCAAGCTCCACTGGGGCAGGGCTGATGTGAATGGCCAAATATTCTCTGAAAAGCGCTGCGGAATATGTGTGCGCTATATAAATAACTTAATAAATAAGGGGCTCTGTACCTGCTTAATGCGTATAAGGGGCTCTACCTAGCATGTGTATAAGGGGCTCTACCTGGCATAATGTATATAATTGGCTCTACCTGGTGTAATTTGTGTAAGGGGCTCTACCTTGCACGATGTATGTAAGGGGCTCTACTTAGTGTAATGTGTATAAGGGGCTATACCGTAGTGTAATGTGTGCAAGGGGCTCTACCTTGCATAATGTGTATAAGGGGTTCTACCTGGCAAAATGTGTGTAAGGGGCTCTACCTGGCATAATATGTGCAAGGGGCTCTACTGTGGCGCAATGTGTGCAAGGGGTTCTACTGTGGCGTAACGTGTATAAGGGGTATTACTGTGTGGTGTAATGTGAATAACAGACACTACTGTGAGGTGTAATGTGAATTGGTACTATTCTGTGGCTACACCCCTTCTCCATGAAGCCATGCCCTTATATTTTTGATGCACACCTATGGTGCACCCTTTCCCTGTTTTTAGTAAGGGGGGCAGTGGGGTCACCAATTCTTTTTCTGGCACAGGGCACCAAAATGTCTAGTTATAGCTCTGCCTTCAAGATACAACAAAAGTGCACAACTGAGTTGTACAAAAGGTTCTCCTAAAGGAGCATTGTTGACATAATTGCATGATATATGCCTGTGTGGTTATTGTCATGTCTTTCATGGGTGCACAGATTGATCAGGCAATGTGCTGAGAAGTGCAAAACATTTGTCTGTGTCATAGTATATTCCAGAGTAACATATTTTTTATTGTTATGCTGTGAAATAGAAACCTAGCAATTTTTTTTTTTTACACAAGTATACTAGCAATCGTGTGTATATGGGTATTTCCGGTGTGAGTTCTATATACTGAACAGCAGGTAACTTCTGAGGTGAAAAAAGCACATGCACGAGTGCTCTACACGTAGCTGCGGTACCCCCCAGTCGCGCAGCACCCCACCCCTCCCAGTCCCTTACCCCCTTATCCCAGAGCCGGGACACACTGCACTTTGGGCATCAGTGGTGTAAACAAGCTGGAATCGATGCTGTCTGCCTAGCCCCAAAAAAAACAGGAGGGGGGGGGGGAGCCTGTTTCCTTTTCCTGTGTGCTGTTTAGACCAGCCCATTATGTTAATTGCAGGAATATTTTGCACATTTCACGACAACGGGCTGCCAGTGTGTACAGAGGAAAGATTAATTGGCCAATGTCCTTAACAAGCGATATACTGTACCTTTAGATGGCAGTGGTGGTTGGTCAGTGTGTATGAACAACCACCATGTGTAGATGTACTGTATATGAAATCCCAGTAGCGGAATGCCAGCTGTCACTATACCGAAAGCGGTATCCCGTCTGTCGGAATCCCGGCAACGTGTCCCCTCGCAGGCTTGCCACAGGTTCTACTTCCACTCGGTTGGTGGCATGTACTTACAAATCGAGTGGAAATTCCGGATGGGTGTCGGGATTCCAGCTGTCGGCATATCACCGGATTGTCACTGGTTTAGTGGATGGTAGAGTGTACACCTCACACTCTTAAACAGTCCAGTCAGTTGCAAGAGGTGATATTAATGAGGTTATTAAAAAGCACAGAATAACTGAAAGTCCCACTTACAGCACTGGCTGCGGAGACTCCCAGTACCATCCAGTCAGTCTCGACAGTCGCCATGAAGGAGGGTGAATCCACTGTTCGAAATGCAGAAATTACACTAGTAGAACAGACAGGTATTAGTGTTATAATGATGATAGCTGGGATATATATCCTATGTGCTGCCATGTGTTCTGCCTGTCATTTGCCGCCGGGTCCAGCAGTGCAGTAGGGGTAGAGCCACCGCAGACACACTGAGGGTGAACGTCCCATCTCCCAGGCAGTGTATGAGGTAACAGGTGTGCAGTGGTCTCTTGCAGTAGCATATGCTAGCAATCCCATCAGTATATACTATTATGTGAGACCTCAATGAAGCAGTGGAGCAGCTATACACAAGCACTAATAGGATCCATAATCCAGCTAATAGATGTAAGCGGCTCTGTATTTCCATCGCATTTCTCCGCCAGCAGGACGGCTTTTTCAAAAAGCAGATAAGGTAGCTAAGGCTGACTCACAAGCAACTAGCCTGTTCATGCGAAAGGGACCGGGTGACAGGGGGCCCCTAAAAGAATGGGTGTACCAAGCTCTAAGATTTCTGTTGCCGGCCTTGGAACCAATGGTCATGTGAGTGTCACTTTTGGCTGAGTCACCTGGTGTTCTGGTAAGTATTCAATTTCTCTCACTTTCCTCTGCCCATAGGCGTTACTGTGGGTGCAAGGGGTGCGGTTGCTATGGGGCCCGGGCTGCCTCCAGGGCCCACTGCTCCCCCTGCACCCAGACACACACCGATTGGCTACCGGTAGTCACCTATCAGCCCATATTGTGCTACACTGAGTGGGGTGAGGATACAGGGGTCATACCCTCCAACTGTACCTTTTTAATAGGTACAGTACCTTTTTTTATGGTCTGTACTGATTTTTGGCTCTTCAAACTTCCATTGAACGTATAGGAAAAGGGACGTGGCCACTCCCCCTTTTCTAATTTGTACCGATTTTTATGTGTAAAATGTTGGAGGGTATAAGGGGTGCTCATTCTCCAAGTTTGTGCATGTCAGATACGCCACTGGCCTAACCCCCCTCTAGTGCCTAAACCTTACCATCCTGTCCTGCAGCCTAACCCTTATGTCGACATGTTGTCTGTCATTTTAACTGTCAACATTGTAGTGTTGACATTATAAATGTTGACATTGTTATTGATGACCTTATGACTATGGGGGTGATTCAGTTCTGATAGCTGGGCTTGCTTAAATTGTTGTGCTGCGTTCAGATAGACGTGACAATGCTAAATTCCTTTGTCGTATAACAACCCTTTATGAAGCTAAGAACACTGTACGCTGTTTACTTATGAAGTACCGTAATGGTACGCTAGTTGCGTAACGATCGCTCAGCCGTAGGCGAGACGCTCAAGCGTCACGTTCGCTCACGGCCCAGCGATCACAGGACACGTTATTGGTTATGTCTAGGGTAATGATTCGCTGTAGCGTAGCCTACGCTCGAGACCACGAGGAGGTCACCAGCGATGCAGACGCTCACAACACTATACCTTTATGTTAAAACCTTATACCAATGAAATACAAAGAATACCTTAATGTGAGTACAGGGTGTAAGTGCAACCTTGTGTAACCTGACTAACTACAAAGCTGCTTGAGCGTCACCGACGCTCAAGTGAACACTTAACACTATAGGAAATACACAGATGCTGGTTTAGGTTCCAAAGCCTATTGACTGTATTATATCTAATATACTTGTAAAAGGGGATAACAGTACAAATGATACACTACAATATAACAGAGACTTCCTAACCACAGAACTAAACAATAAATACAAAAAGACAATACTACACTGACCTAAATGCAATACAATACAATACTATCTAATACAATACAATACTAGCCTAGTCTAGGGGAGATATGAGAGAACAGAACAGAGAGAGAGAGAGAGAGAGAGAGAGATGAGATGAGAGAAATTGGCTCACAGAAAGACAATGATAACGGAGAGAAACTTACGCACAAAGGGTATGATCGCCTGCGCCTCGATATCCAGCTCCCGGCTATCAGCAGATAACCGTTGATGAGAGAGTGAGAGCTGGAGGTGGTCGGCCTGCCTATTTATGCCCCACACACAATGCAATCTCCTGGTCCTACAATCCCATTGTCCATTGGCCGAAGGAATTCGGCCCTGTATCATAACAAAAGGTCATAGGGTGATTCATACAGGTGGGCTGTGACGATTTCCAACAGCTCAGGTGGGTGGGAAACTGGGTTTCCCGCCGCATACCTGAGTATGTGTAATTAATAGAAATGGACATAAACTTCTTATGTCCATAACTATTCGCACGAGCGATTAATACGCTCCAAACCAACACCGGAATATTGCTAATTAAATACTCTTCCGATGGGTACCAAACACTGCTGTATGATTCCTGTTAGACCCTTCGTACGATATAAAGAGGGATTCCTCAGCTCTGGGACATTGTATTTTAACCAAACTTTCAGAATCTATCAAAGGGACCATGATCTATAAACTACATTAATTGTGAACATTTGTAACGAATGAGTCGCACGCTACGACTACATAAACTCTACCGTAAATACGCATACCGCGCCTGCGAGTGCACGTTATTGCGGGTATGCGCATCCACGGGAGAGCGCACGCACGCGCAGCGCGGACCAGTGTGCGGTGCAAATATGGCAACGTGCATTGAGACATTTTTCTGACTTTGACAGTCCACCCTTTGGCAGTCAATAATAACTGCCACAAAACATTTAAGGAGAAAAATGTAAGTCAGGGGTTAATTGATTTCCATGGTTGGGTAGGGGAGGAGAGAGGAGAAGGTGTGAAGAGGGTATGACCTAGTGAGATAGCAGAAGCATGTGTGTATGAATCCATGTTTGGGGGGTCATGTATCATCGTGCCGTACGTGTTGTAAATCAAGCTTCGAGGTATTGCGAAGTATACATTTGAATTCCTTCTTATCCTGTGGTACAGGTCTGTGGATGGGCTGTCAAACTCTACCGAGCTCATTTCGGCTGTGGTTGTAACAAAATGGGGATGCACATTTTAGTTGATGATACATGAATGGGGGAGGTATGTGGTTGCTGATATCTGTGCCTGTATTCCCTATCGTCTATGTGTGTCGTTACCTGAGGGTTGTAGAGATGAAGATAAAGAACACTTACGAAAAATGCAATGATATTCTATGTCAGGGAAATGTACATCTGTCGTCGAAGTTGTTTTCGGTATCTGTTGAGAGTCGTCTTCTTTGCGCTGTATTGCTCCTTAGGCATGAGCAAATAGCTTTGTCTGAGCCATCAGATTTACAAAAATGTTGGGCTAGCGTGAGTTTAAAGATACTAGGGAAACTGGGGATCCATGGCAAAGTTCATCAAGTGTCCATATTTAAAGTTGTCAAATCTTCTTCTTTGGTGCTTGTCTGTTGTCTGTATACATCTCGTCTCGTCAGTTTCCTCGTCCAAGGGGGTCTTTGTATCTTGGAGAAAAGCAGAAAGACAGGTGAAAGAAACGGACCGTATAATCGCATTTTCATCACATTCTGGTTTCTATCATTGGGTCATAAATCAAATCCAGGTTAATTACAGTTTCCTCACCCCTCAAGCTCATCACTTTTGTACTTTGTTTGCACCTCATTAAAGCCTGCCCGCATCTAAATATCAATCCAATCGATATAACGACACCTAAGATACATAGTAGAAACTTTCCAACATCCATTATGACTCCTTGAGCCCAGTCTCCTAAACCGGAGAACCAATTTCGCGGGTTCAACCATGACACCCAACCAGTCAGCTCATTACCTACAGCAGCAAGGGTGAGATTGTGTTTTCGACGAAATTCCCACTTCAATTGGAGAATATCGTCCATCTTTTGGTCTATGACCTCTACCGGATCCTCGGTGCTATTTGTGATATACGTGCAACACTTTATGCCGTACTGTGTTGCCAATGTAACACAATATCCGCCTGTTACTGCTGTAAGATAATTAAGAACCATCCTATGCTGAACTAGTTCTGTTTTGTAAGCTTGAAGTTCTCTTCCAGTGTATCTAAACGTGTCATCATACATTTCAGTGATATTATCTAACAAATTGGCGAGTGCGGAAATGTATCTATAATTCATCACTCCCCGAGCGGTACGAGTGAAATCTAACGCTACCAGAACCTGAATCCCGGTGGATTCATGGATAAGATCAGAGGCCGGATGCTCTAACCTTTCTGACAGTTGTCTTTTAACTCGGTGCTCGTAATGAGTGTGAGTATAAGGAGCTTGGGCACCACGGTGTATGTCCTTCATTTCGTCATGTGTAACAGTCATCACTTCAGGCAATACTTTTCCAATATAACACAATCCTTCAGAGTTTGGGGCAAGCCACTTGTACGCCTTTCTCCCGCATATGAAATATGCATCATCGGGGAGAACATAAGGGACGGAGAAGGACATGATCATGTTACAAACCTTCCAGGTGAAATCTCCTGACCCTAATTCTTCCATCTGCTTAATGCACGTATCGGTTTGTACGATATGTGCACAGTATCCTGGTGATACCTCTCTAACTCTAGTAATCCTATTTCCTAAGGTATATCGATACCGGAAAGATTTTCCTCTACTGGCTATATGGCGTACGAGCTCTGTATCTGTAGGCATTCTATCTGCTCTGTGTGAAAAGGTCATGGTGTGGTTACTCCATGACACTTCCCAATTTCCCGGTTTTCTGGGATTGGAGATGTTAAAACATAAGAGGGACCTATCCACATGGTATTGGTGGAGCTTCAAACTAGGAGGGCTGGAGATGTTAAACCTCCGGTCCACCGGTCTCCCACCACTTAGCTCAAGTACCTCCCCTAACGTTAAAGGAAATGGTACTAGCCCTGATTTGCTGTGACCCTGAGGTACTTGAGAGCATACCCAACAATCTGTTTGGTTTAACACGTTACCCACTAAGGAGTGATAGTCACTCAATGGATGCCGGTCTATATGGATATTAAAACTAGATAGGCATTTCTTTATGCATCCATCTTCAACCAGATTATCACAGAGCCTACAGATACAATTTTCTTCAGCTAACAATCCATCACAATTTCTTCTATCGGATCGTTTTCTGATACTCGCCTTTGCTTGTTGGTTTGGTTGATCTTGGAAAACTACGCCTCCATCATCATAATCGGAACCCATTCCAGAACCTCTTTCGACCTCTATGGTACTCTCGCCGGAACAGACTGCTCTGGTCAACATCATGGTTAACATCAAAATCCGGATCACAGTCTCTTGGGGCAAGTCCATCTTTGAGGAGGAAATAGAGAAGAATGAGGAGGGGGAAAAAGAAATTTCAAGGGAGAGGGGCTGGGAAGTGGAGAAAAACAATAAAAGGGAGAAGGGAGTCGACAACTGCTTTCGGTCTTCAAGGCTCAGGTGCCGCCTCAATCCTCCTGGAACAGACACTCCAGTGATACAACCTCTACCGTCTGTTCCTTATCGCGGGACTTCTCTGGATCAGCAACCTTTTTGCAGTGGGATGAATGGACCCAAGTCTCTCTCTCAGCAACCTTCAATGCTGTGGTGCTAGTCAATAAGACCTGGTATGGTCCTTCCCATCTATCAATAAGACAACCTGAGCGTAGAAAATTTCGTATCATTACATAATCCCCAGGTTCAATGTCATGACAATTACTATCTGGTAAATCAGGAATCACCAACTTCAGATTATCATTTTGATTCCTCAACTGTTTACTCATGTTAATCAAGTACTTTACAGTTACTTCATTGTTACATTTCAAATCATCCTGAGGGTTAATCATGACATGCGGTTGTCGACCAAACAAGATTTCAAAAGGGGACAGATTAAGAGGGGACCTGGGAGTGGTTCTGATGCTATACAAAACAATGGGTAAAGCTTCTGGCCACGTCAATCCTGTCTCTGCCATTACTTTACTCAATTTATTTTTAATAGTGCTGTTCACTCTTTCGACCTTCGCACTCGCCTGTGGACGGTACGGAGTGTGCAGCTTGCTATCAATACCCATCAATTTACACATTCCTTGAAAGACATCACCTGTAAAATGGGTACCCCTATCACTTTCAATGATTCTAGGGATACCATATCTACATACAAATTCCTGCACAATTTTCTTAGCTGTAAACATAGCGGTATTTGTAGCTGCTGGAAAAGCCTCGACCCAATTCGAGAAAACATCTATACAGACAAGTACATATTTCAAATTTCGACATGGGGGTAATTGAATGAAGTCAATTTGTATTACCTGGAAAGGGCCGCCGGCAGGTGGGATATGGGATGGTTCTGTAGGTATTGCTTTTCCAATATTCTTTCTCAGACAGGTAAGGCATGACATTGCTCTTTTACCTGCATGAGAGGAGAATCCTGGGGCGCACCAGTATGCTCTTACCAATTTGCACATCCCCTCCTTGCCTAGATGAGTCAGCCCGTGAGCTGCTTCAGCCAGACATGGAAGGTATGCCCTGGGGGCCACTGGTTTACCATGTCCATCCGTCCAGAGCCCTGAGGACTCCTGGCCATATCCCTTTGCCTTCCAGACTGCTCTTTCCTGTGTGGAACACAAATTCTGCATCTCACACAACTTCTGTGTGTTGATGGTATTAAATACCATCAACTGTGTGGTGTCTGTCCGTGTGGGGGTAGCAGCTGCAAGCTTTGCGGCTTCGTCTGCTCGGCTGTTACCAAGGGATACTGGGTCTTGGCTATATGTATGTGCTTTACATTTGATAACAGCCACTCTGTCGGGTTCCTGTATCGCTGTTAGAAGCCTTTTTATGTGAGCTGCATGCGCTATCGGTGTACCAGCTGCCGTCATGAAATTTCTGAGCCGCCATAGGGCTCCGAAATCATGGACTACCCCGAACGCGTATCTGGAATCGGTGTAGATATTGGCTGACTTACCCTTAGCCAATTCACATGCTCTGGTTAGGGCGACCAGTTCAGCAACCTGGGCTGAGTGAGGTGGGCCTAGCGGTTCCGCTTCTATGGTGTCTTGGTCATCTACGACTGCGTATCCAGTACACAAGTCTCCCGAGTCTGACTGTCTGTGACAACTACCGTCCGTGTAGAACGTGAGTTCTGCATCTTCTAGTGGATTGTCACTGATGTCAGGCCTTGCGGTAAAATTTTGGGTCAAATATTCCATACAATCATGTGTATCTTCCTTTGCATTAAATCCTCCTTCCCCATCACTCTCACCTTCCACCCTTTGTGTCTGACCAGGCACACCTGGGAGAAATGTTGCAGGATTTAATGCGCTGCATCTCCTTATGGTGATGTTTACGGGGGCCATTAATGCCAATTCCCATCTTGTAAACCTTGCTGATGAGACGTGTCTGGTTTGGGCAGAATTCAATAAGGCAGATACCGCATGCGGTGTATGGATTGTGAGGTTGTGGCCTAGCACGACATCTTCGCTTTTCGTCACTAGCAATGCTATCGCCGCAACGCTACGCAAGCATGTGGGGAGGGATCGCGCTATCGTGTCTAGCTGGGCGCTGTAGTATGCAATTGGCCTGCTGGCGTCACCGTGTTTTTGTGTTAGTACACCTGCTGCGCACCCAGCACTTTCTGTTCCGTATAGTTCAAAGGGTTTCCCATAGTCTGGCATACCTAGTGCTGGTGCCTGCGTTAGGCACTGTTTGAGTCTCTCAAATGCTGTTTCGGATTCGTCTGTATGCGAAATCCGATCAGGTTTGTTTGAAGAGACCATTTCCTGCAAAGGTAGCGCCAATATGGAAAACCCTGGGATCCAATTACGGCAATACCCACACATTCCTAAAAACGTCCTGATCTGTTGCTGGGTTTGTGGCAGTGTCATGTCTCTAATGGCTTGGATTCTATCAGCGGTCAGGTGTCTCAGTCCTTGTGTTAGACAGTGTCCCAAATATTTTACCTTAGCTTGGCATAATTGCAACTTGTCTTTGGAAACCTTGTGACCTGTGTCTGAAAGATGAAACAGGAGCTGTTTCGTATCCTTCAGAGATGTTTCCAGTGAATCTGAACACAGTAATAAATCGTCCACATACTGTATCAATACTGATCCACTGTCTGGTTGGAAAGACTGTAAACAATCATGCAAAGCCTGAGAAAATATACTTGGACTGTCTATGAAACCTTGGGGTAACCGAGTCCACGTGTATTGGACTCCTCTGTATGTGAATGCAAACAAATATTGGCTGTCAGGGTGCAGAGGTACCGAAAAGAAAGCGGAGCAGAGGTCAATAACAGTGAAAAATTTGGCAGTGGGAGGAATTTGCATTAGGATGACAGCTGGATTAGGCACTACGGGGAACTGACTCTCAACTATTTTGTTAATCCCCCTTAGATCCTGCACTAGCCTGTAACCCCTCCCCCCACTCTTTTTAACAGGGAAGATGGGACTATTTGCGGTGCTGGACGTTCTTACTAGAATGCCCTGTTGTAGCAAGCGCTCTATTACGGGAAAAACTCCTAACTCCACCTCTGGCTTCAGAGGATACTGTGGGATTTTTGGAGCTATCCTACCATCTTTTACTTGTACAACTACTGGAGCTACGTTTGCCATTAATCCAGTGTCCTGTCCATCTTTTGTCCAAAGTGACTCTGGTATCTGAGATATCATCTCTTCTACTTGGGATGGATTCCTATTTGTCATAATGGAATGTGACATTAATTTTGATGGGGAGTCTAACATGTCTCGTACTTCCTGAGCGTGATTCTCAGGAATGTCCAAGAATACACCTTCAGGAGTACAATAAATGACGCAACCCATTTTACATAGTAAGTCTCTTCCCAGGAGATTGGTTGGTGCCGATGCAGCCAGCAAAAAGGAATGCTTGGTATGCAAAGGCCCTATTGTAATCTCGGCTGGTTTGCTAACAGGGTAGTGCTGGACTACTCCTGTTACTCCCATGGCTGGAATTGTCCTACCAGTGGTTCTCATGCCCACTGTCGAATTTATCACTGACTTGGCCGCCCCTGTGTCTACAAGAAAGTTTAAAGTTTTACCAGCTACATTGATTGCAATTTCTGGTTCGTTTCCAAGACTAGCAATCAACTTAACTGGCTGCAGATTACAGGTATGGCCACACCCCTATTGGGTATGCTGACCTCCCTGAATCCCGCTGGCAGCAACTACTTGTGAGGGAGTTAGCTGGGAACTACCAGAGGCATGCCAATCTCTGTTCGGGGGATATCTTTTTGTTTCCCCTGTATGTGGCTCAAAACTCCGCCTCTGTGGACCCTGCTCCCAATGTCGTGTGTTGTGTTGTTGTCTAGGGGGTTGAAAAGATCTTTGTACATTCTTTGTTCTACATTCTCGTGCAAAGTGTCCCGGTCTGTTACAAGAAAAACATGTTATTACACTTGCCTTACCCACAGGATTCGGTGGTACATACGCAGGCTGCCTTGTGGTCAGCGCCTGTATACTTACGGACATCAACTTATCACTTTGCGATTCCCTGTGCCTAGTGATGTTTCTGTCGTGATCAATAGCAGCCTCTCTCAAGCCGGACACTGACAGACCTCGCCAGCACGGTTGCGTGGTCTGAACCCTAGTCTTTAATGTTTCCTTTAAACCATCCATCAGTACAGATACTGCTACTTCCCGATGGTTTGGGTTGGTCTTAATGTCTTCTATACCAGTGTACTTTGCCATTTCTAATAGTGCCCGGTGAAAATATTCTGTTGCCGTTTCGGACTCCTTTTGCTTAATGGAAAATATTTTATTCCATTTAACAACGGCTGGGAAATACTCTTTTAGCTGTAAATTTATCCTTTTTACATTATCCTTGTTGTACACGTCTGTAAGCGGTACATCTTTATCCAATGCACAATCAGCTAAAAACTGAGTTGCATCAACATTGGAAGGTAAACAAGCTCTTAGCAGTATCTGCCAATCCTTGTTGTTGGGTTCTACAGTGTTACCTAGATCCCTGATGTATTTTTGGCTAGCAACTAAATCCTTCCTGGGGTCAGGAAATTCGGACACTATTGTTCTTAATTCCATTCTGGAAAATGGAGTGTACATGGCAATGTTCCTTATGGGAGTGGCTCCAGACACATCTGTTTTTCCATTGGGAACTGCTATTACCCTTACAGGAGCAATTCTAACAGCCTCTTCCTGTGTAGATTCTACAGCTTGTTGTGGTACAATTGTTTCAGTGTAGTGCATGGTGCCGTACTTACCCGTTGACACGACCTCACCTATCCCTCCGCTAGGGGCTTTCACTAATCTCGTGGGTGTCGCTGTGCCTACTGTGGTCTCTGCTATGGTGGCTGCAAGAGAGAGAGCTGAAATTGTTGCTGAATCGTCTTCTTGATCACACTCCTGAGGAAGGTTCAAAACAGGGTACATCTTGCACGGGTTAATACTTGCATGAGTTATTTGGTTAACATCATTAACATTTACAGTGTTACTAAGAGTTTGTGTTTTACAACCCAGTGCGTTTCTCTCCGCAATCAACTTCTCTCCTGCAATGTATGGTGGAGGAGGAGCTGTGGCAATCAACTTCCTGACTGCCCCAGATCCTGCCGCCAGAGCCAAACCTCTCTGTATCTCACCTTCCTGGTGCCATAACTGTAAATAATCATGATGCTGAATTCGTCTCTTTGCTGATTTTACGAGACATATCCTCCTCCTTAAATTTTGTAACACTTCTGGACTAAAGCTACCTATTCTTGGGAATTTGTCCCTGTCTTGTACAGTCATTCTCTCCCATTCATCACATAAAGATTCGGTGTGAATTCCATATTTTTCACACATTACATATCGTGCCGACCCAACTGGTCGGTTCACAGAATCAACCTGAACCAGGGTTGATCGCCCCCTACCTGAACAAATGGCCCCCATAATCTGCAGGCGTTGCTTATTCCTCCTTGAATATCAAGGCTTTCAGCGAACCCTTACAAACAAACCAAGATGTCCTTGGGCAGGCCGGCGGTGGTGGTTTATCAAGTACCCCACTTACTTATCGCCCACGTTGGCCAGTACTGCAATCACTGTAACCAGAGCTGCTGTACCCAACCTAGGGCCCCTGTGAACCTTTATTTACTGGAACATATGAGGGTTACCCGCAGGACACTTACTCTTTCCAGTAAAGTTGGGGTTGTTAGATAGTTCCTGAGTGACCAGCGAACTTCCCTTCCAAAAATAAAAAATTACACAAATCACGTCAGAATGTACAGATAGCGTTTGTGACCACTTTACTCTAATGGTATTAGGTCAGATTACTAACTACTGCACACAATAACGTGCGGTCCAATCGTTCAGTATACGAGCACTACTTGTCATGTACTGAAAGATCAATGGAATCTATGTTTCCGGCTGCGATTCCTTCAGCCAGAGCTTGTGGCCTATATGGGTTCTGCACCAACACCCCAGGCGTTGTGCCACTGGACTTTTATAGCGGACCTTTTACCTTACGACCTCCTGGTCTTGTTACCTTATGACCTCCTGGTCTTGTTACCTTATGACCTCCTGGTCTCGTTACCTTATGGTCCGCTATACTCTAATGCTCAAATATTATTTAACCAGGGATGCCTCCCTGGCCACCGTATATGTCACTTACACGTATGTCCCTTGACGAGTACCCGGCTTTCCTTTTGGTTCCACCTTAAAGTTATATAAACTTTTGTATACAAAACACACTCACTCAACACAAGTACACTTTTATTTCTATATCTATTTCTGCGCAGAAATTGTCTTTAGGCCAAAAGTGTTACCAATTAGGAGCAGGATCTGTTAAACTAAATTTCAGATTTTCCAAAAATAGATTTGCGTTATTTACCGTGTCGCGTTATCTACCGCTGTGCGTTAATTATCGCCTTTGCGTTACTTCACTTTATCACAACTGGAGCTACGTGGGCGTAACCGGACGCTACGTTGCGTAATGAACGCTGCGTGCGTCTGCCTTTTGGATTGCGTACGCTAGTCTTTGTTAGCGACACGTGTACGCAATGCAAAGGATCCACCGTAACACAATATATTTTTATCAATGTAAATGATCCCTGATCATCTACCGCAATCCACACTGACTGCCTTGTATCTCAGACAAACCGTGTGTTTGTTCTATACTTTAACTATCACCTCTACTATGAAATAACAGCAAATCTCTTTTTAGCACTTTCTATCAACTATAAAATTGGCAAACAGGAATAGTGATATACGAAAATGAAACAGAAATGCAGATATATGTATGCGTGCGTGTATACGCAAGACAGAAGAGAAATAAAACAGTTTTAAAAGACACAAGCGTTTTGTTCTTACTTCCGGTTCCCGGATTCCTTCAGCATTCTTTATCTAAGCGAAGCAGACGCTTATCCCGTCAGCACGTCAGCACTGTGAGACAACCTCCCACCCTTTGCTGGAGGGATAATGTCTGCTGATCTACCTAGTGCAGATATGAGAAGGATAGGACGAGTCCCCAATTGACAATGCTAAATTCCTTTGTCGTATAACAACCCTTTATGAAGCTAAGAACACTGTACGCTGTTTACTTATGAAGTACCGTAATGGTACGCTAGTTGCGTAACGATCGCTCAGCCGTAGGCGAGACGCTCAAGCGTCACGTTCGCTCACGGCCCAGCGATCACAGGACACGTTATTGGTTATGTCTAGGGTAATGATTCGCTGTAGCGTAGCCTACGCTCGAGACCACGAGGAGGTCACCAGCGATGCAGACGCTCACAACACTATACCTTTATGTTAAAACCTTATACCAATGAAATACAAAGAATACCTTAATGTGAGTACAGGGTGTAAGTGCAACCTTGTGTAACCTGACTAACTACAAAGCTGCTTGAGCGTCACCGACGCTCAAGTGAACACTTAACACTATAGGAAATACACAGATGCTGGTTTAGGTTCCAAAGCCTATTGACTGTATTATATCTAATATACTTGTAAAAGGGGATAACAGTACAAATGATACACTACAATATAACAGAGACTTCCTAACCACAGAACTAAACAATAAATACAAAAAGACAATACTACACTGACCTAAATGCAATACAATACAATACTATCTAATACAATACAATACTAGCCTAGTCTAGGGGAGATATGAGAGAACAGAACAGAGAGAGAGAGAGAGAGATGAGATGAGAGAAATTGGCTCACAGAAAGACAATGATAACGGAGAGAAACTTACGCACAAAGGGTATGATCGCCTGCGCCTCGATATCCAGCTCCCGGCTATCAGCAGATAACCGTTGATGAGAGAGTGAGAGCTGGAGGTGGTCGGCCTGCCTATTTATGCCCCACACACAATGCAATCTCCTGGTCCTACAATCCCATTGTCCATTGGCCGAAGGAATTCGGCCCTGTATCATAACAAAAGGTCATAGGGTGATTCATACAGGTGGGCTGTGACGATTTCCAACAGCTCAGGTGGGTGGGAAACTGGGTTTCCCGCCGCATACCTGAGTATGTGTAATTAATAGAAATGGACATAAACTTCTTATGTCCATAACTATTCGCACGAGCGATTAATACGCTCCAAACCAACACCGGAATATTGCTAATTAAATACTCTTCCGATGGGTACCAAACACTGCTGTATGATTCCTGTTAGACCCTTCGTACGATATAAAGAGGGATTCCTCAGCTCTGGGACATTGTATTTTAACCAAACTTTCAGAATCTATCAAAGGGACCATGATCTATAAACTACATTAATTGTGAACATTTGTAACGAATGAGTTGCACGCTACGACTACATAAACTCTACCGTAAATACGCATACCGAGTGCACGTTATTGCGGGTATGCGCATCCACGGGAGAGCGCACGCACGCGCAGCGCGGACCAGTGTGCGGTGCAAATATGGCAACGTGCATTGAGACATTTTTCTGACTTTGACAGACGCCACCCAGGGGAAGTGTATATTCGCCGTGCATGTGTGCGATCGCATGTGTACACCGAGCTGCTAAAAATCCCTTAGTCAGCGGACATACGCAAATCCGTTCGCACCTCACTCACCATTGAATGATTTTTCCACTGTGTGCAGTCTGTCCGCAGCCCAGGACTTACTCCTACTGTACACAGTGCAATGAGAATGCCTGCGTTTTCCCTGACACTCCCAGAAAACGGTCAGTTACCACCCACAAATGGCCTCTTCCTGTCAATCAGCATGCAAATAGCTGTACGATTGCATTTTTCGCACCAGCCTGTTGCTGACCGACGATGCCTGTTGTTGATTGCCAACACGCATGCGCATTGTGGTGCATACGCAGTCTATTGCTGATCGGCCGCTGTGCGAAAACGCACAGCAGCGATCAGATCTGTATCACCCCCTATATCCTGTGAGTGGGTACTGACTTTATTACAGGAGACAAATACTAAGGGACATTTGTATCAAAGGTTAGAGAGAGATAAAGCTCCTGTCATTTTTCAAACATATCCCATAACCATACTTGCCTACCCTCCCGGAATGGCCGGGAGGCTCCCGAAAATCGGGGACCCTCCCGCCCCCCCGGAAGAGCAGGCACGTCTCCCGATTTCAGGGGTCACCCCCTGCCCGGCCGCCCACTTAGCGAGTAAAGTGGGCGGTCCGGGCAGGCGATGACACGATTCTTGTTGAATCGCGTCATCATAGCCACGCCCCCTGCTGTATAATGTCGGTAATAGCGGCTTTACAGAGCAGAGGGCGTGGCTTACATGACGCGATCCGGCAGCCACGACCGTGCCACCTCTGGCACCACCCCATTCCGCCTCTGGCCCGCCCCCCTCTGCACGTCACCTCACTACCCGCCTACCCTGCTGAGCCGACCAGCTGCTCTCTCCCGGAGAGAGCAGCCCAAAAGTCGGCAAGTATGCCCATAATATGGTAGTAGGAGCTGATTGGTTGGTGCTTTATCTTTCTTCACTTTATCTCTCTCCAAGCATTGATACACTGTCCTTTAGCAGTGTTAAAAGTGCCATGCGCACATCTGCAAACCGAGGAACACTCCTCAAAATGCCCCTCCACATGCACAGCCATTTTGCACTTTACAGCTCTGTATACTGTGTTTAACAGCACTGACAACAAGAGAGAAATCACTTGTATGACAGCGATCCACGGACACTATCCGAGGCTGAGAGTCTTCTCAGGCTCCATAGACAAAGACTTGATGTCACTCGGAGACGGGCCTGTGACACATCAGACTCCAGTGACGGCCATACAGACGGCGCACACACGCACACGCTCTCAGCCGCAGGAAGCAGCCACGGACAGCGCGGGCGCAAGATGCGTGTTTTTCGCAGCAGTTTGTCCAACCAGGGATGAGTTGTAGACGAGAGTGACGTTTGCAAAGAGTAGGACACAGCAATACTTATTTTTTTAATATAGACCCTGTAGTCACCAGTTATACGTGTGTATAAATCATGATGTATTCACACTGCAGCAGCTATCATCTGTGAGAGCTAGCAGCTCCCCCTGCACGTAATAAATGCTCCCAAGTCCTCCTAAGATAGCTGATCTCTTTGTAATACCGCCTCTATAACATGTTACCCTCCCTCACTACAGACACCGAGCCAGCCGATTCACAACCCTGCAACCATGGCAACCATTATTTCACAGCGTTCCATATATACACGCAGCAGCAGCAGTGCTAGGAGTGGATAATATGTTCTGTGTTTGTTGTAATTATAACAAACTACTGGCTTGAAAACATGTGTACAATCACCATGGAATAAATGCATATTCCGCACCAAGAAGTGGTCCATTCCACCGGTCTCTATTGTATATGGGAATGAGTGTGTGATGAGAGCAAGGACAGCAGTCAGGTTTCCGTAGTGTAGTGGTTATCACGTTCGCCTCACACGCGAAAGGTCCCCGGTTCGATCCCGGGCGGAAACACGCCTTTTCTGTTTCTCCTGTATTTTGTTTGATGTATACAAAACACAAATCTCTCCCTGACTGGCGTACACAGTAATAGCATGCCTCCCAGTATTGTTATATCATTACAGTATATTACACCACGTGTATGCAGGCTTACTATGTTCTATATTACCCATTTATGATATATTTGTTGTAAGGAACAGTATATGTGTAACTTTCGGTTACCTGTAGGTGTTGGCAACATCCCCAACAGCTAGAAAGCCATAAGAATGCCTGCTTTATGTATTTATTACGATACAAATTAAATACTGAATAATACTAAGAATCAAGGGCTAATTAAAAATCAGCGACGGGACCCACGTACGCATGCGCAGGTTACGTCCTGCACCCGCAGTTAATGCTGGTGGCCCGCATTAAATGCGAACGCTTCTGCCTGATTGACAAGCAAGACGGAGCATTGCGGGGGCATGGTGACACGAACTAGGGCGTGTTGTCAGAGTTTCCAGGGTGGCTTAACATCGTCACACGTAACTGCTCCAAAATAAAAAAAATGGCGGTGGGTCTCCTGCCGTCGCAACCAAGCTGCGCCGGGAGGAGTCACCCACACTTTCAGCGATCACGCTGAAATTGCGGTGCGATCGCAATTTCAGCACGATTGCAGTGGGTGGGCTTAAAAAGGGATTGCAAATACTGCTGTTTAGCAGCATTTACAATCCTTACTGAATGAGGTCCTATATGAACATACTGAATAAACTGGGATATTTTATTTAATCATTACATTCTATAATGTTTTACTTTTTTAATTACATATTATATGTATGATCAATCAATATCTGTATTCAAATATCTAATGTGGTTCATGTAGTTACACTTAAAAAAATATTTCCTGTATACCCAGACTCCTCTATTGCCCAGTAAGACAGTGTCCCTTTTTTTTTTAACAAGTACACATTTTTCCAGAGGTGTTATATAGAGATGAGCGGGTTCGGTTCCTCGGAATCCGAACCCGCCCGAACTTCAGGTTTTTTTACACGGGGCCGAGCGACTCGGATCTTCCCGCCTTGCTCGGTTAACCCGAGCGCGCCCGAACGTCATCATCACGCTGTCGGATTCTCGCGAGGCTCGGATTCTATCGCGAGACTCGGATTCTATATAAGGAGCCGCGCGTCGCCGCCATTTTCACACGTGCATTGAGATTGATAGGGAGAGGACGTGGCTGGCGTCCTCTCCGTTTAGAAATAGTTAGGAGAGTGAGAGTGAGACACTTCATTTACTGGAGCTTAGGAGGAGTACTCAGAGAGTGCAGAATTTTGCTGATAGTAGTTAGTTAGTTATACTAGTGACTGACCAGTGAGACCACCAGTGCAGTTTTATTATTATTTAATATAATCCGTTCTCTGCCTGAAAAAAACGATACACAGTGACTCAGTCACATACCATATCTGTGCTCAGCCCAGTGTGCTGCATCATCTATGTATAATATCTGACTGCGCTCACACAGCTTAATTGTGGGGGAGACTGGGGAGCAGTTATAGGTTATAGCAGGAGCCAGGAGTACATATTAAACAGTGCACACTTTTGCTGCCAGAGTGCCACTGCCAGTGTGACTGACCAGTGACCTGACCACACTGACCACCAGTATATTGTGATTGTCTGCCTGAAAAAGTTAAACACTCGTCGTGTGACTTGTGTGGTGTTTTTTTATTCTATAAAAAACTCATTCTGCTGACAGACAGTGTCCAGCAGGTCCGTCATTATATAATATATACCTGTCCGGCTGCAGTAGTGATATATATATATTTTTTATATCATTATTTATCATCCAGTCTATACTAGCAGCAGACACAGTACGGTAGTTCACGGCTGTAGCTACCTCTGTGTCGGCACTCGGCAGTCCATCCATAATTGTATACCACCTACCCGTGGTTTTTTTTTTCTTTCTTCTTTATACATACTACATCTCATTATCATCCAGTCTATATTAGCAGCAGACACAGTACAGTACGGTAGTCCATGGCTGTAGCTATCTCTGTGTCGGCACTCGGCAGTCCATCCATAATTGTATACCACCTACCCGTGGTTTTTTTTTTCTTTCTTCTTTATACATACTACATCTCATTATCAACCAGTCTATATTAGCAGCAGACACAGTACAGTACGGTAGTCCACGGCTGTAGCTACCTCTGTGTCGGCACTCGGCAGTCCATCCATAATTGTATACCACCTACCCGTGGTTTTTTTTTTCTTTCTTCTTTATACATACTACATCTCATTATCAACCAGTCTATATTAGCAGCAGACACAGTACGGTAGTCCACGGCTGTAGCTACCTCTGTGTCGGCACTCGGCAGTCCATCCATAATTGTATACCACCTACCCGTGGTTTTTTTTTTCTTTCTTCTTTATACATACTACATCTCATTATCAACCAGTCTATATTAGCAGCAGACACAGTACGGTAGTTCACGGCTGTAGCTACCTCTGTGTCGGCACTCGGCAGTCCATCCATAATTGTATACCACCTACCCGTGGTTTTTTTTTTCTTTCTTCTTTATACATACTACATCTCATTATCAACCAGTCTATATTAGCAGCAGACACAGTACAGTATGGTAGTCCACGGCTGTAGCTACCTCTGTGTCGGCACTCGGCAGTCCATCCATAATTGTAAACCACCTACCCGTGGTTTTTTTTTTCTTTCTTCTTTATACATACTACATCTCATTATCAACCAGTCTATATTAGCAGCAGACACAGTACAGTACGGTAGTCCACGGCTGTAGCTACCTCTGTGTCGGCACTCGGCAGTCCATCCATAATTGTATACCACCTACCCGTGGGTTTTTTTTTCTTTCTTCTTTATACATACTACATCTCATTATCATCCAGTCTATATTAGCAGCAGACACAGTACAGTACGGTAGTCCACGGCTGTAGCTATCTCTGTGTCGGCACTCGGCAGTCCATCCATAATTGTATACCACCTACCCGTGGTTTTTTTTTTCTTTCTTCTTTATACATACTACATCTCATTATCAACCAGTCTATATTAGCAGCAGACACAGTACGGTAGTCCACGGCTGTAGCTACCTCTGTGTCGGCACTCGGCAGTCCATCCAAAATTGTATACCACCTACCCGTGGTTTTTTTTTTCTTTCTTCTTTATACATACTACATCTCATTATCATCCAGTCTATATTAGCAGCAGACACAGTACAGTACGGTAGTTCACGGCTGTAGCTACCTCTGTGTTGGCACTCGGCAGTCCATCCATAATTGTATACCACCTACCCGTGGTTTTTTTTTTCTTTCTTCTTTATACATACTACATCTCATTATCAACCAGTCTATATTAGCAGCAGACACAGTACGGTAGTTCACGGCTGTAGCTACCTCTGTGTCGGCACTCGGCAGTCCATCCATAATTGTATACTAGTATCCATCCATCTCCATTGTTTACCTGAGGTGCCTTTTAGTTGTGCCTATTAAAATATGGAGAACAAAAATGTTGAGGTTCCAAAATTAGGGAAAGATCAAGATCCACTTCCACCTCGTGCTGAAGCTGCTGCCACTAGTCATGGCCGAGACGATGAAATGCCAGCAACGTCGTCTGCCAAGGCCGATGCCCAATGTCATAGTACAGAGCATGTCAAATCCAAAACACCAAATATCAGTAAAAAAAGGACTCCAAAACCTAAAATAAAATTGTCGGAGGAGAAGCGTAAACTTGCCAATATGCCATTTACCACACGGAGTGGCAAGGAACGGCTGAGGCCCTGGCCTATGTTCATGGCTAGTGGTTCAGCTTCACATGAGGATGGAAGCACTCAGCCTCTCGCTAGAAAACTGAAAAGACTCAAGCTGGCAAAAGCACCGCAAAGAACTGTGCGTTCTTCGAAATCCCAAATCCACAAGGAGAGTCCAATTGTGTCGGTTGCGATGCCTGACCTTCCCAACACTGGACGTAAAGAGCATGCGCCTTCCACCATTTGCACCATTTGCAAGTGCTGGAAGGAGCACCCGCAGTCCAGTTCCTGATAGTCAGATTGAAGATGTCAGTGTTGAAGTACACCAGGATGAGGAGGATATGGGTGTTGCTGGCGCGGGGGAGGAAATTGACCAGGAGGATTCTGATGGTGAGGTGGTTTGTTTAAGTCAGGCACCCGGGGAGACACCTGTTGTCCGTGGGAGGAATATGGCCACTGACATGCCTGGTGAAAATACCAAAAAAATCAGCTCTTCGGTGTGGAAGTATTTCAACAGAAATGCGGACAACAGGTGTCAAGCCGTGTGTTGCCTTTGTCAAGCTGTAATAAGTAGGGGTAAGGACGTTAACCACCTCGGAACATCCTCCCTTATACGTCACCTGCAGCGCATTCATAATAAGTCAGTGACAAGTTCAAAAACTTTGGGCGACAGCGGAAGCAGTCCACTGACCAGTAAATCCCTTCCTCTTGTAACCAAGCTCACGCAAACCACCCCACCAACTCCCTCAGTGTCAATTTCCTCCTTCCCCAGGAATGCCAATAGTCCTGCAGGCCATGTCACTGGCAATTCTGACGAGTCCTCTCCTGCCTGGGATTCCTCCGATGCATCCTTGCGTGTAACGCCTACTGCTGCTGGCGCTGCTGTTGTTGCTGCTGGGAGTCGATGGTCATCCCAGAGGGGAAGTCGTAAGCCCACTTGTACTACTTCCAGTAAGCAATTGACTGTTCAACAGTCCTTTGCGAGGAAGATGAAATATCACAGCAGTCATCCTACTGCAAAGCGGATAACTGAGGCCTTGGCATCCTGGGTGGTGAGAGACGTGGTTCCGGTATCCATCATTACTGCAGAGCCAACTAGAGACTTGTTGGAGGTACTGTGTCCCCGGTACCAAATACCATCTAGGTTCCATTTCTCTAGGCAGGCGATACCGAAAATGTACACAGACCTCATAAAAAGACTCACCAGTGTCCTAAAAAATGCAGCTGTACCCAATGTCCACTTAACCACGGACATGTGGACAAGTGGAGCAGGGCAGGGTCAGGACTATATGACTGTGACAGCCCACTGGGTAGATGTATGGACTCCCGCCGCAAGAACAGCAGCGGCGGCACCAGTAGCAGCATCTCGCAAACGCCAACTCTTTCCTAGGCAGGCTACGCTTTGTATCACCGGTTTCCAGAATACGCACACAGCTGAAAACCTCTTACGGCAACTGAGGAAGATCATCGCGGAATGGCTTACCCCAATTGGACTCTCCTGTGGATTTGTGGCATCGGACAACGCCAGCAATATTGTGTGTGCATTAAATATGGGCAAATTCCAGCACGTCCCATGTTTTGCACATACCTTGAATTTGGTGGTGCAGAATTTTTTTAAAAACAACAGGGGCGTGCAAGAGATGCTGTCGGTGGCCAGAAGAATCGCGGGACACTTTCGGCGTACAGGCACCACGTACAGAAGACTGGAGCACCACCAAAAACTACTGAACCTGCCCTGCCATCATCTGAAGCAAGAAGTGGTAACGAGGTGGAATTCAACCCTCTATATGCTTCAGAGGTTGGAGGAGCAGCAAAAGGCCATTCAAGCCTATACAATTGAGCACGATATAGGAGGTGGAATGCACCTGTCTCAAGCGCAGTGGAGAATGATTTCAACGTTGTGCAAGGTTCTGATGCCCTATGAACTTGCCACACGTGAAGTCAGTTCAGACACTGCCAGCCTGAGTCAGGTCATTCCCCTCATCAGGCTTTTGCAGAAGAAGCTGGAGACATTGAAGGAGGAGCTAACACGGAGCGATTCCGCTAGGCATGTGGGACTTGTGGATGGAGCCCTTAATTCGCTTAACAAGGATTCACGGGTGGTCAATCTGTTGAAATCAGAGCACTACATTTTGGCCACCGTGCTCGATCCTAGATTTAAAGCCTACCTTGGATCTCTCTTTCCGGCAGACACAAGTCTGCTGGGGTTGAAAGACCTGCTGGTGAGAAAATTGTCAAGTCAAGCGGAACGCGACCTGTCAACATCTCCTCCTTCACATTCTCCCGCAACTGGGGGTGCGAGGAAAAGGCTCAGAATTCCGAGCCCACCCGCTGGCGGTGATGCAGGGCAGTCTGGAGCGACTGCTGATGCTGACATCTGGTCCGGACTGAAGGACCTGACAACGATTACGGACATGTCGTCTACTGTCACTGCATATGATTCTCTCAACATTGAAAGAATGGTGGAGGATTATATGAGTGACCGCATCCAAGTAGGCACGTCACACAGTCCGTACTTATACTGGCAGGAAAAAGAGGCAATTTGGAGGCCCTTGCACAAACTGGCTTTATTCTACCTAAGTTGCCCTCCCACAAGTGTGTACTCCGAAAGAGTGTTTAGTGCCGCCGCTCACCTTGTCAGCAATCGGCGTACGAGGTTACATCCAGAAAATGTGGAGAAGATGATGTTCATTAAAATGAATTATAATCAATTCCTCCGCGGAGACATTGACCAGCAGCAATTGCCTCCACAAAGTACACAGGGAGCTGAGATGGTGGATTCCAGTGGGGACGAATTGATAATCTGTGAGGAGGGGGATGTACACGGTGATATATCGGAGGATGATGATGAGGTGGACATCTTGCCTCTGTAGAGCCAGTTTGTGCAAGGAGAGATTAATTGCTTCTTTTTTGGTGGGGGTCCAAACCAACCCGTCATATCAGTCACAGTCGTGTGGCAGACCCTGTCACTGAAATGATGGGTTGGTTAAAGTGTGCATGTCCTGTTTATACAACATAAGGGTGGGTGGGAGGGCCCAAGGACAATTCCATCTTGCACCTCTTTTTTCTTTCATTTTTATTTGCGTCATGTGCTGTTTGGGGAGTGTTTTTTGGAAGGGACATCCTGCGTGACACTGCAGTGCCACTCCTAGATGGGCCCGGTGTTTGTGTCGGCCACTAGGGTCGCTTATCTTACTCACACAGCTACCTCATTGCGCCTCTTTTTTTCTTTGCGTCATGTGCTGTTTGGGGAGGGTTTTTTGGAAGGGACATCCTGCGTGACACTGCAGTGCCACTCCTAGATGGGCCCGGTGTTTGTGTCGGCCACTAGGGTCGCTTATCTTACTCACACAGCTACCTCATTGCGCCTCTTTTTTTCTTTGCGTCATGTGCTGTTTGGGGAGGGTTTTTTGGAAGGGCCATCCTGCGTGACACTGCAGTGCCACTCCTAGATGGGCCCGGTGTTTGTGTCGGCCACTAGGGTCGCTTATCTTACTCACACAGCTACCTCATTGCGCCTCTTTTTTTCTTTGCGTCATGTGCTGTTTGGGGAGTGTTTTTTGGAAGGGCCATCCTGCGTGACACTGCAGTGCCACTCCTAGATGGGCCCGGTGTTTGTGTCGGCCACTAGGGTCGCTTATCTTACTCACACAGCTACCTCATTGCGCCTCTTTTTTTCTTTGCGTCATGTGCTGTTTGGGGAGTGTTTTTTGGAAGGGCCATCCTGCGTGACACTGCAGTGCCACTCCTAGATGGGCCCGGTGTTTGTGTCGGCCACTAGGGTCGCTTATCTTACTCACACAGCTACCTCATTGCGCCTCTTTTTTTCTTTGCGTCATGTGCTGTTTGGGGAGTGTTTTTTGGAAGGGCCATCCTGCGTGACACTGCAGTGCCACTCCTAGATGGGCCCGGTGTTTGTGTCGGCCACTAGGGTCGCTTATCTTACTCACACAGCTACCTCATTGCGCCTCTTTTTTTCTTTGCGTCATGTGCTGTTTGGGGAGGGTTTTTTGGAAGGGACATCCTGCGTGACACTGCAGTGCCACTCCTAGATGGGCCAGGTGTTTGTGTCGGCCACTAGGGTCGCTTAGCTTAGTCATCCAGCGACCTCGGTGCAAATTTTAGGACTAAAAATAATATTGTGAGGTGTAAGGTATTCAGAATAGACTGAAAATGAGTGGAAATGATGGTTTTTGAGGTTAATAATACTTTGGGATCAAAATGACCCCCAAATTCTATGATTTAAGCTGTTTTTTAGGTTTTTTGGAAAAAAACACCCGAATCCAAAACACACCCGAATCCGACAAAAAAAATTCGGTTAGGTTTTGCCAAAACGCGGTCGAACCCAAAACACGGCCGCGGAACCGAACCCAAAACCAAAACACAAAACCCGAAAAATTTCCGGCGCTCATCTCTAGTGTTATATACTTACCCTGGGTATGTCAGCGTCCGGAGTCTTACCGGTACGCTGGGGCCGCGGGGCTGGCTTCCTTGGCGTTGTGTGGGCAGCGGCGGAGGTGGGCTGCTGCGCCGGATCCGTGGGCAGCAGTAGCGGAGGTGAGGGGGTCCGCTAGTGGCGGCGGGATGCCGCTACAGCGGGCCGCTCTTGCTGAACCGTTGCTTGGAGACCAGGGGCAGTGAGCAATGTGGCTTTGCAAAAAGGTCTGCATTACTGGGCGCCGCCATGTTGGAGACCAAGTTTTAAGCATAGTTCCTGTTTCCTGTTTCTTCCAGCCAATCCAGGGGAAGCTCTCCCTATAAAAGGGGGCTGGTTTAGGACAGGGATGCCAGTGCTTCAAGTTCATCTGATCACTTTGTTAAAACTTGCAGTCTACGTCCGGGAAACGCCCGCTCCTAGTTTGTGCTGGAGAGGTCAAGCTAGGAGAATTCTCAGAATTACATACCAAGAAAGAGTCTGTCCTGTTAACCCAATTGGAGCTCCCTTCTTCTTCTCTTCTCATCCCTGCACTACTCGACTCCGGAGCCGCCGAAAGCTTCATTACGTCAGCTCTGGTCAAACGATCTGGAATACAAATGGTTCCTTTGGATCGCACCATTTCTGTTACCGCAGTGGATGGAAGTTATATCCCAGAGGGTATTATATCCTTTCGTACTATTCCTCTCAAGCTGAAGGTAGGAGTTCTCCATTCAGAAAAAATCTCTTTCCTTGTAATTCCTAAAGCCTCTCATGAACTAATCCTAGGGTTTCCATGGTTAATCAGACACAATCCCCACATAGATTGGCAAACTATGGATGTTCTCTCTTGGGGACAAGACTGCTTTCAGAACTGTTTACCTTCAGTTAGACCTCTCTGTTCTTCCAACCCTTCCAGCCTTCCTGTGGAGTACCAATCTTTTCAAGATGTTTCAGTAAGCATGGGGCGGACACCTTGCCCCCGCATCGTACTTGGGATTGTCCCATTGAGCTAGTACCCGGTAAGACTCCTCCCCGAGGTCGAATTTACCCTCTTTCACTTCCCGAGACACAGGCCATGTCGGAGTATATACGGGAGAACTTGGAGAAAGGGTTCATCAGGTCTTCTACATCTCCGGCCGGAGCAGGGTTTTTCTTCGTCAAAAAGAAGGATGGGGGTTGCGGCCCTGTATTGACTATAGAGGTCTCAATGACATAACAATTAAGAACAGATATCCGTTACCTCTGATTCCAGAACTGTTCGACCGTGTTAAAGGAGCTACTGTATTTACTAAGTTGGACTTATGGGGGGCCTACAATCTTATACGTATTCGCCCAGGGGACGAATGGAAGACGGCATTTAATACCCGCGACAGCCATTACGAATACCTGGTAATGCCTTTTGGCCCCAGCCGTCTTTCAAGAGTTCGTTAACGAAATCTTCAGAGATCTCCTCTATGACTGCTTGGTAGTGTATCTGGATGACATCCTCATTTTTTCTAGGGATCTGAAGACCCACTGGGAACAAGTCAAAGAAGTGTTAACTCGTTTACGAAGGAATCAGTTATTCTGTAAGTTAGAGAAGTGCACCTTTGAAGTACCCACGATTCCATTCCTCGGTTACATTCTTTCAGGGCAGAGGTTACAGATGGACCCCGCTAAAGTCCAGGCGATTCAGGATTGGGCACTTCCAGCTACCCTTAAAGGAATTCAACGTTTCCTGGGGTTTGCTAACTTCTACCGAAGATTCATTCAAAATTATTCTTCTGTCATAGCTCCTATAACCGCATTAACTAGGAAGGGAGCTGATCCTGCCAAGTGGTCTCCGGAGGCTTTGGAAGCTTTTTTATCTTTAAAGGAGGCCTTCACGACTGCTCCAGTTCTTTGACAACCCGATCTCAGCCGTCCGTTCTTGGTGGAGGTTGATGCCTCTACTGTAGGAGTAGGAGCAGTATTATCCCAGCTTTTCGAGGACAAGAAGGTCCATCCTTGTGCATTCTTCTCGCGAAGATTCTCCCCCGCTGAACAGAATTACGCTATTGGGGAACAGGAATTACTGGCAATTAAGTTGGCCTTTGAGGAGTGGAGGAATTTGTTGGAGGGAGCTCAGCATCCAAATTCGGTGACCACGGATCACAAGAACCTCCTGTATCTACAGTCAGCCCGATGTCTGAACCCACGCCAAGCAAGATGGGCACTCTTCTTTACCCGTTTTAATTTTAAACTCAGTTACAGACCAGGTTCCCTCAACAAAAAGGCAGATGCATTATCTCGCTCCCTAAGTTCAGAAGAACCCTCTGACCGTTCAAAAGAGCAATTTATCCTGGAATCCACCTCTTTTTCTGCAACTAATACCTCTCCACTTCCTCCTCCAGGGAAGATCTTCGTTGCACCAAATCTTCGCAAAAAACTTCTTTCATGGGCTCACTCCTCCTCCTTCATGGGCCATGCGGGCGGTCATAAGACACTTAAATTCATTCAACGCTCCTACTGGTGGCCTCATCTCAGGACTGACGTTAAGGAATTCGTAGCTGCCTGTCCAAAATGTGCCCAGCATAAAAGTCCCAAAAGTCCACCAGCCGTGTTACTCCATCCTTTGCCGGTACCACTAAGACCATGGACGCATATTTCTATGGACTTTATTACAGATTTACCTATGTCTGGTGGGTGGAACACCGTATGGGTCATAGTTGACCAATTCTCTAAAATGGCACACTTTGTTCCTCTGGCTAATCTTCCATCTGCATCCCAGTTGGCAAAATTGTTTATAGCAGAGATCTTTCGACTCCATGGTCTACTCGTGTCTGATAGAGGTCCTCAATTTGTGGCCAGGTTTTGGAGATCCCTATGTTCTGCTCTTGGCGTGAAATTAAACTTTTCCTCAGGATATCATCCTCAAACGGATGGTCAAACAGAGAGAGTGAACCAGGATCTGGAGACTTTTCTGCGTTTATTCATGTCCTCCTCACAGGACGACTGGCTGGACTTCCTCCCGTTCGCAGAATTTGCCCATAACAATCTTTATCACTCTGCCACAAAATCTTCTCCATTCTTCATTAATTATGGTTACCATCCAAGAGTTCCTGACTTCCAACTTCTGCCTACGCTCGAGGTTCCGGACGCAGAGTCAACACTTCGTCAATTTACTGAAGCCTGGAAACAAGTTCACAAGACTTTGCTCAAGACATCCAAGAGATATAAGACCTATGCAGATCTGAAACGAAAAGCTGTACCAAGCCTTAAGGTAGGAGATCGGGTTTGGGTTTCCACACGTAACCTAAGATTAAAGTTTCCTACAAAAAAGTTTGCTCCCAGATTTATTGGGCCTTACCCAATCGAAAGAGTGTTGAATCCTGTGGCTTATAAAGTGAAATTACCTCCGCAGTTAAGAATTCCTAATGCATTTCATATTTCTCTCTTAAAACCACTGGTACTTAATCGGTTCAGAGCCGCTCTGCCTAAATCACCCAAGATCCAATCAGCACATGGAGATGAATTTGAGATTAACAAGATCCTCAATTCTCGCAGACGTTATGGTCGCATCCAGTACCTTGTTGATTGGAAAGGGTATGGGCCAGAGGAGAGATCTTGGGTAGATGCAGAGGATGTCCATGCTCCAAGACTTCTTCGGACATTTCATGCCAAGTTTCCAACTAAACCACATAGGTGTCCGGAATCCACCCGCAAAAGGGGTGGTACTGTCAGCGTCCGGAGTCTTACCGGTACGCTGGGGCCGCGGGGCTGGCTTCCTTGGCGTTGTGCGGGCAGCGGCGGAGGTGGGCTGCTGCGCCGGATCTGTGGGCAGCAGTAGCGGAGGTGAGGGGGTCCGCTCGTGGTGGCGGGATGCCGCTACAGCGGGTCGCTCTTGCTGAACCGTTGCTTGGAGACCAGGGGCAGTGAGCAATGTGGCTTTGCAAAAAGGTCTGCATTACTGGGCGCCGCCATGTTGGAGACCAAGTTTTAAGCATAGTTCCTGTTTCCTGTTTCTTGCAGCCAATCCAGGGGAAGCTCTCCCTATAAAAGGGGGCTGGTTTAGGACAGGGATGCCAGTGCTTCAAGTTACAACCCTGTTGTAGGTGCTTTAGCCTGTGCTCCCAGGATTCCTGCTGTATCTTGGTTCCGCCTGATCCTGCTTGGTCGGTTCTCTGTTGCTGCTGCAGACCTGCCGTTTCTTGCCTGCTACTGCCTGTGGAAGCGCTCCTGGAAAACCCGGTCCAGTAAGACTCTTTGGGCACAGTCGGCCCCGGGTCTTCTGCCTCGTCTTTCAAGCCACACTCCACGGATCTCCTTCACCAGCCACGCCTTTGTACCACTGACCACAGCCTGCAGATTATTATCTTCAAGCCTCGTTTTCCAAACCACAGTCCACAGTCCTTGTCTCCAGCCACGTTTTCAACTACCATCCACAGTTCCACAGTTCATCATCTACAGTCTCGTCTTTCAAATCACAGTCCGCAGTTCTTCACCTCCAGCCACGTCTTTAACCATTGTGCTTCAGCCTCAGTTCCCTACCTCAGCCCTGTACATAATAAATACTTTCCATTGACTCTCAAACCCCGCCTACGTTCTTCATTGCTCCGTGTCCCATGCGAAGGAACTATATCCAGCCACCTCATCTGGTTCATTCACAGCCTGCTACCTCCTCGGGCAAATCTCAGCTGCCGGATCCTCAAACCCTGCCAGACGTGATAGGGTACACATTAGCCAATATATTCTCCGATCTATTGTTTTGACACGGATCGGAACAATGGGGGTAATTCCAAGTTGATCGCAGCAGGAATTTTGTTAGCAGTTGGGCAAAACCATGTGCACTGCAGGGCAGGCAGATTTAACATGTGCAGAGAGAGTTAGATTTGGGTATGGTGTGTTCAATCTGCAATCTAATTTGCAGTGTAAAAATAAAGCAGCCAGTATTTACCCTGCACAGAAATAAAATAACCCACCCAAATCTAACTCTTTCTGCACATGTTATATCTGCCTCCCCTGCAGTGCACATGGTTTTGCCCAACTGCTAAAAAAATTCCTGCTGCGATCAACTTGGAATTACCCCCAATATATTGTACACATTGCATAGTGTGTAAGGCCAAATGCGTGTTTCCACGGATCGTTCCCGGGGTCGTCTCGCCAGGCGTGCTGCATGCCCCAATGGGAGTCATGTAACGACGGCATGCAGCTACAATATATGGCACTGTCATCAACCGCATAGCGCAGTGTGTATGGGCGGCACACTATATCATACCATGGGCCATACCATCGGCTGGTATACACATCGTTCTGATGTGTACCCGGCTTTGGGGGGTGATTCAAAGACGGACACTATTGCACTATTACAGTACTCTGCGTTGACAAGAAGAACTTGTATCATCCTGACACCTGCAGGTTATAGAAAGCTACCTAATGAAACCTTTAAATAGGAAACTGATCCTTAATTATAACTAGTGATGTGCACCGGACATTTTTCGGGTTTTGTGTAGTGATGAGCGAGGTTCGGTTTTACTCGGTTTTACTCGGTTCTCAAAACGGCATCTTATTGGCTATCCAAAACACGTGACATCCGTGAGCCAATAAGATGCCGTTTTGAGAACCGAGTAAAACCGAGTAAAACCGAGTAAAACCGAATCCGCTCATCACTAGTTTTGTGTTTTGGTTTTGGATTCGGTTCCACGGCCGTGTTTTGGATTCGGACGCGTTTTGGCAAAAACTCACCGAAATTTTTTTGTCGGATTCGGGTGTGTTTTGGATTCTGTGTTTTTTTCAAAAAACACTAAAAAACAGCTTAAATCATAGAATTTTGGGGTCATTTTGATCCCATAGTATTATTAACCTCAATTACCATAATTTCCACTCATTTCCAGTCTATTCTGAACACCTCACACCTCACAAAATTATTTTTAGTCCTAAAATTTGCACCGAGGTCGCTGGATGGCTAAGCTAAGTGACACAAGTGGCCGACACAAACACCTGGCCCATCTAGGAGTGGCACTGCAGTGTCAAGCAGGATGGCACTTCAAAAAAATAGTCCCCAAACAGCACATGATGCAAAGAAAAAAAGAGGCGCACCAAGGTCGCTGTGTGACTAAGCTAAGCGACACAAGTGGCCGACACAAACAGCACATGATGCAAAGAAAAAAAGAGGCGCACCAAGGTCGCTGTGTGACTAAGCTAAGCGACACAAGTGGCCGACACAAACACCTGGCCCATCTAGGAGTGGCACTGCAGTGTCAGACAGGATGGCACTTCAAAAAAATTGTCCCCAAACAGCACATGATGCAAAGAAAAAAAGAGGCGCACCAAGGTCGCTGTGTGACTAAGCTAAGCGACACAAGTGGCCGACACAAACACCTGGCCCATCTAGGAGTGGCACTGCAGTGTCAGACAGGATGGCACTTCAAAAAAATTGTCCCCAAACAGCACATGATGCAAAGAAAAAAAGAGGCGCACCAAGGTCGCTGTGTGACTAAGCTAAGTGACACAAGTGGCCGACACAAACAGCACATGATGCAAAGAAAAAAAGAGGCGCACCAAGGTCACTGTGTGACTAAGCTAAGCGACACAAGTGGCCGACACAAACACCTGGCCCATCTAGGAGTGGCACTGCAGTGTCAGACAGGATGGCACTTCAAAAAAATTGTCCCCAAACAGCACATGATGCAAAGAAAAAAAGAGGCGCACCAAGGTCGCTGTGTGACTAAGCTAAGCGACACAAGTGGCCGACACAAACACCTGGCCCATCTAGGAGTGGCACTGCAGTGTCAGACAGGATGGCACTTCAAAAAAATTGTCCCCAAACAGCACATGATGCAAAGAAAAAAAGAGGCGCACCAAGGTCGCTGTGTGACTAAGCTAAGCGGCACAAGTGGCCGACACAAACACCTGGCCCATCTAGGAGTGGCACTGCAGTGTCAGACAGGATGGCACTTCAAAAAAATTGTCCCCAAACAGCACATGATGCAAAGAAAAAAAGAGGTGCACCAATGTCGCTGTGTGACTAAGCTAAGCGACACAAGTGGCCGACACAAAGACCTGGCCCATCTAGGAGTGGCACTGCAGTGTCAGACAGGATGGCACTTCAAAAAAATTGGCCCCAAACAGCACATGATGCAAAGAAAAATGAAAGAAAAAAGAGGTGCAAGATGGAATTGTCCTTGGGCCCTCCCACCCACCCTTATGTTGTATAAACAGGACATGCACACTTTAACGAACCCATCATTTCAGCGACAGGGTCTGCCACACGACTGTGACTGAAATGACTGGTTGGTTTGGGCCCCCACCAAAAAAGAAGCAATCAATCTCTCCTTGCACAAACTGGCTCTACAGAGGCAAGATGTCCTCCTCATCATCATCCTCCGATTCCTCACCCCTTTCACTGTGTACATCCCCCTCCTCACAGATTATTAATTCGTCCTCACTGGAATCCACCATCTCAGATCCCTGTGTACTTTCTGGAGGCAATTGCTGGTGAATGTCTCCACGGAGGAATTGATTATAATTCATTTTGATGAACATCATCTTCTCCACATTTTCTGGAAGTAACCTCGTATGCCGATTGCTGACAAGGTGAGCGGCTGCACTAAACACTCTTTCGGAGTACACACTGGAGGGAGGGCAACTTAGGTAAAATAAAGCCAGTTTGTGCAAGGGCCTCCAAATTGCCTCTTTTTCCTGCCAGTATACGTACGGACTGTCTGACGTGCCTACTTGGATGCGGTCACTCATATAATCCTCCACCATTCTTTCTATGGTGAGAGAATCATATGCAGTGACAGTAGACGACATGTCAGTAATCGTTGGCAGGTCCTTCAGTCCGGACCAGATGTCAGCACTCGCTCCAGACTGCTCTGCATCACCGCCAGCGGGTGGGCTCGGAATTCTTAGCCTTTTCCTCGCACCCCCAGTTGCGGGAGAATGTGAAGGAGGAGATGTTGACGGGTCACGTTCCGCTTGACTTGACAGTTTTTTCACCAGCAGGTCTTTGAACCTCTGCAGACTTGTGTCTGCCGGAAAGAGAGATACAACGTATGTTTTAAATCTAGGATCGAGCACGGTGGCCAAAATGTAGTGCTCTGATTTCAACAGATTGACCACCCGTGAATCCTGGTTAAGTGAATTAAGGGCTCCATCCACAAGTCCCACATGCCTAGCGGAATCGCTCTGTTTTAGCTCCTCCTTCAATGTCTCCAGCTTCTTCTGCAAAAGCCTGATGAGGGGAATGACCTGACTCAGGCTGGCAGTGTCTGAACTGACTTCACGTGTGGCAAGTTCAAAGGGTTGCAGAACCTTGCACAACGTTGAAATCATTCTCCACTGTGCTTGAGTCAGGTGCATTCCCCCCCCCTTTGCCTATATTGTGGGCAGATGTATAGGCTTGAATGGTCTTTTGCTGCTCCTCCATCCTCTGAAGCGTATAGAGGGTTGAATTCCACCTCGTTACCACCTCTTGCTTCAGATGATGGCAGGGCAGGTTCAGGATTGTTTGGTGGTGCTCCAGTCTTCTGTATGCGGTGGCTGAATGCCGAAAGTGGCCCGCAATTCTTCGGGCCACCGACAGCATCTCTTGCACGCCTCTGTCGTTTTTTAAATAATTCTGCATTACCAAATTCAATGTATGTGCAAAACATGGGACATGCTGGAATTTGCCCAGATGTAATGCACGCACAATATTGCTGGCGTTGTCCGATGTCACAAATCCCCTGGAGAGTCCAATTGGGGTAAGCCATTCTGCGATGATCTTCCTCAGTTTCTGTAAGAGGTTGTCAGCTGTGTGCCTCTTCAGGAAAGCGGTGATACAAAGCGTAGCCTGCCTAGGAACGAGTTGGCGTTTGCGAGATGCTGCTACTGGTGCCGCCGCTGCTGTTCTTGCTGCGGGAGGCAATACATCTACCCAGTGGGCTGTCACAGTCATATAGTCCTGAGTCTGCCCTGCTCCACTTGTCCACATGTCCGTGGTTAAGTGGACATCGGGTACAACTGCATTTTTTAGGACACTGGTGACTCTTTTTCTGAGGTCTGTGTACATTTTCGGTATCGCCTGCCTAGAGAAATGGAACCTAGATGGTATTTGGTACCGGGGACACAGTACCTCAATCAAGTCTCTAGTTGCCTCTGAATTAACGGTGGATACCGGAACCACGTTTCTCACCGCCCAGGCTGCCAAGGCCTGAGTTATCTGCTTTGCAGCAGGATGACTGCTGTGACATTTCATCTTCCTCGCAAAGGACTGTTGGACAGTCAATTGCTTATTGGAAGTAGTACAAGTGGTCTTCCGACTTCCCCTCTGGGATGACGATCGACTCCCAGCAGCAACAACAGCAGTGCCAGCAGCAGTAGGCGTTACACTCAAGGATGCATCGGAGGAATCCCAGGCAGGAGAGGACTCGTCAGACTTGCCAGTGACATGGCCTGCAGGACTATTGGCTTTCCTGGGTAAGGAGGAAATTGACACTGAGGGAGTTGGTGGTGTGGTTTGCAGGAGCTTGGTTACAAGAGGAAGGGATTTAGTGGTCAGTGGACTGCTTCCGCTGTCATCCAAAGTTTTTGAACTTGTCACTGACTTATGATGAATGCGCTGCAGGTGACGTATAAGGGAGGATGTTCCGAGGTGGTTAACGTCCTTACCCCTACTTATTACAGCTTGACAAAGGCAACACACGGCTTGACACCTGTTGTCCGCATTTGTGTTGAAATAATTCCACACCGAAGAGCTGATTTTTTTTGTATTTTGACCAGGCATGTCAATGGCCATATTCGTCCCACGGACAACAGGTGTCTCCCCGGGTGCCTGACTTAAACAAACCACCTCACCATCAGAATCCTCCTTGTCAATTTCCTCACCAGCGCCAGCAACACCCATATCCTCATCCTGGTGTACTTCAACAGTGACATCTTCAATTTGACTATCAGGAACTGGACTGCGGGTGCTCCTTCCAGCACTTGCAGGGGGCGTGCAAATGGTGGAAGGCGCAAGCTCTTCCCGTCCAGTGTTGGGAAGGTCAGGCATCGCAACCGACACAATTGGACTCTCCTTGGGGATTTGTGATTTCGAAGAACGCACAGTTCTTTGCTGTGCTTCTGCCAGCTTAAGTCTTTTCATTTTTCTTGCGAGAGGATGAGTGCTTCCATCCTCATGTGAATCTGAACCACTAGCCATGAACATAGGCCAGGGCCTCAGCCGTTCCTTGCCACTCCGTGTCGTAAATGGCATATTGGCAAGTTTACGCTTCTCATCAGACGCTTTTAATTTTGATTTTTGGGTCATTTTACGGAACTTTTGTTTTTTGGATTTTACATGCTCTCTACTATGACATTGGGCATCGGCCTTGGCAGACGACGTTGATGGCATTTCATTGTCTCGGCCATGACTAGTGGCAGCAGCTTCAGCACGAGGTGGAAGTGGATCTTGATCTTTCCCTATTTTAACCTCCACATTTTTGTTCTCCATTTTTTAATGTGTGGAATTATATGCCAGTATCAATAGCAATGGCCTACTACTATATATACTGCGCACAACTAAAATGCACCACAGGTATAGAATGTAGATGGATAGTATACTTAATGACGACACAGAGGTATGTACAGCAGTGGCCTTCCGTACCGTACTGCTATATATACTGGTGGTCACTGTGTCAGCAAACTGCAAAACTAATGACAAGGGATAACCTGGATTTTGTGGCAATTACAGAGTCTTGGTGCAATGAGAATCATGACTGGGACTTAGCTATACCAGGATACAATTTATTTAGGAAAGATAGAATAGGAAGAATAGGAGGAGGGGTAGCAATGTATGTGAAAAAAAGCATAAATGCTACTTTAATACAAAATATTGAAGCCAAAACTGAGGCCCTTTGGGTCACCATAGAAAATGGGAAGAAGGACATTATTTGCATTGGGGTGATCTATAGACCAACAGGCCAGGGGCAGGATTTGGACAGGAACCTATTGTTGGACATCTCTAAAATGGCTTTTAAGGGAGAAGTCATAATCATGGGAGACTTTAATTTACCTGATGTAAATTGGGAGGGGTCTTTTGCAAGTTCAGCTACAAGTGGCAAATTTCTACATTCCTTACAGGGAGCATCTCTCAAGCAATTGGTGAGGGAGCCCACTCGCAAAGACTCAATATTAGATCTAATTCTTACAAATGGTGATAGGATATCTGATATATATGTGGGTGAGCACCTGGGATCCAGTGATCATTAAGCAGTATGGTTTAGTATAAAGACAGGATCCAACTCTTGCACACAAAAACAAAGGTGTTGGATTTTAGAAATGCTGACTTTGCAAAAATGGGGAGATGTTTAAGTGATTCATTGGCAGACTGGAGGAACTTGGAAGGAGTGCAGGAGAGGTGGAAAAAAACTGAAAAGTGCAATGCTAAGTGCAACAGACCTTTGTATCAAAATGGTTAGGAAAAGCACCAGGAAAAGGAAGCCAGTGTGGTTCACAAAAGAAGTATCAACTAGTGTGAAAGCAAAAAAGATGGCTTTTAGGAAATACAAACAGACTCAAAATAATAACGACAAAGAGGTGTATCTGGACAGACGGAAGGATGCTAAGAAAGTGATCAGACGTGCAAAGGCAGAAGCTGAGGAGAAAATGGCCCAGTCAGTAGATAAAGGGAGCAAAACGTTTTTTAAGTATATAAGTGAAAGGAGAAAAACAAATGGAGGAATAATAAGACTTAAGACAGAGGGGGAAATTTACTAAGCTCCCGATTTTGACCGAGATGCCGTTTTTTCATCAAAGTGTCATCTCGGTAATTTACTAAGCACTAATCACGGCAGTGATGAGGGCATTCGTAATTTTTTGCAAGTTCAGGTAAAAAATTACGAATGAATACACCATCGGTCAAAACGCGGCTGTTTAAGTATGAATCTCGGTCATTTACTAAGAAGTGCAAAGCAAAAAACAAACAAACACTGCCGTGAAAAATTACAACTCGTAAAAAAGTGCTAAAAAAAAACAGACCTACTTTTTTTTTCCGTGATTGGATAGGCATGCAGGGATCCATGAGATCCGTGCATGTATATCAGTGGGAAGGGGTGGGAAAGTTGTTATTTTATTAAAAAAAATTGCGTGGGGTCCCCCCTCCTAAGCATAACCAGCCTCGGGCTCTTTGAGCCGATCCTGGTTGCAGAAATATGGGGAAAAAATTGACAGGGGTTCCCCCATATTTAAGCAACCAGCATCGGGCTCTGCGCCTGGTCCTGGTTCCAAAAATACGGGGGACAAAAAGAGTAGGGGTCCCCCGTATTTTTAAAACCAGCACCGGGCTCCACTAGCTGGACAGATAATGCCACAGCCGGGGGTCACTTTGATATAGTGCCCTGCGGCCGTGGCATCAAAAATCCAACTAGTCACCCCTGGCCGGGGTACCCTGGGGGAGTGGGGACCCCTTCAATCAAGGGGTCCCCCCCCCCCCAGCCACCCAAGGGCCAGGGGTGAAGCCCGAGGCTGTCCCCCCCCATCCAATGGGCTGCGGATGGGGAGGCTGATAGCCTTTGTTGTAAAAGAAAAGATATTGTTTTTAGTAGCAGTACTACAAGGCCCAGCAAGCCTCCCCCGCATGCTGGTACTTGGAGAACCACAAGTACCAGCATGCGACGGAAAAACGGGCCCGCTGGTACCTGTAGTACTACTACTAAAAAAATACCCCAAAAAAGACAAGACACACACACCGTGAAAGTATAATTTTATTACATACATACACACATACATACATACTTACCTTAAGTTCCCACGCAGGTCGGTCCTCTTCTCCAGTAGAATCCAAGGGGTACCTGTTGAAGAAATTATACTCACGAGATCCAGGGGTCCAGGCTCCTCGGGAAATCCAGGGGTAATCCACGTACTTGACAAAAAAAACAAAACGGTGTCCCGACCACGAACTGAAAGGGGACCCATGTTTGCACATGGGTCACCTTTCCACGAATGCCAGAAACCCACTTTGACTTCTGTCTAAGTGGGTTTCTTCAGCCAATCAGGGAGCGCCACGTTGTAGCACTCTCCTGATCAGCTGTGTGGTCCTGTCCTCACTGACAGGCAGCACACGGCAGTGTTACAATGTAGCGCCTATGCGCTACATTGTAACCAATGATGGGAACTTTCTGCTCAGCGGTGACGTCACTTTAGGTCAACCGCAGGGCAGAAAGTTCCCATCATTGGTTACAATGTAGCGCATAGGCGCTACATTGTAACACTGCCGTGTGCTGCCTGTCAGTGAGGACAGGACCACACAGCTGATCAGGAGAGTGCTACAACGTGGCGCTCCCTGATTGGCTGAAGAAACCCACTTAGACAGAAGTCAAAGTGGGTTTCTGGCATTCGTGGAAAGGTGACCCATGTGCAAACATGGGTCCCCTTTCAGTTCGTGGTCGGGACACCGTTTTGTTTTTTTTGTCAAGTACGTGGATTACCCCTGGATTTCCCGAGGAGCCTGGACCCCTGGATCTCGTGAGTATAATTTCTTCAACAGGTACCCCTTGGATTCTACTGGAGAAGAGGACCGACCTGCGTGGGAACTTAAGGTAAGTATGTATGTATGTGTGTATGTATGTAATAAAATTATACTTTCACGGTGTGTGTGTCTTGTCTTTTTTTGGGTATTTTTTTAGTAGTAGTACTACAGGTACCAGCGGGCCCGTTTTTCCGTCGCATGCTGGTACTTGTGGTTCTCCAAGTACCAGCATGCGGGGGAGGCTTGCTGGGCCTTGTAGTACTGCTACTAAAAACAATATCTTTTCTTTTACAACAAAGGCTATCAGCCTCCCCATCCGCAGCCCATTGGATGGGGGGGGGACAGCCTCGGGCTTCACCCCTGGCCCTTGGGTGGCTGGGGGGGGGGACCCCTTGATTGAAGGGGTCCCCACTCCCCCAGGGTACCCCGGCCAGGAGTGACTAGTTGGATTTTTGATGCCACGGCCGCAGGGCACTATATAAAAGTGACCCCCGGCTGTGGCATTATCTGTCCAGCTAGTGGAGCCCGGTGCTGGTTTTAAAAATACGGGGGACCCCTACTCTTTTTGTCCCCCGTATTTTTGGGACCAGGACCAGGCGCAGAGCCCGATGCTGGTTGCTTAAATATGGGGGAACCCCTGTCATTTTTTTCCCAATATTTTTGCAACCAGGATCGGCTCAAAGAGCCCGAGGCTGGTTATGCTTAGGAGGGGGGACCCCACGCATTTTTTTTAATTATTTTACAGTGTTTAATTAAAAAAAAAAAAAAAATAAACCCCAGCACGGATCACACAGATCCGGCCGAGATTGATTGTAAAAAAAGTCGGCAGTGTTTTGCTAATCACTGCCGTAAAAATAGGTAAAAAACCACGAATGACATCGACATCGGAACAAAAGAAAAACCCGAATACGACAGCTTAGTAAATCCATCGTAATCAATTCAAAAAGTTGCAATTTTACACTGTCGATGTCATTCGTGATTGAACTTGGACATGAATTTGGAAAATACGAATCTTAGTAAATGTACCCCAGAGAGTGGGCATTTGGTGGAGGGAGACAAGGCAATAGCAGATCACCTAAATAATTATTTTTGCTCAGTATTTACTACAGAAGAAGGGATGGGGCCACAGTTAAGTTGCAAGGACATTCATAAAAATAAGGTAGATGAAAATACATTTACAGAGGAGAAGGTCCTAACAGAACTTTCAAAACTAAAAGTGGATAAATCAATGGGACCAGATGGGATACACCCAAGGATACTCAAAGAGCTAAAAGATGTGCTGGTTACACCTTTAACAGAATTATTTAACCAGTCACTAAATACAGGTGCTATTCCAGAGGACTGGAAAAGAGCAAATGTAGTTCCACTGTACAAAAGTGGAAGCAAGGAAGAAGCAAGTAACTACAGACCAGTAAGCATTACATCAGTAGTAGGGAAAGTAATGGAAAAACTATTAAAAGAAAGAGTAGTGGAATATCTTAAATCAAACAACTTACAGGATCCAAAACAGCATGGATTTACTGGTGGGAGATCATGCCAAACAAATCTTATTGACTTTTTTGACTCTGTGATGAAAATAATAGATCAAGGGGGAGCTGTAGATGTAGCATATCTAGACTTTAGTAAGGCATTTGACACTGTCCCACATCGCAGACTGCTAAATAAACTTGAAAGCCTGGGGGTGGATTATAAATCAGTTAAATGGATAAGAACCTGGTTGCAGGATAGGAAACAGACAGTCGTAGTTAATGGAGTGCAATCTATGGAGGGAAATGTTACCAGTGGAGTACCCCAGGGATCTGTACTTGGTCCAGTTCTCTTTAATATCTTTGTTGGTGACAGTGCAGATGGTATTGAAGGGAAGATATGCCTTTTTGCAGATGATACAAAGATATGCAACAGGGTAGACACACCGGGAGGGGTCAAACAAATGATTAATGACCTAGGTAGGCTTGAGAAATGGTCAAGAACATGGCAACTACAGTTTAATGCTAAAAAATGCAAAATCATGCACTTGGGTCTCAAAAACCCAAAAGCTAAGTATAGTATCAAGGATACTATAATGGAAACTACTGAGGAGGAAAGAGATTTAGGAGTCACTATTTCAAGTGACTTGAAGGCAGGAAAGCAATGCAACAAAGCAATGAGAAAGGCAAGTCAGATGCTTGGTTGCATAGGGAGAGGAATCAGTAGCAGGAAAAAAGAAGTGATAATGCCACTGTATAGGTCATTGGTACGGCTTCATCTAGAATACTGTGTCCAGTTCTGGAGACCCTATCTCCAGAAGGATATAAATACATTAGAGAGTGTACAAAGAAGGGCAACTAAAATGGTGCATGGCCTACATCACAAAACTTACCCGGAAAGGCTAAAAGATCTTAACATGTATAGTTTGGAGGAGAGAAGGGAAAGGGGGGACATGATAGAAACTTTCAAATATATCAAGGGTCTTAACAAAGTTCAGGAGGGAAACATTCTTCAAAGGAAAAGAAGTATTAGAACTCGAGGGCATACATTGAGACTGGAGGGGGGGGAGGTTCAGGGGAAATTTAAGGAAAAATTACTTCACAGAAAGGGTAGTGGATAAGTGGAATAGCCTCCCTTTAGAGGTGGTAGAGGCTAAGACTGTAGGGCAATTTAAACATGCTTGGGACAGGCATATGAATATCCTTACAAAGAATTAAGGTTAAAAAAGGGTTGAGATTGCCTAAAGGATAAAATAAAAAAGGGGCAGACTAGATGGGCCAAGTGGTTCTTATCTGCCGTCAAATTCTATGTTTCTATGTTTAAAATGCACCACAGGTATAGAATGTAGATGGATAGTATACTTAATGACGACACAGAGGTAGGTATAGTAGTGGCCTTCTGTACCGTACTGCTATATATACTGGTGGTCACTGTGTCAGCAAACTGCAAAACTAAAATGCACCACAGGTATAGAATCTAGATGGATAGTATACTTAATGACGACACAGAGGTAGGTACAGCAGTGGCCTTCCGTACCGTACTGCTATATATACTGGTGGTCACTGTGTCAGCAAACTGCAAAACTAAAATGCACCACAGGTATAGAATGTAGATGGATAGTATACTTAATGACGACACAGAGGTAGGTACAGCAGTGGCCTTCCGTACCGTACTGCTATATATGCTGGTGGTCACTGTGTCAGCAAACTGCAAAACTAAAATGCACCACAGGTATAGAATCTAGATGGATAGTATACTTAATGACGACACAGAGGTAGGTACAGCAGTGGCCTTCCGTACCGCACTGCTATATATAGTATACTGGTGGTCACTGTGTCAGCAAACTGCGAAACTAAAATGCACCACAGGTAAAGAATGTAGATGGATAGTATACTTAATGACGACACAGAGGTAGGTACAGCAGTGGCCTTCCGTACCGTACTGCTATATATACTGGTGGTCACTGTGTCAGCAAACTGCAAAACTAAAATGCACCACAGGTATAGAATGTAGATGGATAGTATACTTAATGACGACACAGAGGTAGGTACAGCAGTAGCCTTCCGTACCGTACTGCTATATATACTGGTGGTCACTGTGTCAGCAAACTGCAAAACTAAAATGCACCACAGGTATAGAATGTAGATGGATAGTATACTTAATGACGACACAGAGGTAGGTACAGCAGTGGCCTTCCGTACCGTACTGCTATATATACTGGTGGTCACTGTGTCAGCAAACTGCAAAACTAAAATGCACCACAGGTATAGAATGTAGATGGATAGTATACTTAATGATGACACAGAGGTAGGTACAGCAGTGGCCTTCCGTACCGTACCGTACTGCTATATATACTGGTGGTCACTGTGTCAGCAAACTGCAAAACTAAAATGCACCACAGGTATAGAATGTAGACGGATAGTATACTTAATGACGACACAGAGGTAGGTACAGCAGTGGCCTTCCGTACCGTACTGCTATATATACTGGTGGTCACTGTGTCAGCAAACTGCACAACTGAAATGCACCACAGGTATAGAATCTAGATGGATAGTATACTTGACGACACAGAGGTAGGTACAGCAGTGGCCTACTGTACCGTAATGCTATATATTATATACTGGTGGTCACTGGTCAGCAAAACTCTGCACTGTACTCCTCCTATATAATATTATACTGGTGGTCCCCAGTCCCCACAATAAAGCAGCACACTGAGCACAGATATGGAGTGTTTTTCAGGCAGACAACGTATACTGGTGGTCACTGTCAGCAAAACTCTGCACTGTACTCCTGCTATATAATACAGCTGCTCCCCAGTCCCCACAATTAAGCAGTGTGAGCACAGATATATGCAGCACACTGAGCACAGATAAGGAGCGTTTTTTTCAGGCAGAGAACGGATAAAACTGGTGGTCACTGATCAGCAAAACTCTGCACTGTACTCCTATATTATACAGCTGCTCCCCAGTCCTCCCCACAATTAAGCAATAAAGCACAATCAAGTTCAACAATAACGGAGAGGACGCCAGCCACGTCCTCTCCCTAACATTTCCAATGCACGAGTAAAAATGGCGGCGACGCGCGGCTGCTTATATAGAATCCGAATCTCGCGAGAATCCGACAGCGGGATGATGACGTTCGGGCGCGCTCGGGTTAACCGAGCCATACGGGAGAATCCGAGTATGGCTCGGACCCGTGTAAAAAGGGTGAAGTTCGGGGGGGTTCAGTTTCCGAGAAATCGAACCCGCTCATCACTAATTATAACTAGAGATGTGCGGCAGCCACTTTTCGTGTTTTGGTTTTGGTTCTAATTCCTCGTTCGTGTTTTGGTTTTGGGTTGGTTTTGCCAAAACCACCCTCGTGTTTTGGTTTTGGTTTTGGTTTTGGTTTCGGATCTGGATGATTTTTTTATTAAACATAAAAACAGCTAAAATCACTGAATTTGGGGGTAATTTTTATCCTACAGTATTATTAATAGTGATGTGCACCGGACATTTTTCGGGTTTTGTGTTTTGGTTTTGGATTCGGTTCCGCGGCCGTGTTTTGGATTCGGACGCGTTTTGGCAAAACCTCACCGAAATTTTTTTGTCGGATTCGGGTGTGTTTTGGATTCGTTTTTTTTTTACAAAAAAAACTCAAAAACCGCTTAAATCATAGAATTTGGGGATAATTTTGATCCCATAGTATTATTAACCTCAATAACCATAATTTACACTCATTTTCAGTATATTCTGAACACCTCATACCTCACAATATTGGCCCTCATTCCGAGTTGATCGGTCGCAAGGCGAATTTAGCAGAGTTACACACGCTAAGCCGCCGCCTACTGGGAGTGAATCTTAGCTTCTTAAAATTGCGACCGATGTATTCGCAATATTGCGATTACTAACTACTTAGCAGTTTCAGAGTAGCTCCAGACTTACTCTGCCTGTGCGATCAGTTCAGTGCTTGTCGTTCCTGGTTGACGTCACAAACACACCCAGCGTTCGCCCAGGCACTCCCACCGTTTCTCCGGCCACTCCTGCGTTTTTTCCGGAAACGGTAGCGTTTTCAGCCACACGCCCCTGAAACGCCGTGTTTCCGCCCAGTAACACCCATTTCCTGTCAATCACATTACGATCGCCGGAGCGAAGAAAAAGCCGTGAGTAAAAATACTTTCTTCATAGTAAAGTTACTTGGCGCAGTCGCAGTGCGAACATTGCGCATGCGTACTAAGCGGATTTTCACTGCGATGCGATGAAAAATACCGAGCGAACAACTCGGAATGAGGGCCATTATTTTTAGTCCTAAAATTTGCACCGAGGTCGCTGGATGGCTAAGCTAAGCGACACAAGTGGCCGACAGAAACACCTGGCCCATCTAGGAGTGGCACTGCAGTGTCAGGCAGGATGGCACTTCAAATAAATTGTCCCCAAACAGCACATGCTGCAAAGAAAAAAAGAGGCGCACCAAGGTCGCTGTGTGACTAAGCTAAGCGACCCAAGTGGCCGACACAAACACCTGGCCCATCTAGGAGTGGCACTGCAGTGTCAGACAGGATGGCAGATTAAAAAAATTGTCCCCAAACAGCACATGATGCAAAGAAAAAAAGAGGCGCAATGAGGTAGCTGTGTGACTAAGCTAAGCGACCCAAGTGGCCGACACAAACACCTGGCTCATCTAGGAGTGGCACTGCAGTTTTCTAATGAGAGGATGAGTGCTTCCATCCTCATGTGGGTCTGAACCACTAGCCATGAACATAGGCCAGGGCCTCAGCCGTTCCTTGCCACTCCGTGTCGTAAATGGCATTTCTCTAACGTCCTAGTGGATGCTGGGGACTCCGTCAGGACCATGGGGAATAGCGGCTCCGCAGGAGACAGGGCACAAAAGCAAGCTTTTAGGATCACATGGTGTGTACTGGCTCCTCCCCCTATGACCCTCCTCCAAGCCTCAGTTAGGTTTTTGTGCCCGGCCGAGAAGGGTGCAATCTAGGTGGCTCTCTTAAAGAGTTACTTAGAAAAAGTTTTTAGGTTCTTTATTTTCAGTGAGTCCTGCTGGCAACAGGCTCACTGCATCGAGGGACTTAGGGGAGAGATTTTCAACTCACCTGCGTGCAGGATGGATTGGATTCTTAGGCTACTGGACATAGCTCCAGAGGGAGTCGGAACACAGGGCTCGCCCTGGGGTTCGTCCCGGAGCCGCGCCGCCGACCCCCCTTGCAGACGCTGAAGATGAAGAGGTCCGGAACCAGGCGGCAGAAGACTCTCAGTCTTCATCAGGTAGCGCACAGCACTGCAGCTGTGCGCCATTGTTGTCAGCACACTTTTAATTTTGATTTTTAGGTCATTTTACTGAACTTTTGTTTTTTGGATTTCACATGCTCTCTACTATGACATTGGGCATCGGCCTTGGCAGACGACGTTGATGGCATTTCATTGTCTCGGCAATGACTAGTGGCAGCAGCTTCAGCACGAGGTGGAAGTGGATCTTGATCTTTCCATATTTTACCCTCCACATTTTTGTTCTCCATTTTTTAATGTGTGGAATTATATGCCAGTATCAATAGCAATGGCCTACTACTATATATACTGCGCACAACTGAAATGCACCACAGGTATAGAATGTAGATGGATAGTATACTTGACGACACAGAGGTAAGTACAGCAGTGGCCTTCCGTACCGTACTGCTATATATAATGGTGGTCACTGTGTCAGCAAACTGCACAACTGAAATGCACCACAGGTATAGAATGTAGATGGATAGTATACTTAATGACGACACAGAGGTAGGTACAGCAGTGGCCTTCCGTACCGTACTGCTATATATGCTGGTGGTCACTGTGTCAGCAAACTGCAAAACTAAAATGCACCACAGGTATAGAATGTAGATGAATAGTATACTTGACGACACAGAGGTAGGTACAGCAGTGGCCTTCCGTACCGTACTGCTATATATAATGGTGGTCACTGTGTCAGCAAACTGCACAACTGAAATGCACCACAGGTATAGAATGTAGATGGATAGTATACTTAATGACGACACAGAGGTAGGTACAGCAGTGGCCTTCCGTACCGTACTGCTATATATACTGGTGGTCACTGTGTCAGCAAACTGCAAAACTAAAATGCACCACAGGTATAGAATGTAGATGGATAGTATACTTGACAACACAGAGATAGGTACAGCAGTGGCCTACCGTACCGTACTGCTATATATACTGGTGGTCACTGTGTCAGCAAACTGCACAACTGAAATGCACCACAGGTATAGAATCTAGATGGATAGTATACTTGACGACACAGAGGTAGGTACAGCAGTGGCCTTCCGTGCCGTACTGCTATATATACTGGTGGTCACTGTGTCAGCAAACTGCAAAACTAAAATGCACCACAGGTATAGAATGTAGATGGATAGTATACTTGACGACACAGAGGTAGGTACAGCAGTGGCCTACTGTACCGTAATGCTATATATTATATACTGGTGGTCAGCAAACTGTGCAAAACTGAAATGCACCACAGGTATGGATGGATAGTATACTTGACGACACAGAGGTAGGTACAGCAGTGGCCTACTGTACCGTAATGCTATATATTATATACTGGTGGTCTGCAAACTGTGCAAAACTGAAATGCACCACAGGTATGGATGGATAGTATACTTGACGACACAGAGGTAGGTACAGCAGTGGCCTTCTGTACCGTACTCCTATATATTATATACTGGTGGTCAGCAAAATTATGCACTGTATTCCTACTATATACTGTCTACAATGCAGCACAGATATGGAGTGTGTTTCAGGCAGACAACGTATACTGGTGGTCACTGGTCAGCAAAACTCTGCACTGTACTCCTCCTATATAATATTATACTGGTGGTCCCCAGTCCCCACAATAAAGCAGCACACTGAGCACAGATATGGAGTGTTTTTCAGGCAAACAACGTATACTGGTGGTCACTGTCAGCAAAACTCTGCACTGTACTCCTGCTATATAATACAGCTGCTCCCCAGTCCCCACAATTAGGCAGTGTGAGCACAGATATATGCAGCACACTGAGCACAGATAAGGAGCGTTTTTTTCAGGCAGAGAACGGATAAAACTGGTGGTCACTGGTCAGCAAAACTCTGCACTGTACTCCTCCTATATTAATATACAGCTGCTCCCCAGTCCCCACAATTAAGCAATAAGTAAAGCAAGCACAAATATTTGCATCAACAATACACGGAGAGGACGCCAGCCACGTCCTCTCCCTAACATTTCCAATGCACGATTGAAAATGGCGGCGACGCGCAGCTGCTTATATAGAATCCGAATCTCGCGAGAATCCGACAGCGGGATGATGACGTTCGGGCGCACTCGGGTTAACCGAGCCATACAAGAGGATCCGAGTATGCCTCGGACCCGTGTAAAAAGGGTGAAGTTCGGGGGGGTTCGGTTTCCGAGAAACCGAACCCACTCATCACTAATTATTAACCTCAATAACATTCATTTCCACTAATTTCCAATTTATTCTGAACACCTCACACCTCACAATATTGTTTTTAGGCGAAAAGGTTGCACCGAGGTTGCTGTATGGCTAAGCTAAGCGACACAAGTGTGCGGCACAAATACATGGCCTATCAAGGAGTGGCACTGCACTGTCAGACAGGATGGCAGATTTAAAAAATAGGCCCCAAACAGCACATGATGCAAAGAAGAAAAAGAAGTGCACCGAGGTAGCTGTATGACTAAGCTAAGTGACACAACCACCTGGTCCATCTAGAAGTGGCATGCAGTGGCTGAATGCCGAAAGTGGCCTGCAATTTTTCAGTCCACTGACAGCATCTCCTGCACGCCCCTGTCATTTTTCAAAAATTCTGCAATTGGTGGACTTATACGGCAGTACCCCTGGACTTATACGGCAGTGTCAGACAGGATGGCACTTAAAAAAAAAACATGCCCCAACAGCACATGATGCAAAGATGAAAAAGAGGTGTACCAAGGTTGCTGTATGACTAAGCTATGCAACAGTGTCAGACAGGAGGGCAGATATTAAAAAAAAAAGGCCCCAAACAGCACATCATGCAAAGATGTAAAAGAGGTGCAATGAGGTAGCTGTATGACTAAGCTGAGCAACAAAAATTATTCGCCCATCTAGGAGTGGCATTGCAGTGTCAGACAGGAGGGCACTTAAAAAAATAGTACCCAACCAGCACATCATGCCAAGAAGTAAATGAGGGAAATGAGGTAGCTGTATGACTAAGCTAAGCGACACAAGTGTGCGGCACAAACACCTGGCCCATCTAGGGTTGGCACTTCAGTCCCAATGCATGAATGGCAGATACCAGAAGCACATCTAACACCAGCATAGTTGTTATGGTCTCAGTAATCCGCTTTGCAACAGGGTATATATTAGTGATGAGCGGGTTCGGTTTCTCGGAAACCGAACCCCCCCGAACTTCAGCTTATTTTACACGGGTCTGAGCAGGCTCGGATCCTCCCGCCTTGCTCGGTTAACCCGAGCGCGCCCGAACGTCATCATCCCGCTGTCGGATTCTCGCGAGGCTCGGATTCTATCGCGAGACTCGGATTCTATATAAGGAGCCGCGCGTCGCCGCCATTTTCACATGTGCATTGAGATTGATAGGGAGAGGACGTGGCTGGCGTCCTCTCCGTTTAGACTAGAGTAGAGACACTTGATTGTTGATTTACTAATTTTGGGGAGCATATTAGGAGTACTACTTGCTGTTGCTGATAGTGTGACCAGTGACCACCAGTTTAATTAATCCGTTCTCTGCCTGAAAAAAAACGATACACAGTGTGACACAGTCACATACCATATCTGTGCTCAGCCTCAGTGTGCTGCATCATATGTAATACTGTATATCTGACTGTGCTGAGTGCTCACTGCTCACACAGCTTAATTGTGGGGGAGACTGGGGAGCAGTTATAGCAGGAGTACATATTTTAAGTACAGTGCACACTTTTGCTGCCAGAGTGCCACTGCCAGTGTGACTGACCAGTGACCACTGACCACCAGTATATTGTGATTGTCTGCTGACCACCAGTATATTGTGATTGTCTGCCTGAAAAAGTTAAACACTCGTCGTGTGGTGTTTTTTATTCTATAAACGCATTCTGCTGACAGTGTCCAGCAGGTCCGTCATTATATAATATATACCTGTCCGGCTGCAGTAGTGATGTATATATATTTTTTATATCATTATCATCCAGTCTATATTAGCAGCAGACGCAGTACGGTAGTCCACGGCTGTAGCTACCTCTGTGTCGGCAGTCGCTCGTCCATCCATAATTGTATACCACCTACCCGTGGTGTTTTTTTTTTTTCTATCTTCTTGATACTAGTAGCTTACTTTAGGAGTCTGCAGTGCTGAGCTGACAGTGTCCAGCAGGTCCGTCATTATATAATATATACCTGTCCGGCTGCAGTAGTGATATATATATATTTTTTATATCATTATCATCCAGTCTATATTAGCAGCAGACGCAGTACGGTAGTCCACGGCTGTAGCTACCTCTGTGTCGGCAGTCGCTCGTCATCCATAAGTATACTAGTATCCATCCATCTCCATTGTTTACCTGAGGTGCCTTTTAGTTGTGCCTATTAAAATATAGAGAACAAAAATGTTGAGGTTCCAAAAATAGGGAAAGATCAAGATCGACTTCCACCTCATGCTGAAGCTGCTGCCACTAGTCATGGCCGAGACGATGAAATGCCATCAAAGTCGTCTGCCAAGGCCGATGCCCAATGTCATAGTACAGAGCATGTAAAATCCAAAACACCAAATATCAGTAAAAAAAGGACTCAAAAATCTAAAATAAAATTGTCGGAGGAGAAGCGTAAACTTGCCAATATGCCATTTACCACACGGAGTGGCAAGGAACGGCTGAGGCCCTGGCCTATGTTCATGGCTAGTGGTTCAGCTTCACATGAGGATGGAAGCACTCAGCCTCTCGCTAGAAAAATGAAAAGACTCAAGCTGGCAAAAGCACAGCAAAGAACTGTGCGTTCTTCGAAATCACAAATCCACAAGGAGAGTCCAATTGTGTCGGTTGCGATGCCTGACCTTCCCAACACTGGACGTGAAGAGCATGCGCCTACCACCATTTGCACGCCCCCTGCAAGTGCTGGAAGGAGCACCCGCAGTCCAGTTCCTGATAGTCAGATTGAAGATGTCAGTGTTGAAGTACACCAGGATGAGGAGGATATGGGTGTTGCTGGCGCTGGGGAGGAAATTGACCAGGAGGATTCTGATGGTGAGGTGGTTTGTTTAAGTCAGGCACCCGGGGAGACACCTGTTGTCCGTGGGAGGAATATGGCCATTGACATGCCTGGTGAAAATACCAAAAAAATCAGCTCTTCGGTGTGGAAGTATTTCAACAGAAATGCGGACAACATTTGTCAAGCCGTGTGTTGCCTTTGTCAAGCTGTAATAAGTAGGGGTAAGGACGTTAACCACCTCGGAACATCCTCCCTTATACGTCACCTGCAGCGCATTCATCATAAGTCAGTGACAAGTTCAAAAACTTTGGGCGACAGCGGAAGCAGTCCACTGACCAGTAAATCCCTTCCTCTTGTAACCAAGCTCACGCAAACCACCCCACCAACTCCCTCAGTGTCAATTTCCTCCTTCCCCAGGAATGCCAATAGTCCTGCAGGCCATGTCACTGGCAATTCTGACGAGTCCTCTCCTGCCTGGGATTCCTCCGATGCATCCTTGCGTGTAACGCCTACTGCTGCTGGCGCTGCTGTTGTTGCTGCTGGGAGTCGATGGTCATCCCAGAGGGGAAATCGTAAGACCACTTTTACTACTTCCACCAAGCAATTGACTGTCCAACAGTCCTTTGCGAGGAAGATGAAATATCACAGCAGTCATCCTGCTGCAAAGCGGATAACTGAGGCCTTGGCATCCTGGGCGGTGAGAAACGTGGTTCCGGTATCCATCATTACTGCAGAGCCAACTAGAGACTTGTTGGAGGTACTGTGTCCCCGGTACCAAATACCATCTAGGTTCCATTTCTCTAGGCAGGCGATACCGAAAATGTACACAGACCTCAGAAAAAGACTCACCAGTGTCCTAAAAAATGCAGTTGTACCCAATGTCCACTTAACCACGGACATGTGGACAAGTGGAGCAGGGCAGGCTCAGGACTATATGACTGTGACAGCCCACTGGGTAGATGTATGGACTCCCGCCGCAAGAACAGCAGCGGCGGCACCAGTAGCAGCATCTCGCAAACGCCAACTCTTTCCTAGGCAGGCTACGCTTTGTATCACCGCTTTCCAGAATACGCACACAGCTAAAAACCTCTTACGGCAACTAGGAAGATCATCGCGGAATGGCTTACCCCAATTGGACTCTCCTGTGGATTTGTGGCATCGGACAACGCCAGCAATATTGTGTGTGCATTAAATCTGGGCAAATTCCAGCACGTCCCATGTTTTGCACATACCTTGAATTTGGTGGTGCAGAATTATTTAAAAAACGACAGGGGCGTGCAAGAGATGCTGTCGGTGGCCAGAAGAATTGCGGGACACTTTCGGCGTACAGGCACCACGTACAGAAGACTGGAGCACCACCAAAAACGCCTGAACCTGCCCTGCCATCATCTGAAGCAAGAAGTGGTAACGAGGTGGAATTCAACCCTCTATATGCTTCAGAGGTTGGAGGAGCAGCAAAAGGCCATTCAAGCCTATACAATTGAGCACGATATAGGAGGTGGAATGCACCTGTCTCAAGCGCAGTGGAGAATGATTTCAACGTTGTGCAAGGTTCTGCTGCCCTTTGAACTTGCCACACGTGAAGTCAGTTCAGACACTGCCAGTCTGAGTCAGGTCATTCCCCTCATCAGGCTTTTGCAGAAGAAGCTGGAGACATTGAAGGAGCAGCTAACACAGAGCGATTCCGCTAGGCATGTGGGACTTGTGGATGGAGCCCTTAATTCGCTTAACAAGGATTCACGGGTGGTCAATCTGTTGAAATCAGAGCACTACATTTTGGCCACCGTGCTCGATCCTAGATTTAAAACCTACCTTGGATCTCTCTTTCCGGCAGACACAAGTCTGCTGGGGTTCAAAGAACTGCTGGTGACAAAATTGTCAAGTCAAGCGGAACGCGACCTGTCAACATCTCCTCCTTCACATTCTCCCGCAACTGGGGGTGCGAGGAAAAGGCTCAGAATTCCGAGCCCACCCGCTGGCGGTGATGCAGGGCAGTCTGGAGCGACTGCTGATGCAGGGCAGTCTGGAGCGACTGCTGATGCTGACATCTGGTCCGGACTGAAGGACCTGACAACGATTACGGACATGTCGTCTACTGTCACTGCATATGATTCTCTCCCCATTGAAAGAATGGTGGAGGATTATATGAGTGACCTCATCCAAGTAGGCACGTCAGAAAGTCCGTACTTATACTGGCAGGAAAAAGAGGCAATTTGGAGGCCCTTGCACAAACTGGCTTTATTCTACCTAAGTTGCCCTCCCACAAGTGTGTACTCCGAAAGAGTGTTTAGTGCCGCCGCTCACCTTGTCAGCAATCGGCGTACGAGGTTACATCCAGAAAATGTGGAGAAGATGATGTTCATTAAAATGAATTATAATCAATTCCTCCGTGGAGACATTGACCAGCAGCAATTGCCTCCACAAAGTACACAGGGAGCTGAGATGGTGGATTCCAGTGGGGACGAATTGATAATCTGTGAGGAGGGGGATGTACACGGTGATATATCGGAGGATGATGATGAGGTGGACATCTTGCCTCTGTAGAGCCAGTTTGTGCAAGGAGAGATTAATTGCTTCTTTTTTGGTGGGGGTCTAAACCAACCCGTCATTTCAGTCACAGTCGTGTGGCAGACCCTGTCACTGAAATGATGGGTTGGTTAAAGTGTGCATGTCCTGTTTATACAACATAAGGGTGGGTGGGAGGGTCCAAGGACAATTCCATCTTGCACCTCTTTTTTCTTTAATTTTTCTTTGCATCATGTGCTGTTTGGGGAGTAGTTTTTTGAAGGGCCATCCTGCGTGACACTGCAGTGCCACTCCTAGATGGGCCAGGTGTTTGTGTCGGCCACTAGGGTCGCTTAGCTTACTCACACAGCTACCTCATTGCGCCTCTTTTTTTCTTTGCGTCATGTGCTGTTTGCGGAGTAGTTTTTTGAAGGGCCATCCTGCGTGACACTGCAGTGCCACTCCTAGATGGGCCAGGTGTTTGTGTCGGCCACTTGGGTCGCTTATCTTAGTCACAGAGCTACCTCATTGCGCCTCTTTTTTTCTTTGCGTCATGTGCTGTTTGGGGAGTAGTTTTTTGAAGGGCCAGCCTGCGTGACACTGCAGTGCCACTCCTAGATGGGCCAGGTGTTTGTGTCGGCCACTTGGGTCGCTTATCTTAGTCACAGAGCTACCTCATTGCGCCTCTTTTTTTCTTTGCGTCATGTGCTGTTTGGGGAGTAGTTTTTTGAAGGGCCAGCCTGCGTGACACTGCAGTGCCACTCCTAGATGGGCCAGGTGTTTGTGTCGGCCACTTGGGTCGCTTAGCTTACTCACACAGCTACCTCATTGCGCCTCTTTTTTTCTTTGCGTCATGTGCTGTTTGAGGAGTAGTTTTTTGAAGGGCCAGCCTGCGTGACACTGCAGTGCCACTTCTAGATGGGCCAGGTGTTTGTGTCGGCCACTAGGGTCGCTTAGCTTACTCACACAGCTACCTCATTGCGCCTCTTTTTTTCTTTGCGTCATGTGCTGTTTGGGGGGTGTTTTTTGGAAGGGCCATCCTGCGTGACACTGCAGTGCCACTCCTAGATGGGCCAGGTGTTTGTGTCGGCCACTTGGGTCGCTTAGCTTAGCCATCCAGCGACCTCGGTGCAAATTTTAGGACTAAAAATAATATTGTGAGGTGTGAGGTGTTCAGAATAGACTGAAAATGAGTGGAAATTATGGTTTTTGAGGTTAATAATACTTTGGGATCAAAATGACCCCCAAATTCTATGATTTAAGCTGTTTTTTAGGGTTTTTTGAAAAAAACACCCGAATCCAAAACACACCCGAATCCGACAAAAAAAATTCGGTGAGGTTTTGCCAAAACGCGTTCGAACCCAAAACACGGCCGCGGAACCGAACCCAAAACCAAAACACAAAACCCGAAAAATTTCCGGCGCTCATCACTAGTATATATATATACTGCAGTATCACTGGACTGGACTTATACGCCAGTATCACTGTAAATATACGGCAGGATCACTGGATTTATACAGCAGGATTACTGGATTTATACGGCAGGATCACTGGATTTATACGGCAGTACCGCTGGACATATATGGCAGTATCAATGGACATATACGGCAGTATCAATGGACATATACGGCAGTATCACTGGATTGGATTTATACACCAGTACCACTGTAATTATACAGCAGGATCACTGGACTTATACGGCAAGATCACTGGATTTATACGGCAATACCACTGGACATATATGGCAGTATCTATGGACATATACGGCAGTATCACTGGACATATACGGCAGTATCACTGGACTGGACTTATACGCCAGTACCACTGTAATTATACGGCAGGATCACTGGACTTATACGGCAGGATCACTAGATTTATACGGCAGGATCACTAGATTTATACGGCAGGATCACTGGATTTATACGGCGGGATCACTGGAATTATACGGCAGGATCACTGGATTTATACGGCAGTACCGCTGGACATATACGGCAGTATCAATGGACATATATGGCAGGATCACTGGACATATACGACAGTACCACTGGACATATATGGCAGTATCAATGGACATATACGGCAGTATCAATGGACACATACAGCAGTATCACTTGACTGGACTTATACGCCAGTACCACTGTAATTATATGGCAGAATCACTGGATTTATACGGCAGGATCACTGGACTTATACGGCAAGATCACTGGAATTATACGGCAGGGTCACTGGATTTATACGGCAGTACCGCTGGACATATACGGCAGTATCAATGGACATGTGCGGCAGGATCACTGACATATATACGGTAATATCACTGGACTGGACTTATACGCCAATACCACTGTAATTATATGGCAGGATCACTGAACGTATATGGCAGGATCACTTTGATTTATATGACAGGATCACTGTAATTATACGGCAGGATCACTGGATTTATACGGCAGTAACGCTGGACATATACGACAGTATCAATGGACATATACGGCAGGACCACTGAACGTATATGGCAGGATCACTTTGATTTATACGGCAGGATCACTGTAATTATACGGCAGGATCACTGGAATTATATGGCAGGATCACTGGATTTATACGGCAGTAACGCTGGACATAGGGAGGCCAATCCCGGGATCGGGATCGGCGGGATCCCGGGATTTGGGCCCAAAAATACCGGGATTTGAATCCCCGGGATTGGAGCATCCAATCCCGGGATTCACGGGATTACATTGCGCATGCGCGGGAGGGTGTGTGTAAGTAATACTACTTACTATTACGCGGGCGGCAGCCATAGATAAACACTGAACACGGCGGCACTTCAAATGTAGCGCCAGCCAATCAGAGCTGGCGGATCGGCAGCCAATCAGGGAAGCTGCCATAGCAGCGGCAGCCAATCAGGAGCGACTGCTGTGGCCGCTTCCCTGATTGGCTGCCGGTCCGCCAGCTCTGGTTGGCTGGCGGCCGGCTCTTCATTTGAAATGCCGCTGCGCTCAGCGTTTATCTATGGCTGCCGCCCGCTTAATAGTAAGTGGTATTACTTTCACCCACCTTCTCTCCGTGCAGTGCTAACAGACTCCCTCCCACGTCGCTACCTACACCAACCCTCCCTGCTACCTGTATGTATGGACGGCAGCACAGCACCACTTCTTGTGTTCTCTATGCTGAGTGTAAATCTTGGTATATGTCCTTATTCTGTATGTATGGACGGCAGCACAGCATAGTTCTTGTGTCCCAGTATTCTGAGTATAAATGTCAGTATGTTATTCTATATGTATGGACGGCAGCACCGCTACCTACATCCTCCCGCCCAGCTACCTACACCCTCCCGCACCGCTACCTACATCCTCCCGCCCAGCTACCTACACCCTCCTGCACCACTACCTACACCCTCCCTCCCTTCCGCGCCGCTACCTAAACCCTCCCGCACCGCTACCTACCCTCCAGCGCTGCTCCCTACACCCTTTTTCACTGATCCCTACTGCAATCCCGGGATCCCGGGAATCCCGGGATTGAGCGTTTTTCAATCCCGAATCCCGGGATTGAAAAAACGGCCCGGGATTGGCCTCCCTAGCTGGACATATACGGCAGTATCAATGGACATATACGGCAGGATCACTGGACATATACGGCAGTATCACTGGACTGGAGTTATACGCCAGTACCACTGTAATTATACGGCAGGATCACTGAATTTATACGGCAGGTTCACTAGATTTATACGGCAGGATCATAGTAATTATACGGCAGGATCACTGTAATTATACGGCAGGATCACTGGATTTATACGCCAGTACCACTGGATTTATATGGCAGTACCGCTGGACATAAACGGCAGTATCAATGGACATATACAGCAGTATCACTGGACTGGAATTATACGCCGTTACCACTGTAATTATATGGCAGGATCCAGTGGCGGAACTAGCGAGCGGTGGGCCCATGTGCGACAAAATGCTTTGCCCCCCCCCCCCCCATCTAAGTCCACCGCCTCACCCCTGGAGAGGATCTGGTGAGGGGGACCTGCTCAGGGCCAGAGAAATGGATACCTAGCAACAGTGCCGTAATTAGTCATTTTAGTGCTGTGTGCAAGAAATGGCATCGGAGCCCCGCCACTCTATGTAAATAGGGGCAGTGCGCGCCGCAGGCGTGCGCAAAAAAATAGGGGCGTGGCTTCGTGGGGAAGGGGTGTGGCCAGGGCCGGTGCTAGGGTGTTCGGCGCCCCCCTGCAAACTATAAAATTGCGCCCTCCCATATTCCGTTGGCGTGCGCTGGGAAAAGGGGTGTGGTCTCACAACTAAGGGGCATGGCCACACAATAGTACCCCCATTTAAAATTACGCCACAATGTAGCACAATCTTATTAATCTTATACGTAATGCCCCACCCGTAGTAGTAGCGTCCTTATATGTAATGCACCCCAGTAGTAGTAGCATCCTTATACATAATGCACTCACAGTAGTAGTAGCATCCTTATACATAATGCCCCCCAGTAGTAGTAGCATCCTTATACGTAGTGCCCCCCCAGTAGTAGTAGCATCCTTATACGTAATGCCCCCCCAGTAGTAGTAGCATCCTTATACATAATGCACCCAGAGTAGTAGTAGCATCCTTATACGTAGTGCACCCCCAGTAGTAGACGCGTCCTTATATACGTAATGCCCCCCCCAGTAGTAGAAGCGTCCTTATACGTAGTGCACCCCCAGTAGTAGACGCGTCCTTATATACGTAATGCCCCCCCCAGTAGTAGAAGCGTCCTTATACGTAGTGCACCCCCAGTAGTAGAAGCGTCCTTGTACGTAATTCCCCCCTAGTAGTAGTAGCGTCCTTATACGTAATGCCCCCCCCCCCCACAGTACTAGTAGCGTCCTTATACGTAATGGCCTCCCCAGTAGTAGCATCTTTACATGTAATGCCCCCCCCCCCCTGTAGTAGTAGCGTCCTTATGCATAATGCCCCCCCAGTAGTAGCATCCTTATACGTAATGCCCCTCTAGTAGTGGTAGCATTGTTATACGTAATGCCCCCCGAGTAATAGTAGCGTCCTTATATATAATGCCCCCAAGTAGTAGTAGCGTTCTTATACGTAATGCTCCCCCCAGCAGTAGTAGCGTCCTTATACATAGTGCACCCCCAGTAGTAAAAGCGTCCTTATACGTAATTCCCCATAATAGTAGTATCGTCCATATACGTAATGCCCCACAGTAGTAGTAGCGTCCTTATACATAATGCACCCCCAGTAGAAGCCTCCTTATATGCAATTCTCCCGTAGTACTAGTAGCGTCCTTATAAGTAATGCCCCCCCCAGCAGTAGTAGCGTTGTTACGTGTAATGCCCCCCCTGTAGTAGCGTCCTTATACGTAATGCACCCTCCCAGTAGTAGTAGCGTCCTTGCATGTAATGGCCTCCCCCTGTAGTAGCGTCATTATACGTAATGCCCCCCCCAGTACTAGCGTCCATAAAGTGCGCGTATGCAGACATACCTCACACACACAATTCACACATATATACACACACATACACACCCACCCACCATATGCACACATACACACTCACCATACACACACACACACACACACACACACACACACACACACACACACACACCACTTACCTAAGCCAGTCTCCCTCTGTACTGCAGCCTGGTCAGTGTAGCTCCGCCCCTTCTGTCCCGTTTAGCCCCGCCCCTTTCGGTCCGTTTAGCTCCGCCCCCTTCTGTCCCGTACTCAGCCGCTGTCACACGGGGAGGGGAGGCAGGAGGTTTTTGATTCTGCAGGCGCTGCTGCCAGTGACTGTCATACAGTGACAGACACAGCAGCAGCAGCAGCAGGGGGGACAGGACGGCGCAGCAGTGAAGGGATTCAGAGCAGGGAAAGCGCCTCTCTGTCCCAGCGCCTCCCTGCACTGCATCCCTTCGCTGAGCGGGTAGCGCCGGGCCTGGGTGTGGCCACAAAATAATACCAATTCATATAATGGTGCAAAACAACCGATACTAAATCAAGCGCTCTGTCACTCCAATCAATATGCTGCCAGTAACATAGGGCTACTCACCCCTATTAGATTAAAAAATCAAACAAGCAACAAAGAAACTAGTGTTACAGCGCATATGGATTAGAACTAAAAAGGTTTTTTATTAAAACACATATATATATATATATAAAATGCAATTTGTAACACCGGCCGGTTAATGTACCATTACAATAATATATTCACATATAAACTGGATATAACATGTATTATAACAAATTACTCTGTATCCACTTAAAATCCTTAACAACACCTGCTGTAGTAGCTAAAATGTAGCTTTTCCGATGTTTACTGAAGCTTAATAGCACACACAGTTCTTCTCTGTGTAACTATAGAACAGTCACTTTTACGAAAAAAATGAAATAGAGTTTTTCCTCACACTAAATGTGGGCTTTTAAGCTGTCCCATTTACATAGCCAAAGTCCGTTAATAAAGTGAAACAGTGCTTCCTCTAAAAGCATGTCTGGCCAGACAATTAAGCAGTATGATCTCACCACTCCTATTTGTGAATTCTTTCACCAAGAAAATCCTCCCCGGCTGCTGGTGCTTTTAACCTTTATCATGCAGTCATCTCTGGGGGATCATAAATAGAGGTGAAGGATCCCTGGAGTGTTATAGCTGGCTATCGAGATCTCCGGATGCAGTGGTATAAACAGCAATTAGATGAGTAAATGACGCGTTTCCCCGCCTCCCTCCGGGTTCAGCAGCTTCATCAAAAAATAGGGGCGTGACTTCGTGGGGAAGGGGTGTGGCCACAAAATAATACCAATTCATATAACGGTGCACAGTAGTCTCCATTATTCAAATTACGCTGCACGGTAGTACCACTACACCAGGTAGAGACCCTTTTACACATTATGGCAGACAGCTTCCCCTTTTTTACACATTACAGCAGACAGCGTCCCCCTTTTTACACATTACGGCAGACAGAGTCCCCTTTTTACACATTACGACAGACAGTGTGCCCTTTTTACACATTACGACAGACAGCGTCCCCTTTTTTACACATTACGGCAGACAGCGTCCCTTTTTTACACATTACGGCAGACAGCGTCCCTTTTTTACACATTACGGCAGACAGCGTCCTCTTTTTACACATTACGGCAGACAGCGACCACTTTTTACACATTACGACAGACAGCGTCCCCTTTTTTACACATTACGGCAGACAGCGTCCCTTTTTTACACATTACAGCAGACAGCGTCCCCTTTTTACACATTACGGCAGACAGCGTCCCATTTTTTGCATATTACGGCAGACAGCGTCCCATTTATTACAGCCTATGGTAAAGAAGAGGGCCAGCAGCAGCAGCGCTTCTACCAATTACACTGCGCTACTGCGGCTCCCTCCTCCATCCCCCCTCCTCCTCCCCCCCTGTAGCCGGTGCGCGTATCATCTCCTCGGCGGCAGCGGAACACAGCGGCAGACAGGCGGCATGTAATGAGTCAGTTTGACTCATTACATGCCGTTCTGACTGCGGGCCCCTTGACAGTTGCAGGCCCCAGTGCAAGGCACTGCCTGCACTGGCGCTAGTTCCGCCTCTGGCAGGATCACTGGACTTATACGGCAATTATACGCCAGTATCACGGGAATTATACGCCAGTGTCACAGGAATTATACGGCAATATCACAGGATTTATACACCAGTATCACAGGAACTATACGGCAATATCGCTGGAATTATACGGCAGTATCACGGGAATTATACGGCAGTGTCACGGGAATTATACGGCAGTATCACTGTAATTATACGGCAGTATCACTGTAATTATATGGCAGTATCACAGGAATTATACGGCAGTATCACAGGAATTATATGCCAGTATCACTGGAATTATACGTCAGTAACACCGGATATAAGGCAGCAGAGGACACCACCACTGTGACTGGTCACTGGACTGCTGCTGCCCAAGACACTACCCCTGGTCTGATGCAAGACAACACAGCAAAACTGCAAGGGACTTATACAGCAGCACTGGGGACATATAGCAGCAGAGGACACCACCACTGTGACTGGCTGGACTGATGCAGCATAACACACTACACTGGACTGAGCAGCACAAGACAGCACTATAATCGCCACCCCACTTTCCCACCCACACAGACACTGAGGACGGAGACACGTCCTCTCACTACACTCTCCGAGACTGGAGTGAAAATGGCGGTGATGCGCGGGTCCTTATATGGAATCCAAACCCCGCGAGAATCCGACAGCAGGATGATGACGTTTTGCCTCGTTCTGGTTTCCGAGTCAGGCGGGAAAACCTGAGCCTGACTTGGATCCGGACTCGGGTAGGGACGTTTGGTAGGGTTCGGAGTGTGGAGGAGACCTATGATTAGATATAGGAAGGATCCCAATGTGTAAAGCTGGGATCCGGTCAGAATCCCGCCGGTCGAAATCCTGGCAGTCGAAATACCGATTCCAGAATCCCGACACTACTCGGAATGCCGACATTGACTTCCTGAATAGTGGGGTCACAAGCCTGGCACTGAAAATCCGACCGCCGGGATCCCTAATGAGTGTCAGACAGACACTCTGACAGGTAAGCCGCAATGGGGGGGGGGGGGGGTTATGTTTAAGCTACAGGGGATGGTGATGCTGTGGGCAGAGGCATAGGCGTGCACTGGAGACGACACGTGGGTGCCGCTCTGGGACTTCCTCCCTTTCGCCGGGTAATGAAACACCTCCACCACCCCTTTCTCTGGGACATAGACTGCTCACCAGGTAAGCAGTCTATGTCTCCAGGACAGGGGGAATGGGAGTAGACTGTACTGCAGCGGAGGGGGGAAGTCCCAGAGTGGCACCCCTGTTTCGACTCCTGCCGTTTTCACTCCGGCATTGGAGAGTGTAGAGAGAGGACGTGTCTCCGTCCTCAGTGTACTCAGTGTTCGTGTGTTGTGCTGCATCTGTCCAGTCACAGTGGTGGTGTCTGCTGCAATATGTCCAGTGCTGCTGTATAAGTCCAGTCCAGTGGTGGCTGTGTTGTGCTGCATCAGTTCAGTGGTGTATTGTGCTGCATAAGTCCAGTCACAGTTCTGGTGTCCTCTTCTGCCATATGTCCAGTGATGCTGTATAAATCCAGTCCAGTGGTGGCTGTGTTGTGCTGCATCAGTTCAGTGGTGTATTATGCTGCATCAGTCCAGTCACAGTGGTGGTGTCCTCTGCTGCCATATGTCTAGTGCTGCTGTATAAGTCCAGTCCAGTGGTGCTGTGTTGTGCTGCATCAATCCAGTGGTGGTGTCCTTGTGCTGCCGTATGTGTCCAGTGGTACTGCCGTATATGTCCAGTGATCCTGCCGTATATGTCCATTGATACTGTCGTATATCTCCAGCGGTACTGCAGTATATGTCCAGTGGTACTGCCATATAAATCCAGTGATCCTGCCGTATAATTCCAGTGATATTGCCGTATAATTCCCGTGATACTGCCATATTATTCCAGTGATACTGTCGTATAATTCCAGTGATATTGCCGTATAATTCCTGTGATACTGGTGTATAATTCCTGTGATACTGGCGTATAATTCCAGTGATCCTGCCGTATAATTCCAGTGATCCTGCCATATAATTCCAGTGATCCTGCCGTATAATTCCAGTGATATTGACGTATAATTCCTGTGATACTGCTGTATAATTCCTGTGATACTGCCGTATAATTCCAGTGATATTGCCTTATAATTCCTGTGATACTGGCGTATAATTCCAGTGATATTGCCGTATAATTCCAGTGATAATGGCCTATAATTCTTGTGATACTAGCGTATAATTCCCGTGATACTGCCGTATAATTCCAGTGATATTGCCGTATAATTCCAGTGATACTGGCGTATAATTCCATTGATATTGCCGTATAATTCCTGTGATACTGGCGTATAATTCCCATGATACTGCCGTATAATTCCAGTGATCCTGCTGTATATTTCTGGGGGTACTGGTGTATACATCCAGTGATCCTGCCGTATAATTCCATGGGTACTGGCTTATAAATCCAGTACAGTGATACTGCCGTATATGTCCAGTAGTACTGCTGTATATGTCCATTGATACTGCCGTATATGTCCAGCGGTACTGCCGTATAATTCCAGTGATCCTGCCGTATAATTCCAGTAATCCTGCCGTATAATTCCAGTGATCCTGCTGTATATGTCCAGTGGTGCTGCCATATAATTCCAGTGATACTGCCATATATATATGATTTTGGGGGTGCCACACCCTGCTCCTAAATATAGCGCTAGGGACCCCAGATATACAAATAGGCCTTGATGCGGCCTTGGGGATTATTCATACATTTGCGCAAATATATGTAACTGAGATCTCTGAATTCCAATATTGTGTGGGATTTAAATCTGGTTACTGTTATCATATAGGGCGCTGGGGGAAACAAAATGCCTTTTTTTCTTGCTTAGAAATGCCCCTCCCTTTCAAGCACCTGAATTATATCACTTAGCTAATTGAGCTCTGCTACTATATATATATATATATATATATATATAGATATAGATATAGATATATATATAGATATAGATATATATATAGATATATATAGATATATTTATATATATACCCTGTTGCAAAGCGGATTACTGAGGCCATAACAACTATGCTGATGTTAGACGTGCGACCGGTATCCACCATTAGTGCAGTGGGACTGCAGTGCCAACCATAGATGGGCCAGGTGTTTGTGCCGCACACTTGTGTCGCTTAGCTTAGTCATACAGCTACCTCATTGCCCTCTTTTACTTCTTGACATGATGTGCTGTTCGGGTATTTTTTTTTTTTTTAAGTGCCATCCTGTCTGACACTGCAATGCCACTCCTAGATGGGCCAATTGTTTGTGTCGCTTAGCTTAGTCACACAGCTACCTTATTGTATCTCTTTTACATCTGTGCATGATGTGCTGTTTGGGGCCTTTTTTTATATCTGCCCTCCTGTCTGACACTGCAGTGCCACTGCTAGATGGGCCAATTGTTTGTGTCGCTTAGCTTAGTCATACAGCTACCTCATTGCCCTCTTTTACTTCTTGGCATGGTGTGCTGTTTGGGTACTATTTTTTTTTTTGAGTGCCCTCCTGTCTGACACTGCAATGTCACTCCGACATGGGCCAATTATTTGTGTCGCTTAGCTTAGTCACACAGCTACCTCATTGCAGCTCTTTTACAGCTTTGCATGATGTGCTGTTTGGGGCCTTTTTTTTTATATCTACCCTCCTGTCTGACACTGCAGTGCCACTCCTAGATGGGCCAGTTGTTTGTGCAGCACATTTGTGTCGCTTAGCTTAGTCATACAGCAACCTTTGTGCACCTCTTTTTCATCTTTGCATCATGTGCTGTTTGGGACATGGTTTTTTAAAGTGCCATCCTGTCTGACACTGCCGTATAAGTCCAGGGGTACTGCTGTATTAGTCCAGGGGTACTGCCGTATAAGTCCACCAATTGCAGAATTTTTGAAAAATGACAGGGGCGTGCAGGAGATGCTGTCAGTGGACTGAAAAATTGTGGGCCACTTTCGACATTCAGCCACTGCATGCCACTACTAGATGGGCCAGGTGGTTGTGTCACTTAGCTTAGTCATACAGCTACCTCGGTGCACTACTTTTTCTTCTTTGCATCATGTGCTGTTTGGGGCCTATTTTTTAAATCTGCCATCCTGTCTGACACTGCAGTGCCACTCCTAGATGGGCCAGCTGTTTGTGCTGCACACTTGTGTCACTTAGCTTAGTCATCCAGCCACCTCGGTGCAACCTTTTGGCCTAAAAACAATATTGTCAGGTGTGAGGTGTTCCGAATAGACTGGAAATGAGAGGAAATTAATGTTATTGAGGTTAATAAAACCATAGGATCAAAATTACCCCAAAATTCTGTGATTTTAGCTGTTTATTTTCAAATATCATCCAGATCCAGGGCCAATGTAATATTATTTTGCGAAAATCTGTTTATTGTATTTTCAAAGTAAAACAGAAATAACAAACAGTATACATATATCAACATAGATGGTCAATCTCATAAGAGATTGAGAATAGGTAAATAATGAGACATAGCAAACAGGTTAGACAACAGGAATAAAAAGGCAATATAAAATCAAGTCTGCCATGGGTGAGTGAAGTAGAAGACGAGAGAGAAGAGAAGAAAAAAAGAGGAGAGATAGAAACGAAGAAAAGAAAAAAAGGAGCGGTAGAGTGGGAAGAGAAAATGGAACGAGGCGGTCGGTGTCTCCAAGTCCGTGGAAGAGAGTAAGGGAAGGTTACAAGGAAGTCAGTGGAATTTCGGCCTGAAAGTGGATAGTCCATGACGACCATACCTTAATAAACGTTAAGAGAATGTCATGTAGAATTGAGGTAATTTTCTCAACTTTATAAGCAGACCAGATGGCATTAATCGTAGCTGTTAAGGAGGGCGAGGAGGGCTGCTTCCATTGAGCGGCTATATGGCATTTAGCTGCACTGAGTATGTGATTAATCAGTTTTTGAATCGAGCGGGGGGTATCAGGGATAAGTCTAAACAATAGGGAATAGAGTGGGGAGGAGAGCATATGAACAGTAGTAACCTGGGTAATCAGGCTGTGAATTTCATTCCAGAAGGTACGGACAAGTGGGCATTGCCACCAAATATGCAGGAAGACTCCCCGTTTGCCACAATGTCTCCAGCAAAAATCACTGGATGTAGGGTAGATGGCGTGAAGCCTAGCCGGGACCATATACCAGCGGTAGTAGACTTTATACTCGTTTTCCTTGACACGTGCAGAAATACAGCATTTTGCAATCGCTAGTTTAATGTTAACCCAGTCAGCGGGATCAAGAACGTCACCCGTATCTTTCTCCCATGCCAATTCATGGGCTTCTTTTAAGGGTTGTTGATAGGAAACAAGTATTTGATAAATTGCAGAGATGAGTTTTCTAGTTATGTGGGGGTGACGGCAAAGGGATTCCATCGGGGAACAAGAAAGGGGGAAGGTTAGACGTGGAAGAAAGTTATAGAAATGACGGATCTGTAAATATTGATAAAAGATACTGTGAGGAAACGAAAATCGAGATTGAAGGAAGGAAAATCAGGAATGGAAGTCAAAGGAGCGATGTCAAGTAGAAAGAGGAGATTGTGTCGGGTCCAGTGATGAAAGGCCTTGGGATCCAGGCCGGGAGTGAAAGCAGGATTATTCCAAAGAGGGGTTAATAAGTGATGAAAAGAGCGTAAGTTGTATAATTTGACACAGAAATCCCAAGCAGAGGCGTAACTAGCACGGGGCGAGCAGGGCATGTGTCCTGGGCGCTGTGACAGCCCCAACAGAAGGGGGCGCCACCGTCACCTGCACGGCCCGCTCGCCCCATGCTGCCTGCCGCTGCTACTAGTGCCCAGTCCGCCAGCGCCGCTACGAGTCCTCCAGACGTGTCATGTCATTCTGGGTCCTCCCTCTATTCATTGCACTTGCAGAGGCGGGCAGGAGAGTGCAATGAATAGAGGTAGTGCCCAGGACCTGTCATCTGCCTCCCGCCTGCCGCTGTGAGCGCCAGTGTGCGCAGCGAAGGAAAGCCCCCGCCACGGAACTGCCGTCTGCCTCCCGGACGCCTCTGTGACTGTGAGCGCCAGTGTGCGCAGACAAGGAGGGGTAAGCTGCAAGCACAAATGTGCGTGTGCACTGTCCAGCAATGGAGGGGTGTGTGTGTGTGTTGTTGGAGGGGTAAGCAGGGGTGTGTGTGTGTGCATGTGTCCAGCAATGGAGGGGTGTGTGTGTGTGTTGTTGGCGGGGTAAGCACTAAGCAGGGGTGTGTGTGTGTGCACCTTAGGGTCTACTGAAGAATTTTGTTTGCTATATCTGAAGACTCAGTGAACACTGTTTGGCTGTAAAGAAGTTAAAGAACCAACCTGTCCTGTGAATCCTGCAATTGCCTGTGGTGAGAATAAAACTTATCTTTAATTTTACTCCGGTCTATGTGATTCCTGTTACATTTGACGCCCGAACAGGGACCTTTGCTGGACACTTCTGTGCAGCAAGATCCGGGACATGGTGACCGGCTTCACCCCACAATGACAGCAATATGCATTGCAGGACACTGCTCGCTGTGCAGCGGCTTGGTGAGTCTGAGTTACACTACTAGCAGCTGGGAAAGTGAGTGTGGCAAGCCAGCCATTAAGAAAAGTCAGTTGTTAATAGTGTTAAGTTAACATTTGTCATTGTGTATGTGGTTTGAAAGCCAGGGGATGTTGTGAGATTGCAAATTGTGCACAGTAGAAACTGTTTGTTAGTTCCTGTATATGTGGCTTTGGAGTAGAGATGTGCACTTGAAATTTTTCGGGTTTTGTGTTTTGGTTTTGGGTTCGGTTCCGCGGCCGTGTTTTGGGTTCGACCGCGTTTTGGCAAAACCTCACCGAATTTTTTTTGTCGGATTCGGGTGTGTTTTGGATTCGGGTGTTTTTTTTAAAAAACACTAAAAAACAGCTTAAATCATAGAATTTGGGGGTCATTTTGATCCCAAAGTATTATTAACCTCAAAAACCATAATTTCCACTCATTTTCAGTCTATTCTGAATACCTCACACCTCACAATATTATTTTTAGTCCTAAAATTTGCACCGAGGTCGCTGGATGACTAAGCTAAGCGACCCTAGTGGCCGACACAAACACCTGGCCCATCTAGGAGTGGCACTGCAGTGTCACGCAGGATGGCCCTTCCAAAAAACACTCCCCAAACAGCACATGACGCAAAGAAAAAAAGAGGCGCAATGAGGTAGCTGTGTGAGTAAGATAAGCGACCCTAGTGGCCGACACAAACACCTGGCCCATCTAGGAGTGGCACTGCAGTGTCACGCAGGATGGCCCTTCCAAAAAACACTCCCCAAACAGCACATGACGCAAAGAAAAAAAGAGGCGCAATGAGGTAGCTGTGTGAGTAAGATAAGCGACCCTAGTGGCCGACACAAACACCTGGCCCATCTAGGAGTGGCACTGCAGTGTCACGCAGGATGGCCCTTCCAAAAAACACTCCCCAAACAGCACATGACGCAAAGAAAAAAAGAGGCGCAATGAGGTAGCTGTGTGAGTAAGATAAGCGACCCTAGTGGCCGACACAAACACCTGGCCCATCTAGGAGTGGCACTGCAGTGTCACGCAGGATGGCCCTTCCAAAAAACACTCCCCAAACAGCACATGACGCAAAGAAAAAAAGAGGCGCAATGAGGTAGCTGTGTGAGTAAGATAAGCGACCCTAGTGGCCGACACAAACACCTGGCCCATCTAGGAGTGGCACTGCAGTGTCACGCAGGATGGCCCTTCCAAAAAACACTCCCCAAACAGCACATGACGCAAAGAAAAAAAGAGGCGCAATGAGGTAGCTGTGTGAGTAAGATAAGCGACCCTAGTGGCCGACACAAACACCTGGCCCATCTAGGAGTGGCACTGCAGTGTCACGCAGGATGGCCCTTCCAAAAAACACTCCCCAAACAGCACATGACGCAAAGAAAAAAAGAGGCGCAATGAGGTAGCTGTGTGAGTAAGATAAGCGACCCTAGTGGCCGACACAAACACCTGGCCCATCTAGGAGTGGCACTGCAGTGTCACGCAGGATGGCCCTTCCAAAAAACACTCCCCAAACAGCACATGACGCAAATAAAAATGAAAGAAAAAAGAGGTGCAAGATGGAATTGTCCTTGGGCCCTCCCACCCACCCTTATGTTGTATAAACAGGACATGCACACTTTAACTAACCCATCATTTCAGTGACAGGGTCTGCCACACGACTGTGACTGAAATGACGGGTTGGTTTGGACCCCCACTGAAAAAGAAGCAATTAATCTCTCCTTGCACAAACTGGCTCTACAGAGGCAAGATGTCCACCTCATCATCATCCTCCGATATATCACCGTGTACATCCCGCTCCTCACAGATTATCAATTCGTCCCCACTGGAATCCACCATCTCAGCTCCCTGTGTACTTTGTGGAGGCAATTGCTGCTGGTCAATGTCTCCACGGAGGAATTGATTATAATTAATTTTAATGAACATCATCTTCTCCACATTTTCTGGAAGTAACCTCGTACGCCGATTGCTGACAAGGTGAGCGGCGGCACTAAACACTCTTTCAGAGTACACACTTGTGGGAGGGCAACTTAGGTAGAATAAAGCCAGTTTGTGCAAGGGCCTCCAAATTGCCTCTTTTTCCTGCCAGTATAAGTACGGACTGTCTGACGTGCCTACTTGGATGCGGTCACTCATATAATCCTCCACCATTCTTTCAATGGGGAGAGAATCATATGCAGTGACAGTAGACGACATGTCCGTAATCGTTGTCAGGTCCTTCAGTCCGGACCAGATGTCAGCATCAGCAGTCGCTCCAGACTGCCCTGCATCACCGCCAGCGGGTGGGCTCGGAATTCTGAGCCTTTTCCTCGCACCCCCAGTTGCGGGATAATGTGAAGGAGGAGATGTTGACAGGTCGCGTTCCGCTTGACTTGACAATTTTGTCACCAGCAGGTCTTTGAACCCCAGCAGACTTGTGTCTGCCGGAAAGAGAGATCCAAGGTAGGTTTTAAATCTAGGATCGAGCATGGTGGCCAAAATGTAGTGCTCTGATTTCAACAGATTGACCACCCGTGAATCCTTGTTAAGCGAATTAAGGGCTCCATCCACAAGTCCCACATGCCTAGCGGAATCGCTCCCTTTTAGCTCCTCCTTCAATGCCTCCAGCTTCTTCTGCAAAAGCCTGATGAGGGGAATGACCTGACTCAGGCTGGCAGTGTCTGAACTGACTTCACGTGTGGCAAGTTCAAAAGGTTGCAGAACCTTGCACAACGTTGAAATCATTCTCCACTGCGCTTGAGACAGGTACATTCCACCTCCTATATCGTGCTCAATTGTATAGGCTTGAATGGCCTTTTGCTGCTCCTCCAACCTCTGAAGCATATATAGGGTTGAATTCCACCTCGTTACCACTTCTTGCTTCAGATGATGGCAGGGCAGGTTCAGGCGTTTTTGGTGGTGCTCCAGTCTTCTGTACGTGGTGCCTGTACGCCGAAAGTGTCCCGCAATTCTTCTGGCCACCGACAGCATCTCTTGCACGTCCCTGTCGTTTTTTAAAAAATTCTGCACCACCAAATTCAAGGTATGTGCAAAACATGGGACGTGCTGGAATTTGCCCATTTTTAATGCACACACAATATTGCTGGCGTTGTCCGATGCCACAAATCCACAGGAGAGTCCAATTGGGGTAAGCCATTCCGCGATGATCTTCCTCAGTTGCCGTAAGAGGTTTTCAGCTGTGTGCGTATTCTGGAAACCGGTGATACAAAGCATAGCCTGCCTAGGAAAGAGTTGGCGTTTGCGAGATGCTGCTACTGGTGCCGCCGCTGCTGTTCTTGCGGCGGGAGTCCATACATCTACCCAGTGGGCTGTTACAGTCATATAGTCCTGACCCTGCCCTGCTCCACTTGTCCACATGTCCGTGGTTAAGTGGACATTGGGTACAACTGCATTTTTTAGGACACTGGTGAGTCTTTTTCTGACGTCCGTGTACATTCTCGGTATCGCCTGCCTAGAGAAGTGGAACCTAGATGGTATTTGGTAACGGGGGCACACTACCTCAAGAAATTGTCTAGTTCCCTGTGAACTAACGGCGGATACCGGACGCATGTCTAACACCAACATAGTTGTCAAGGCCTCAGTTATCCGCTTTGCAACAGGATGACTGCTGTGATATTTCATCTTCCTCGCAAAGGACTGTTGGACAGTCAATTGCTTGGTGGAAGTAGTAAAAGTGATCTTACGACTTCCCCTCTGGGATGACCATCGACTCCCAGCAGCAACAACAGCAGCGCCAGCAGCAGTAGGCGTTACACGCAAGGATGCATCAGAGGAATCCCAGGCAGGAGAGGACTCGTCAGAATTGCCAGTGACATGGCCTGCAGGACTATTGGCATTCCTGGGGAAGGAGGAAATTGACACTGAGGGAGTTGGTGGGGTGGTTTGCGTGAGCTTGGTTACAAGAGGAAGGGATTTACTGGTCAGTGGACTGCTTCCGCTGTCGCCCAAAGTTTTTGAACTTGTCACTGACTTATGATGAATGCGCTGCAGGTGACGTATAAGGGAGGATGTTCCGAGGTGGTTAACGTCCTTACCCCTACTTATTACAGCTTGACAAAGGCAACACACGGCTTGACAAATGTTGTCCGCATTTCTGGTGAAATACTTCCACACCGAAGAGCTGATTTTTTTGGTATTTTCACCAGGCATGTCAACGGCCCTATTCCTCCCACGGACAACAGGTGTCTCCCCGGGTGCCTGACTTAAACAAACCACCTCACCATCAGAATCCTCCTTGTCAATTTCCTCCCCAGCGCCAGCAACACCCATATCCTCCTCATCCTGGTGTACTTCAACACTGACATCTTCAATCTGACTATCAGGAACTGGACTGCGGGTGCTCCTTCCAGCACTTGCAGGGGGCGTGCAAATGGTGGAAGGCGCATGCTCTTTACGTCCAGTGTTGGGAAGGTCAGGCATCGCAACCGACACAATTGGACTCTCCTTGTGGATTTGGGATTTCGAAGAATGCACAGTTCTTTGCTGTGCTGCTTTTGCCAGCTTGAGTCTTTTCATTTTTCTAGCGAGAGGCTGAGTGCTTCCATCCTCATGTGAAGCTGAACCACTAGCCATGAACATAGGCCAGGGCCTCAGCCGTTCCTTGCCACTCCGTGTGGTAAATGGCATATTGGCAAGTTTACGCTTCTCCTCCGACAATTTTATTTTAGGTTTTGGAGTCCTTTTTTTTCTGATATTTGGTGTTTTGGATTTGACATGCTCTGTACTATGACATTGGGCATCGGCCTTGGCAGACGACGTTGCTGGCATTTCATCGTCTCGGCCATGACTAGTGGCAGCAGCTTCAGCACGAGGTGGAAGTGGATCTTGATCTTTCCCTAATTTTGGAACCTCAACATTTTTGTTCTCCATATTTTAATAGGCACAACTAAAAGGCACCTCAGGTAAACAATGGAGATGGATGGATACTAGTATACTTATGGATGGACCAGCGACTGCCGACACAGAGGTAGCTACAGCCGTGGACTACCGTACGGTGTCTGCTGCTAATATAGACTGGATGATAATGAGATGAAATCAATATATATTATATCACACTAGTACTGCAGCCGGCAAGGTAGATATATTTATTATGTAATGACTGATGACGGACCTGCTGGACACTGTCAGCTCAGCAGCACCGCAGACTGCTACAGTAAGCTACTATAGTAGTATGTATAAAGAAGAAAGAAAAAAAAAACCACGGGTAGGTGGTATACAATATTATATATATATATATTATATACAATTATATATATATATATATATATATATATATATATATATATATATTAAACTGGTGGTGATTATTAAACTGGTGGTCAGGTCACTGGTCACACTATCAGCAACTTGCAAGTAGTACTCCTAAGCAGACAATCACAATATATATTATACTGGTGGTCAGTGTGGTCACAATGGCAGTGTGGCACTCTGGCAGCAAAAGTGTGCACTGTACGTTATATGTACTCCTGAGTCCTGCTCTCAGACTCTAACTGCTCCCCACTGTCAGTGTCTCCCCCACAAGTCAGATAATACAGTCACACTATCTATCACTTCAGCAAGTAACTAGTCTAGTACTCCTCCTAATGCTCCCCAAAATTACTACTGTGTCTCTCTCTACTGTCTCACTCTCTTCTCTATAAACGGAGAGGACGCCAGCCACGTCCTCTCCCTATGAATCTCAATGCACGTGTGAAAATGGCGGCGACGCGCGGCTCCTTATATAGAATCCGAGTCTCGCGATAGAATCCGAGCCTCGCGAGAATCCGACAGCGGGATGATGACGTTCGGGCGCGCTCGGGTTAACCGAGCAAGGCGGGAAGATCCGAGTCGCTCGGACCCGTGTAAAAAAAAATGAAGTTCGGGCGGGTTCGGATTCCGAGGAACCGAACCCGCTCATCTCTACTTTGGAGCCATGGAATATTGGGGGTAATTCCAAGTTGATCGCAGTAGGATTTTTTTTAGCAGTTGGGCAAAACCATGTGCACTGCAGGGGAGGCAGATATAACATGTGCAGAGAGAGTTAGATTTGGGTGGGCTATTTTATTTCTGTGCAGGGTAAATACTGGCTGCTTTATTTTTACACTGCAATTTAGATTGCAGATTGAACACACCACACCCAAATCTAACTCTCTCTGCACATGTTATATCTGCCTCCCCTGCAGTGCACATGGTTTCGCCCAACTGCTAAAAAATATCCTGCTGCGATCAACTTGGAATTACCCCCATTGTGCAGTGTCTAGGGTAGCCAGCTGATATATTTTGCTGGTAATCAGGTTTACCAAAAACATTTGATAAAACCAGCTAAATTTGTGTAAAATGGAAGAGGTTATGACATTGTTTGCTGAGACAGACACTGGTAAGCAGGGCCGGATTGGCCATTACATCCACCTGGGAGATCCCCTGTGGGCCAGGCAGTGCGCGAGCCGCCTGCCATTTGTGGCTCCCCCCCCCTCCCCCCCAGCCTATCACCGTCACAGGTTTTTTACTAGTGCGGCCCCTAAGAAGAGGCCCGCGCTACCCGGGAGAAAAGAAGTGCGCGCGCCGCAAGCGCCAATGACGTCACGCACCTCTAAGGAAGAGAGGGTGGTGCGTCCAGCAGCCTGCTGTCCACTCCCTGGGCCGCTATCAGCTGCATCCTGCCTTGCCAGCCTGTGGTGAGAGGAGGGGACATCGGGGCTGGTCAGGAGAAACAGCGAGTCTGCACCTTACAGGACAATTTTTTATTTTTTTAAAGACTGATAGGGGGACATGGAGATCTGCACAGGGGCGGGGTGGGGACAGAGAGTGAGAGAGAGAGAGGAGGAAGGAGGAGATATTCCATAGGACGGGGAGGAAGGTTATTTAGTGCTGGGGGAGATGATTTAACAGGGGATATTCTGTGCTAGCGAGAGATGATCTGCAGGGGTGGGGTTGCTATTCTGTGCTAGAGAGAGATGATCTGTCTGAGGGGGCTATTGCCAAGGGTCAGTGCTCGAAGTGGGCTGGTATACCGGCACTTCTTTGAGCACTGAGTTTGAAGAACCCCGCCGCCGCATTGTGCTCTCGCTCAGAGCCGGCCCTAGCCAATATGATGCCCTAGGCAAGATTTTGTCTGGTGCCCCCTAGCACCACCGCTGGTTCCGCCTCTGACCTTGCACCTCTTTCCCAGCACCATCACCCCTCACCCATAGCAGTCCTTATTTTGGGGTTTGTACCCCCTATATTTTAAATAGGAACAGTTCGCACATTTGGCGCACAGCCCAAAAAGTGGTGTGTTTTTGCTGGCAAGGGGCATGGCCACACAATAGTAACCCCAATTCCAATTACGCCACACAGTACTGCAACTTTATTCACAATTGATCATGCGATAATGTCCATAATTCATATTACATCCCACAGTAGTATCACTTTACCTTATAAACGTTACTCCTCACAGTAGAGCCCCTTATTCACATTACATCACACTGAATTGCTCCTTATTCACATTACACCACACCATATTGCTCTTTATTCATATTCGATGACACAGTAGTGCCCTTTCTATACGCAACGCCACATAGTAGAGCACCTTATACACATAATGCGACACAGTAATGCCCCTTACACATATGAGACACATTTTTAATGTCCTTATAAACATAATACACCTTACACATTATGACAACCTTTATTAATGTCCTTTTACACGTAATGTCCCTTACACATATGCCGCACATTATTAATGCCCTTATACACATAATGACACACATAGTGCCCCCTACACACTTGCTGCACATTATTAGTGCCCCTATACGCATAATGACACACATACAGTAGTACCCTGTTACACATATGCCGCACATTATTAATGCCCTTATACACATAATGAAACACATAGTGCCCCTTACACATATGTTGCACATTATTAATGCATTTTTACATGACACACATAATGCTGCTTACACATATTCTGAACACTACAGCACAACCAACCTACTCACATGCACACAACACTCACACTAACACTGTGACCTCTGCCTCTGTTTGAATACAGATGTGTCTTCATAAATCTTGCCTCAATGCTAAAGTCGGGCACATTTGTTTTAATGAAAATGCATCTTATTTGCATTGCTATGTCACTAGGATGCGCAATCAGCTTCTGCTGATTAAAATGATATGCAACATGCATATATACTGTGTGAGACTGGCTGTTTCTGCATATGAAATGCTACACACAGAATATAGGCATGCCGCATATCATTTTAATCAGCAGAAGCTGCTGATGCCCTTAGGCATATCAAATGCCCTAGGCAATTGCCTAGTTTGCCTATGCCTATGGCCGGCTCTGCTCTCGCTCCTGTGACCGCAGCGCTACTATTTAAAATCTGCTGCGGACCGAAAGCCAATCAGGAGCGGCCGCATGGCTGCTCCTGATTGGCTGCCGGTCCGTGGCAGATTTGAAATAGTAGCGCCGCGGTCATAGGAGCCACAGTGACGCACCAAAGGCTGCTGCCCTCAGCCTCCTCTGCCACCCCGCCGCCCTCAGTCCTTCTTTGTCAACTCTTGCAGTCTCCTCTTCCGCACAATCTACGAGGCCCACAGCCTCCTCCACCCCGCGCCGACCACAGCCTCCTCATCCACCGCACCGCAGACCACAGCATTCTCAGCACCACCGCTACTAAATAGGTAATCTTACCCTGCTGCCTTTCTCTCTCCCTAGTCCCTACTGTATGCCCTTGCTGTACTTCTCTCTGTCACTTTCCCTGTCCCTGCTGTCCCTTTCCCTGTCCCTCTGTCACTCTCCCTATCCCTATGTCTCTGCTGTCACTTTCCCTGTCCCTGATGTCACTCTCCATGTCCCTGCTGTCACTCCCTCTGTCACTCTCCCTTTCCCTATGTCCCTGATGTCACTCTCCCTGAATTTTGTCTCATACCATGTGGCATAATGTGAATTTCGGGTCATACCGTGTGCTATAATGTGAATTTCGGCTCATACTCTGTGCTATAATGTGTGATTTCGGCTCATACCGTGTGGTATAATGTAAATGTACAGGCTCCTTCCTGCCAAGCCTTAGTGAGTAATGAATATACCTGTGCACATGTCGGGTGACCTGGATAATGTGAGCTGTTTGGGGTCCTGAGGACCGAGCTTGAGAACCACTGTAATAGAGTATAGCTGTAATTGCTTTAAAATGTATTTAGTGAGTGGGCAGAGGATTAAGGGGGTCATTCCGAGTTGATCGCTAGCTGCCGTTGTTTGCTGCATAGCGATCAGTGAAAAAAAAAGGCTAATCTGCGCATGCGTATGCACCGCAATGCGCACGCATTACATACGGGTACAAAGAGCATTGTGGTTTTGCACAGGTTCTAGCGAAGCTTTCAGTCGTACAGCCGACCGCAAGGAGATTGACAGGAAGAGGGCGTTTCTGGGTGGCAACTGACCGTTTTCTGGGAGTGTTAGGAAAAACGCAGGCGTGCCTGGAAAAACACAGGCATGGCTGGGTGAACGCTGGGCGGGTGTGTGACGTCAAAAGCCAGACCTCCGTCGTTAGAATCAATGCACACGAACAGTAACTACAGGGCTGGTCTTGTTTTGCACAAAAAGATTTTGCAGGCGCTCTGCTGCACAAGCGTTCGCACTTCTGCAAAGCGAAAATACACTCCCCAGTGGGCGGCGACAATGCATTTGTATGGCTGCTAAAAACTGCTAGCGAGCGAACAACTCGGAATGACGCCCTAAATGTCAAACCAGTTTCAATTGCTTAAATACTTCTGCTACAACACAATACTATCTAAAAGTTTTAATGAGTTAGGTCCAGCTAATAGTACATGCTGCTTTTTGTTGGTGTAACAACGCCTATATTACATTTTTAAGTAATCCCGCCTACTTTGGTATTGGTTCCGCCCACAGTTGTTTTGGTGCCGCCCACATGAGGCCACTTCTAGAAATTTTTCCAGGGCCACTTTCATTTCCCAATCCGCCCCTGCTTGTAAGCAGACCCTGATAAAGGGCCAGCAAACTCAGATTCATCTGCTGCAGGAGGAATTGTTGAGGATAAGGAAATGTGAACAGTAGTGTTAGGTGCTGCATAAACTAACATCATCAGATGATATAGAAGCATTCCTGTGTACATTTGAATGCACGGCTGCCCCGCTAAGATGGCCCGAGGAGCAGTAGGCAGCAAGGTTAGCTCCCTGTCTTACAGGAGAAGCCCAGATGGCTTATATGGATCTACCTACGTCTCAGGCTTATTTCTATACACACCTGAAAACAGCTATCCCCATCAGGTTTAAGGTGACATAACCTAACAAAGCCCAAGATGTTAACGACTGGCAACTGACCACCTCTAAGACCCCAAGGGTTCAACTGGCTGAACTGGTCCGGCGAAGTAAATCTTGGTTACAACCGGATAAGAACAACCTTCAGCATTTTGTGGAGGTGGTGGCTTTAGACTATGCTGTAAAGGTTTTAGATCGTGATGTTCAACAATGAGCTCTCCAGGTTGACCCCCAAACATTTGAGGAGTTGGCAGTCATACGTTAAAGATTTGTCACCCTGGTAAAGTTGAATAAACCCAAGCAAGGATACCGGTCAGTTCCTAAACCTAGGACCCAGATCTCAGCTGTTAAGTCAGACAAACTGCTTCCAGTCATGTGTTATAACTGCAGTGAACCCAGTCATATACGCAGAGACTGCCGAAACTAGGGTGAGCCAATGAACTGTAGCAAGGGTAAATCAGCCCTACCTGTTTTCAGTATGTTGATAGCCATTACCTCTCCGGAGGTTTGGCACTCGATATCCCAGCTTTGGGGATCCCGGCGCTCAGCATACCGGCACCAGGATCCGGACTGCCGGGATACCGACAACAATTTTCTCTCTTCTGGAGGGAGAGTAAATACGCGTGCCACCAAACCTGCATCGTGGCGAGGGCAGCGAGCCCGCAAGGGGCACTTTTGCGCTCGCCCCGCTGCCGGCATTCTGGTGGTTGGGATCCCGATGCCAGTATGCTGGGCGCCGGGATCCCGCCAGCCAGCCAAGCGTAGTAGATCCCTCCGGAGGGATCCACCTTGTTCCAGATGGCCATACACATTGAAAGCCAGGAGGTCTGGGCTTTGATTGATATGGGTAGTGAACTGTCCCCAAAAGGGGCTGATCAGGAATTGCCCTCAGTGAGAGTACTGTGTATCCATGGGGATGTGGAAAAATACTCCAGTGTACAACTGTAGATGGTGCTAAAGAGCAAACCGATAAAAATGGTGGCTGCCGTGGCCTCAAGATCTCTCTACCCAGTGATCTTGGGCCGGGACTTTCCTCTGTTGCAGTAGATAATTACCTGTCATGAAAGTGAAAGGAAACCAGCAGTTGAGGTCTCCATAAACACAAGTACCGTGCCAAAGTCCTGTGAAAATAAAACCCTCCGTGGTTGGTGAGCAGAAGAGGGAAGTGATCTAGAGGCTAATTTGTCACCCTTGGATATAAGCATTTCCTTACAGGACTTTGTAAGGGGTCAAAAAGATTATGGGAATTTGGAACATGCATTTGAAAATGTTGTAATGATAAATAGTAAAATAGAAACTGCTTTACCATCTGATGGCACACCATATTTCATAGTAAAGAATGATTTGTTGTATCCATTTGCTTATGTGCAAGGTAAAAAGATAGGCCAATTACTGGTCCCCAGAAAACATGAGCAGTCGGTATTGAGAGCTGCTCACACACATTTACGGGGTGGCTATTTAGGAGAGGAGAAAACTCTTCACTGTATTCTGTTAAGGTTCTTCTGACCAGATATTTGTACTGCAGCAAAAAAATATTGTTGTCCAGAAGACAGCACCCTGGCCAGAATTTAGAGCACCCCTGGGTCCCCTACCTATCGTGTCCATACCTTTTCGACAAATTGGTATGGACCTGGTAGGTCCCATAGAAAAGTCTGCACGTGGGCATCAATATATCTTAGTTGTGGTTGATTACGGTATCAGGTACCTTGAGGCAATACTGCTGCAGAATAGTAAGTCTAGCACCATCGCCTGGGAGCTGGTAATGTTATTTACACTGTTGGGAATCCCAAAAGAGGCCCTGACAGGCCAGGGTACCCCTTTTTGTGTCTAAGTTGATGAGGGATCTGTGCCGCCTGTTGGGGTTTGAAAGAATTACCACCTCAGTGTATCACCCACAAACAGACAGACTGGTAGAACGATTTAACCAAACCCTTAAACAGATGATAAGGTGGGCAGTGTTCCAAGAGAAGCAAGATTGGGACCTGCTCCTACCCTACCTAATGTTTGCAGTACAAGAGGTACTCCAGTCATCTACAGGGTTTAGCACTTTTGAGCTCCTTTATGGTGGGCAGCCGAGAGGGATTTTGGATCTCTTAAAGGAGGGCTGGGAGCAGCAACCGACTCAATAGCCTAATATTGTTCAATTTGTGTCTCAGCAATATGGCCGCCTAAGGCAAATTGAGCCACTAGTAAAAAAAGCATATGAACAGGCCCAACAACGTCAGAAACGTAATTACAATGTCACAGCAGTTAACCGCTCATTTAACTGGGGGGCAAGGTATTAGTTTTAGTTCCCACCCCTGAAAGTAAATTGTATACCCACTGGCAAGGTCCTTATAAGGTCATAGAGGCTGTGGGAGCCATTAATTCTAAAGTGTGCCAGGAGGGTAGAAGGAAAAAAATACAAATTTACCATGTTTATTCGTTCAAAGCCTAGAAGGGAAGTGTTAGTCAACTTCTGCTGTGTCTTGAAACTCCAGGCTGTCAGGTGCCCATTGAAGCCCCATTAAATCCCAATCAAAAGAGGGAATCTATAGACCTAGTAGCATGAAACCAAGAAATCTTTTCTGCCATCCCTGGGAAAACCCAAATAATACAACATGATATTGTTACTCCACCAGGGGTTGTGATTAAGCAAAAACCATATTGCATTCCCGAAGCCAAATGGGCTGCGGTAAAAAAGGAGGTGGAAGAGATGCTGCATCTAGAGGTCATAGTGAATGAAATAATCCCATTGTGTTGGTACGCAAGCCTTTGGGAGCCCTGCGGTTTTGAAATGACTTCAGGAAACTAAACTCATAGTTTGACACTTACCTATGCCTTAGGTTGACAAGCTAGTAGAAAATGTAGCAAACAGACGATATTTGACTACTCTTGTTTTGACAAATGCGTATCGGCAGTGTGAAGATATCGGGTTCCAAATCACTCAAGCTTGGTGGTAGATGAAAAACCAACCAGGGTTTATTGACAGAATAGGTTATAACACAGTTCAGCAGACTTCTGTAATCCAATTTCACATGACAATTCCCACTACATTCTCCTGACAAAACATTATTTCTTAGTCTGGGAGCAGAGAACCTTTTCTAGCAATACAGAGTCCCAGATGAATCCAATATAATGGGTCCCCAAGCAGATCCCTGGCAGAACATTACTTCTTAGCCTGGGATCAAAGAATCTCTCTTCAGCTCTCTGGGTAGCTCTGCTTACACCTCCAGAAGCTTCATATTGCTGGGGTGTGTGTGACCGCTGTGTTTTAGGATCTTACAGCATTAGAATACAATACATATTCTAAACAAGGTGATTACATCAGTCAGAGAGCCACCCTGTCTGGTCAGCTCACTTTTTGACAATAGGGAGTAAACAAACATGGACAATGGTACCTTATATGACTCACCTTTGAGTGTCCACTGTGGTGTATGAAAACAATAGGAAACTAGGTCTAACATAAATACATTATCTAAAGGGTAACAGATAACATAACACAATTGCATATATTAACAATATTTAGGTTGATTTAAACACAGTATTGGGTGAGCAGCAATGGACATGTTATGGAGAATGAACAAACAGACGAATTGGATGTATATGGATATGGGTATGGGTATAAAAAGTACATATTTGACATGGGAAATGAGACATAGCTATATTAATTGTCACAGACCTCAGTTCCTCACAGGCAGATACCCTTAACTCATGCTGCCAAACCGAAAACAGCCTTTTCTACTCCAGAGGGATTATTTCAGTATAAAGTGCTACCTTTGGTTTGAATGGAGCCCCTGCAACTTTTCAGATGGCTATGAAAAAGTTGCTTCTGCCTCAGCTTCAGCCTCGTCAAGAATATACAGCAGATTATCTTGAGGACATCCTTATCTTTAGCCCTGACTGGAAAACTCACCTTCTGAAGGTAGAGGCAGTTCTGCAGTCCCCATGGGCACATGAGTTTACGGCTAACCCGGAGAAGTGTGCTATTGGAAAGGTACAGGTAAAATAGTTGGGATATGTGGTTAAGGTTAAGGTTAAACCACAACCCAATAAAGTGGAGACAGTAGCAACATGGCCTAAGCCAGAATAAAAATCTCAGTTTAGAACATTTCTCGGACTGGTGGTCTATTATCACAGCTTTATAGATGACTTTGCTACTATAGCAGCTCCACTGACTGAATGTTTAAAGAAGCAGGTACCAGACAAAATAGTCTGGTACCAGGTAGTGGAAGCTGCTTGGCAAGACTTAAGACTTAAGGCTTTTATGTGCAGAACTGGTGTTGCATGCTCCAGACTTTCGAAAAACAGTTTATAATACATAATGAAGCGTCTGGGACAGGGTTGGGTGAAGATCTTTTCCAGGATGTAAATGGTGAGGAAAAAAACATTTTGTACTTAAGCTAGAAATTGTTACCAAGAGAGAGCAAGTACTCAACTGTCGAATAGGAGTGCTTGGCGATTAAGAGATCAGTGGAGTCCCTAAGGTATAATTTACTGGGGAGAGAATTCCGGCTAGTTACAGACCATGCACCTCTACAGTGGATGCACACAAACAAAGAGGTGAACGCCTGTGTGAGCCACTGTTTTTTGGCTTTACAGCCATTTAAATTTGAGGTGCAGTACTGCCCTGGGAAGCTCCACCTCAATACAGACGTCCTCTCAAGAATGTTTCTGAACCCCGATCCTGCAGCTAACTATTAGGTAAAGCTAGGAGATGGGAAGGAGAGGTTGAGGAGGAGGAACTTTGGAGAGGGGTAGAGAAGGGGTGCTGTGCTGGACCTTAGGGTCTACCGAAGAATTTTGTTTGCTGTATTGGAAAACTCTGTGAACATCGTTTGGCTGTAAATAACTATCAAAATATAATAATTATATATATATATATATATATACATATACACACATATACAGTACATAAATATCGGCACTCCCCCAATATAATCCAATTTACTCAGGTGCCATCTGGATTAGCAAAGATGTTCCAGCACATTCAAACAAGCAGCGGCACTCTGAGATTCAGTACAGGCATTACTGTAGTGCAAAAGTAGTTTAATTCGTCTTGTGAGCCAAGGTTTCGGGGCCAACATGCCCCTTTACACACCTTGTCAAAGGGGTATGTTAGCTCCGAAACGTTGGCTCACAAGATGAATTAAACTAAATGTTTGTACTACATTGATGTCTGTACTGAATCTCAGAGTGCCGCTGCTTGTTTGAATGTGCCAGAATATATATTATAAGGGCGCGGTCGTGCCCTTATATTAAGGCTGAATCGAACAAACGGAATTCTCCCATAGGGAACTTCTGAGATGGGGGCATGGTGTTTGAGGGGCTACACCTCAAAAGTGACTGGACGTACTGAGCTGAAATTTGGCATGGACGCGTAGAATCATCACCCGGTGCTGCATGCCAAATTTCAGGGCAAAATAATAAAAAATGACGAATTGGGAGTAACCTAAAATTCCAACTGTCAGTTTTTTTCTGTGACTTCCTGGTTGGCTTTTTGACACCGTTTTCCCATATAGTGAATGGAAAGATTTTTGGGAAGGCATAACTCAGGATAGAGGACGAATTAAGACTTGGGGTTTGTTTTATTAGATAGATCTTGTCCCAGTGTAGTGCCTTTTGGGGTTAAGGTTTTTCAGAAAGTTATAGTTTTTTTTTAATTAACAGAATTATGCCCCATTATAAAGATAGGGCATTTCAATTTGTTGCGCCTGCGCAGTGCTGTCTGCAGGGGTGTACTCAGAGGAGCTTCAAACGGGTGTACAAACATGGCCGACATTTGTCCCCTGCATCCAGTTTTTGATGGTAAACTGGTGGGGAATTGAAAATATTAGGATTATACAGTGGGGTGTGGGGTGTTTTGGGTTTGGTGGGGGCACATTTTCACAGTAATTAGCCCTGGCACGGTGGCACCACTCATATGAAAGAGTTTAATTGTCCGGTTCGAGCGGTGCCAAAGGATGTTGTGACGTCACTAATGTATTCAGAGCAATGGCAGCTGTGAGCGGGAAAATCAAAACTGCTTTGTCTTGTACTATGACTCCTGCTCCCGCAGGCTTGACTAGAGGATGTCACTACACTACTCGCCACCTCCTCCGTGGACAGGTTCCAGGACAAGCTGCCCAAGGAGAAGGAGCCCCGGAACTTACACCGGCAAGAGGAGAAAGTGCTAGCTACTGCTGGGAGAAGAGCCGGCAGCTGTCTCCATCTACCCCCTCCCGGCTTCGTCACACCCCCTTCCAGCATCACACCCTCCAGCTCTCTCTCTCCTGCCTCCCGGCATCACCCTCCCCCCGGCTGCCTCATGTCTCCACTGCTCAGCCACATGAGGAGCTGTAGTCAGTCCCTGTACTCCCTCCTGGTATAAGCTCCAGCTGCTTTCCTCTCCCAGTCCGGCTTGATTGATCTTCTTGTTGAATTGGAGCCGGAGGGGATTTTTTTTTAAAGGGCGTGGCCACGGGGGCCCGCAATTAGGCCACACCTCCAATTTTTACTGGGCCCGGCAATCAATGTGCAGCCCTGCCTGGCCTGCTGCTGCCCTATGTCTGGCTGCTGCAGGTGTAGCAGCAGCCTGCCAATATATGCAGGAAGGAGTAGGTAAGGGGGGGGGTGTATTTGTCAGTGTGTGTGTATGAGACTGTCAGTGTGTGTGTGTGTGTGTGTGTGTGTGTGTGTGTGTCAGTGTGTGTGTGTGACTGTCAGTGTGTGTGTGTGTGTAACAGTATGTGTGTGACTGTCAGTGTGTGTGTGTGTGTGTGTGTGTGTGTGACAGGAGGTGCAAAGTGTACACCCGTGCTGTGCCCCAAGATTCTGAAGGGCAGAAAGCATAGATGCAGCACCTAGTAAAGGGTTACAAATGGATCGTGCCATCTGACTGACACGGCACTGTGGCACAGGTAGGCAGGAAAACATAGGTAATATGTGCACCCCCCTGCTGCCCTATGTCTGGCTGCTGCAGGTGTAACAGCAGCCTGCCAACATATGCAGGAAGGAGTAGGTAAGGGGGGGTCACTGGCGTGCGCAGCACATTTTATTAGGGGGTGCACCGACGGAGGGGTGTGTCTAGCATCACCTTTTGGGCGTGTCTAGCACCATCTATTGATGGTCAATGCATATAAAATATCCACCTTTGTACCAATCCTAATAAAGCAGATACATTGTCAGATGTTGTGGTGTCCTCCAAGCAAACACCCCTGATGGCACTCACTGCAATTACAGTGCTCCTCCTCAGCCTGGTCTGGCTCTCCCTCTCTTTCCCCTGCAAGCTACAGCAGCTTACTTACAAGTCAGTCAGTCACTGACACTGACAGTCGCAGACTAGTACTGCTGCTGCTGGAAAAACGAGTGACGTGTCAATGCTACTGCCGACCGCCTGTCAGTATTGAATTTGTCTTCCTAAGAGGAACGCTAGCTGAATGCTGCTCCTCATCAGTGGCTGGTGTTGGCATAGAAGAGAAAGAGAGAGGTGGGCGGGTGTGACGGGTGGGCGTGCGAGCAGCATGACGTAATCATGTCACATCACACTGTTTTTGTACATGGAGGTGGAGCTGGGAATTTGAAAGCCGGTGTCAGTGGCACCCTTGATTAACCCAGGCGTCCGGACAGTAATGCAGTCCTGACAGGGTACAGGGTGCAGTGCAGAGGGGACAGTAACCAGCCTGATCGGCTATCGCTGCATCAGGCATGTGAGATCGGGGTGCCGGACATTAGGGGGTGCTTGTGCGCACCAGGCACCCCCCCTGTGCACACCTATGGGGGGGGTGTATTTGTCAGTGTGTGTGTGTATGAGACTGTCAGTGTGTGTGTGTGTGTGTGTGTGTGTGTGTGTGTGTGTGTGTGTGTGTGTGACTGTGTGTGTGTGTGTGTGTGTGTGTGTGTGTGTGTGTGTGTGGTGTGTAACAGTATGTGTGTGACAGTGTGTGTGTGCTGTGTGACAGTGTGTGTGTGTGTGTGTGTGTGTGTGTGTGTGTGTGTGTGTGTGTGTGTGTGTGACAGGAGGTGCAAAGTGTACACCCATGCTGTGCCCCAATATTCTGAAGGGCAGAAAGCATAGATGCAGCACCTAGTAAAGGGTTACAAATGGATTGTGCCATCTGACTGACACGGCACTGTGGCACAGGTAGGCAGGAAAACATAGGTAATATGTGCACCCCCTTTCGGTAGCACCCCTCTTCCTCCGGTCACCTGTTTGGCACCTGTGTATGAATGACATCATGACACCAGCACCATGCTGCGCCCGTCCCCCCCTGTTCTATCCCTGCAGTGGCGGGCATGATCCGCGAGGAGCAGGAGGAACACTGTTCTTGGCTGGAACAGGCATGACTGAATCTGCAGCATGACAGGATAGCAGCAGGAGCAGGCAACCAGGCACTGCCAGCTCCACATAGCAGCTGCAGATTGCAACTACAGACACCCATGAGGAAGCTGACACAGAGACAGGGTGATAAGTGTCAGTGTATTTTTACTAGGTGTGGATCATTAGATCGACAGTGTCTAGGTCGACCACTATAGGTCGACAGTCACTAGGTCGACATGTTTTTGGTCAAAAGGTCGACATGAGTGTTTCATGTTTCTCATACGTCCTAGAGGATGCTTCAAGAACCATGGGGTATAGACGGGATCCGCAGGACACATGGGCACACTATAAGACTTTGAATGGGTGTGAACTGGCTCCTCCCTCTATGCCCCTCCTCCAGACTCCAGTTAGATTCTGTGCCTAGTGACACTGGATGCACACTGAGGAGCTCTCCAGAGTTTCTCAGAAAAATACTTTGTTAGGTTTATTATTTTCAGGGAGACCTGCTGGCAACAGTATCCCTGCATCATGGGACTGCGGGGAGAGAAGCAGACCTACTTCTCTGAGTTCAAGGGCTCTGCTTCTTAGGCTACTGAACACCATTAGCTCCAGAGGGTTCGATCACTTGGTGCACCTAGCTGCTTGTTCCCGGAGCCGCGCCGTCACCCCCCTCACAGAGCCAGAAGACAGAAGCCGGGTGAGTATGAGAAGATCAGAAGACTTCAGTGACGGCAGAAGACAGCGCGCCATGCTCCCACACATAACACGGCACTGCAGGGCGCAGGGGGGGTGCCCTGGGCAGCATGAACACCTCAATCAGCACTGGCATAAGTGAAAACACTAGCTAAGGGACCCCCTCCAGTATAAATATTAATTTAAGCGGGACTGAAGCGCGCCATGTAGTGGGCGGGGCTTAGCCCACACAGCTCTGACCAGCGCCATTTTCTCTTCACAGAAGCTGCAGAGATGCTGGCCCTGACCTCCACACTGCTGTACAAGTAACAGGGTGCAAAGCGGGGGAGGGGGGGGCACAAGTGATTTGGTGCTAACATATATATATATATATATATATATATATATATATAGAATAGTGTTCACTGTAGGATTTTTTTAGGGCAGGGTGATCACGGGTAGGGCAAATCTTTTATTCGGGAGGGCACATTTTTCAGTTAGAAGGGCAAAATTAGGTACATATTATAATGCTTGGTCCTCCCATTCCCACATGATAAAGAATGGACAGTAGCAAACATTTAGGGGCGTTGTTTTTCATGGGGAAGGGGCATGGCCACATAATAGTGGCAATTCACATTACACCACACAGTAGTGCAGCTAATACACACTGCACAAGGTAGAAGCTCCTATACACACTGCGACAGGTAAAGCACGTTATACATATTGCGCCAGGCAGAGCACATTCTACACTTTGCGCCAGGCAGAGCACGTTATACACATTGCACCAGGTAGAGAGCACTGAGAAACATTGCACCAGGTAGAGAGCACTGAGAAACACTGCACCAGGTAGAGAGTACTGAGAAACATTGCACCAGGTAGAGAGCAGTGAGAAACATTGCACCAGGTAGAGAGCACTGAGAAACATTGCACCAGGTAGAGAGCACTAAGACACACTGCACCAGGTAGAGAGCACTGAGACACATTGCACCAGGTAGAGAGCACTGAGAAACACTGCACCAGGCAGAGAGTACTGAGAAACATTGCACCAGGTAGAGAGCAGTGAGAAACATTGCACCAGGTAGAGAGCACTGAGAAACACTGCACCAGGTAGAGAGTACTGAGAAACATTGCACCAGGTAGAGAGCAGTGAGAAACATTGCACCAGGTAGAGAGCACTGAGAAACATTGCACCAGGTAGAGAGCACTAAGACACACTGCACCAGGTAGAGAGCACTGAGACACATTGCACCAGGTAGAGAGCACTGAGAAACACTGCACCAGGCAGAGAGTACTGAGAAACATTGCACCAGGTAGAGAGCAGTGAGAAACATTGCACCAGGTAGAGAGCACTGAGAAACATTGCACCAGGTAGAGAGCACTGAGACACACTGCACCAGGTAGAGAGCACTGACACACTGCACCAGGTAGAGAGCACTGAGACACATTGCACCAGCTAGGGAACATTTTTGATCTCCGCTTTTTTTTTGCCAAGTTTACTTACTGGGGGCTGATGCTGCGGGAGTTGATCGCGCTGGTCCCCCCCTCACACACCGCGGAGCTGGTTGGAAATGGTCACCACACTGATCCATGATGTACACAGAGGAGGGAGGGCTGGGTTTGCCTCGGCGGGAGAGGCAAACCCAGCCCTCCTGTCTCTACAGATCATGAGCAGACCTATAGTCTGCTCGCAGAGGAGGGGAGCTGTGGCGGCTGATAGCTAAGGATGGGTGGGACGAGGTGGGCGGGAGGGTGCGGGACGGGCTGCGGAGGTCTCTGTCTCTCATGCAGGGAGACAGTGTGTTAATGTGTCCGGCGGCGGGTCCGGCGGCCAGCAAAGTACAGGGCGGGAGGGCCCACACAAACGGGCAGGGCGGCATTCAGGTGTCTAAAAAATGGGGAAGGGCGCAGCGCCCTGTGAAAGACACCTAGAGTGAACACTATAGAAAGCGCTAACAGGTCTGGGCAGTCTTTTTACTTGCTTGAGTACCGGGATAGGCGCTGGGTTGTGAGCTGGCAGAACTCCCTCTGTGTTTCTCTTACAGGCTTTGTTGTGGGTCTGTCTCCTATAGCCCCAGTGTGGTTGTGGGTGTAACGAAGAGCTCTAAATTTCCTATTATTACATAGTATATAGCTCTTCTTACTAACAGCCAGCAGAGTGCGTGGGAAAAATCCCTTTTGTATTTCTTGTCTAGAGTAACCCCCTCCCGCAGCACCTGGGGATTGTTACCAGCTTGATTAGAGCAGTTTTCCACTATTTATTGCAGTTCAGAGAGGCATAGATGGAGCCAGCATTAGGAGGGCATGCTGGGTCCTGTGGTGCCATTTGGAGGATACAGGGGTGCCTCCAGGTAAACTAGCTCTCAACCTGGATATGTTCTGTATGTGCCATTATCATGTGGCCATACATTAAGCAATTGTATGACCCATAGTGGATGTTATTATTATTATTATGCTGTGTATGGGTTTGGGGAGTGGTACCCCCCGGGTCTGGTGGGGCTGGGCCACCTTGGGGTAGCATGCCATATTATTTATTTAGCACTTATGTAACACTCCTATTTTTTCACTAACATTACTCTTTTGAGTATTTTATTAACACCCTTATTTTTGTAGCACTTTCTAACCCATAGCTTCTGCTTCTTTCTTAACACATATTAACACTTTAGTATTTCAATGGTGTGCTGCCCTGGGGTGGTCGGGCCTGAGCCGACTTTGTGGGGTCCAAGCCCTGGACCTATGCTTAGATAGGGACCTCCAGTAATAGAGCAGCCGTGAAGTGGCCTGGAGGCTTATCATATCTTTTGCAAAACATATGTAACGAAGAGCTCTAAATTTCCTATTATTACATAGTATATAGCTCTTCTTACTAACAGCCAGCAGAGTGCGTGGGAAAAATCCCTTTTGTATTTCTTGTCTAGAGTAACCCCCTCCCGCAGCACCTGGGGATTGTTACCAGCTTGATTAGAGCAGTTTTCCACTATTTATTGCAGTTCAGAGAGGCATAGATGGAGCCAGCATTAGGAGGGCATGCTGGGTCCTGTGGTGCCATTTGGAGGATACAGGGGTGCCTCCAGGTAAACTAGCTCTCAACCTGGATATGTTCTGTATGTGCCATTATCATGTGGCCATACATTAAGCAATTGTATGACCCATAGTGGATGTTATTATTATTATTATGCTGTGTATGGGTTTGGGGAGTGGTACCCCCCGGGTCTGGTGGGGCTGGGCCACCTTGGGGTAGCATGCCATATTATTTATTTAGCACTTATGTAACACTCCTATTTTTTCACTAACATTACTCTTTTGAGTATTTTATTAACACCCTTATTTTTGTAGCACTTTCTAACCCATAGCTTCTGCTTCTTTCTTAACACATATTAACACTTTAGTATTTCAATGGTGTGCTGCCCTGGGGTGGTCGGGCCTGAGCCGACTTTGTGGGGTCCAAGCCCTGGACCTATGCTTAGATAGGGACCTCCAGTAATAGAGCAGCCGTGAAGTGGCCTGGAGGCTTATCATATCTTTTGCAAAACATATGTAACGAAGAGCTCTAAATTTCCTATTATTACATAGTATATAGCTCTTCTTACTAACAGCCAGCAGAGTGCGTGGGAAAAATCCCTTTTGTATTTCGTGTGTGTCGACATGTCTGAGGCTGAGTGCTCTTCCCAGGAGGAGGCTGGAGTGGGGACAGACAATACTGTGAGAGTGGCTGTGTCGTCACCGCCGACGGATGACTGGGTAAATATGTTGAGTGTTTTAAACGCAAATGTGACTCGGTTGACTAAGAGATTTGATAAATCTGAGTCTAAGAACCAGACATGGAGGAAGTCCATGGAGGATGCTTTGTCACAAGCACAGACCCCTTCGGGGTCACAGAAACGTGCGTTTACCCAAATACATGATACAGATACCGACACGGACTCTGATTCCAGTGTCGACTATAGTGATGCCAGATTAAATCCAAAACTGGCTAAGAGTATTATGATTGTGGCGATAAAAGAAGTGTTGCATATATCAGAGGACCCTGCTGTTCCTGATACTAGGGTCTGTAAGTTTAAAGGAAAGAAACCTGAGGTAACGTTTCCTCCCTCTCATGAACTGAACGCGCTTTTTGAAAAGGCTTGGGAAAATCCTGACAAAAAGATACATGTTCCCAAAAGAATTCCAGTGGCATATCCGTTCCCCTCTGGGGACAGTGAAAGGTGGGAGTCAATCCCCACGGTAGATAAAGCTTTATAGCGTCTTTCTAAAAAGGTGGCGCTTCCGTCTCCTGACACGGCAACCCTAAAAGATCCTGCGGATCGTAAGCAGGAAAATACACTAAAATCCATCTATGTCACTACAGGGTCGCTACTCAGGCCATCCATTGCTTCGGCATAGGTGTGTAGCGCTATTGAAAAGTGGGTAGATAACTGTCATCTGAGGTAGATACCCTGGACAGGGATAGCGTGCTTTTGACTTTGGGTCACATCAGCATTGTGGATTCATCAATGGAATGCTGACGCTGACTCTAAGAAGGCAATGAAGTCTCTACCGTTTAACGGTAGGGTCTTGTTTGGTGACGGCCTCACTGACCTGGTATCTACGGCTACCGCGGGTAAGTCTTCATTTTTACCTTATGTTCCTGCACAGCATGGTCGTTGCTAGGGGTTTCATGGGCTGGGTGTCTCGCTCGTTGCCAGGAGGTTCATGCTCTGGGACGAGTGTCATACTCGTTGCCAGGGGTTTGTAATGCTTGTGGCCATGGGTAATGCTTGTTGACAGGGGTGTGTTATCGTTAAACATTTTAAAAAAAAATCAAATGTTCTTACAGTGAAATTTTACATTTCTGAATTTAAAAAAAATAAATTTAAAAAAAGCTATGAAATTCCATAGACAAAAAACCTTACGGTTTCACATGTCCCATTAAAGCTTCTTACACATGATCTGGCATTTCAGAAACCTGTTGTAACTCTTCCACTCAAACTCCAAAAAGCAATTAAATTCCGATCATTAAGGCTGACGCCTTAATGGACGTGTTCCTTGCACAATACAGATATGGTATGCCATCACAGCCTGTGGGTAAGTGCAGATTCAGCACTCTCACAGAGTGAGATTGCTGTCACTCACACAATGGTGGAGTTGCTCATTCACAGATTACATTCATTAGCAAAGTAACACCTTATTTCATTCATCTAGTTTAAAAAGACTCTAATTACACTTTAGCTACAGAGATTGCCATGTATCCAACTGCCAGCACTGTGACATTATAACCATATTGTTTTTTGTTTACACTCAGCGCCGGAGACCGGGGACGTCAGCAGTGTTGTCAGGGCAACAGACGGTAGCCAATGACAGTCACTTCCGGGATCTCGTCACCGGGACCAGGGGTGCGCCTCCCCAGCCTCCGTGAACAGCTGAACACTCACACACACATCAGCAGGGATATAAGGTAAGCTACAGCACACTTTCTTCTTGTTCTTCCGTTTCAGCACAGCATGTTTTATCACCATTGACCACAGCAGCCAAAACTTATCCTGATGAAGGGGCCATGCCAGGTCCCGAAACGAGCCGTTGATAGCACGGGCAGGCTGTTTTCTTTATGTGGATAAAGTGATGTATTGAATTTCAAATCCGATTAAAAGCACCTTCTTTTAAATGGAGGGACGTGCAGCTTGCTTATCCAGCAACAGGGGACTCTATAACATTGCAACACGTGCACCCAGCTTTTTCTACATATCAGCAAGGGAGTGCCTGATTACCAAGGATACATATGCACAGCAGCTGATAGCTACACTCAGCTGTAGTATCAAGGCACCCAGAGCGGATTATAAGTTTTTCAGTGGACTTTATAATTTAAGTGTGCCAATACACTTATTCTTTGCAAGCATGTCTGAAGCAAGCTCTATCCTCACGAATACAGGGGACATCAGCTTTGTAGGATTAACACTACAAACAGGAGACACGTTAAGTTTCACGCAACAACAAGCGGAACAAATTTTATTTGATGTTGATGCAGTTCCTGATACGCTGGAATTTACACCGAAAGACGTTTATCAACATCTGTTAAAGTTAAGAAATCGGGAAGTGGAGTATTTGCTGCACGGATCGACGCTATCAGATTATTATCGCCAAAAACTTATACCTCGAGGATTTAGAATTCTCAATGCACCAACTATAGGCCGTTTGAACGCAGATTTTTGCAGGCGATGGATAGCTGTCCTTAACAAGTGCAGCTTTGATCTTATGTTATTAGTAATAGAGGAGGCAGGTAAAGAATTGAAAGCAACTAGATTACGTATAGAAGAATATCACCAATCACAACAACAGATATTGCAAGATCCCAATCACAACACATGGTGGATTAAATTAAATCAGCAAGTGGAAAATCATAAAAAAGAATTACTGAAGTTTAAAAATACTAAACTTCAGGTAGTTAAGACCGATCATGAAGAACATCGCGTTTATCGCTGGCTGACAGGTACAGACTCCATCAGAAAAAACAGCCAATTATAAATCCAACTGGCGTCAACGTTGAGATCAAAGGTCTAGGGACCGTCAAACTTCAAATAGCGACAGTGACTTTAAAATAGTGGACTCAGATGAAGCCCCGACTTCACAACGCCCCCCTTTAGGGGTTCGCACCCGTGCGAAGTTGGACACTGGAGGAGACCAACCAGAAGGAGCGGCCAAAACAAAAGGCTCAGCAAAATCTCAGCCAAAAAGCAAGAAAACAACTTGATCTTCAACTTGTCATCACGCGAGCTTTCACCTGCAGAAACCTCTCTACTTAATCGAGGTCTTTCATATGTTCCCACAAACTTCCACGATGACTTCGAATGGCAGAATGATCTGCATAAAATGGAAAGGAAACTAAGATTGAAAGAACATTTTCAAAAGCAACCGGAATTGGAAACTCCAACGACCATGGAAATTACGTTAAGAAAATACCACAAATCCAAGTTTGACCCAATATCAACCAATGCTTCAATTAAAACCTATAGCAGATTGTTGGATGAAGCAGTCCATAAATTTCAAGGAGCGAGACCAAAAATTTATCCTAATCTGACAACAGAAGAAAAGAAAGCATTAAAAGCTGACACCTCCATTATAATATGCCCAGCAGACAAGGGCGGTGGCGTTGTAATACAGGACCTTCACAAATATAAACAAGAGATCCAGAGGCAACTATCGGACACCGCAACATATTTACAACTTGATAGAGATCCTACTGATCAATTTAAACAAGAATTGTCCGACATCTTGGAACAAGCTGAACATGAAGGCTGGATCACTTCAAAGATTCGCACATCTTTGTTAGTTAAATTTCCTATAACACCAGCATTATATACAGTCCCTAAAGTACATAAAAATAGTGTTGAACCGCCCGGGTGCCCCATAGTGCCTGCAAGAGGCTCCTTATACCAGCCCATAGCAGAATTGTTGGACTCACTGTTACAGCCACATATTATCAAGGAACACACGTATCTAAAAGATACATCGTTCTTAAATGCCTTAACATCTTTTTCCACTACATCATAGTTTTAATACTTATGTACAATGGATGTCAACTCCTTGTACACTTCCATTCCCCACACTGAGGGTTTAGAGGCGGTACAAGAGTTTGTCAATAATTTACAAGAAAGTTTTGGATTTCATACTCCTCTTTTTTTGCAGTTATTACGTTTAGTTTTAACTCGAAATTACTTCCTGTACGATGGTAAATATTATTTACAAACCCAAGGCTGTGCCATGGGAAGCGCGGTAGCTCCGGCATACGCAAACATCTATATGTTTAAACAAGAACAGCAGTTCTTTTTGAATAATGTCAATTATAACAAATACATCTGTTGGTATATACGTTATATAGATGATTGTTTCATGTTATGGAATAGTAGTGAACAACATTTCATCGAAATGATGAATAATATTAATCATCTTCCTTCCAGCATTAAATTTACTTATAAGATCAGTAACACAAAGGTAGATTTTCTTGATGTCATAGTGACAAATCAACAGGGCCATTTGGAAACTTCTGTTGATTACAAACCAGCGGACCGAAATACTCTTTTAGAAGCAAGCAGCCACCATCCAAAGGCATTAAAACAGGGTCTTCCATACTCTCAAATGCTCAGAATAGCAAGAATAACTAGCAATGCAGATGATTTGTCAGCAGCATTAGACATATCAATAAATAAATTTATAACGAGAGGCTATGACCCCATACAACTAGCCAAGACTAAAGCTAAAGTATTACAGATTCCAAGACAAGGTTTGTTAAATAAACATACTACAACGGATACCAAGAACAAATTCATCTGGTCAACTAATTTTTCAACTACCAGTCCTATAATAACCAGAGCAACAAAAGCGTTATGGCCTATAGTGAAAACAGACCCACATTTACCATGCTTTACTAATACAACACCTATGACTAGCTTTAGGCGAGGAAGAAATTTACGTGATCATCTGGTAAAGGCGGACATTACGACCTATACACCATCTCCAAGCATATTTGGCTTCAGTAAAAAAACGGGTTGCTACAGATGTGCGTCTTGCACTACGTGCAAATACCTCATTTCAGGAAGTTCATTTCAACATCCACACAAGAACAAACGATATGAAATCTGACAAGTTCTAAATTGTTCTTCACGCTTTGTGATTTACTATATTACATGCCCGTGTAATAAATATTACATTGGCATGACAAGTCGCATGTTTAAAGAGAGGATGGCATTACATCGCTCAGCGATAATGAAATCACTTCAAGGTGAACCAAATGATCAACCAGTGGCACGGCATTATAAACAATGTCAACATAGTCTTGCACAATTACGCTACCAAATCATTGATCAACTACCACAGATGATTAGAGGAGGAGATAAAATGACAGCTTTACAAAAATTGGAATCGCGCTGGATATTTAAATTGGACACTATATATCCCAATGGACTTAATGAAAAAATTAACTGGAACATTTTCTGAAGTATTTCCTTTGTGTCCTTTCCAGATTATAGTCCTTCCACACATGCAGTCCTATTATATCATATATTTCCTGCATCATACATCTTAGATACATATTTGTCAGTTAGAGCATCAACATGCTTCTATTTATTATTGTATTTGCACATGCACATTTATTATTGTTTTGGTTACATGTATACTTGCAGTTGTAGATAGCAATCCCGTTACATTCATTAGCAAAGTAACACCTTATTTCATTCATCTAGTTTAAATAGACTCTACTTACACTTTAGCTACAGAGATTGCCATGTATCCAACTGCCAGCACTGTGACATTATAACCATATTGTTTTTTGTTTACACTCAGCGCCTGAGACCGGGGACGCGAGCAGTGTTGTCAGGGCAACAGACGGTAGCCAATGACAGTCACTTCCGGGATCTCGTCACCGGGACCAGGGGTGCGCCTCCCCAGCCTCCGTGAACAGCTGAACACTCACACACACATCAGCAGGGATATAAGGTAAGCTACAGCACACTTTCTTCTTGTTCTTCCGTTTCAGCACAGCATGTTTTATCACCATTGACCACAACAGCCAAAACTTATCCTGACGAAGGGGCCATGCCAGGTCCCGAAACGAGCCGTTGATAGCACGGGCAGGCTGTTTTCTTTATGTGGATAAAGTGATGTACTGAATTTCAAATCCGATTAAAAGCACCTTTAAATGGAGTGACGAGCAGCTTGCTTATCCAGCAACAGGGGACTCTATATATATATATATATATATATATATATATATATATAACCAGGCAAATTAAGTGGCACTCAGAGACTCCATAACGGGGTTATAACACATAAATATACCTATTCTAATTCATATATCATAGAAGGTTTTTCTATCAAACAATAAGTCTCCCTTTATAATCCCAGTTATGGGAACTAAGAGGATAATATATTTATTTGTAGTCCCCATTATGGGTCTCCACATTGAAATCATAATTGATCAAACATAAAGTGATTATCATTATATTGAGAATGCTCATATAGTAGATTAGAAATGAATTTATATACTTTTATAACCTTTGAATAGATTAGTCATATTTTTAGAAATACGCAGAGTAGTCTCTATTGAAATGATTCCTGTGTAAGACTAATAAACAGACACTAAACTATTTCCTTATTCATTTATTTATTTATTTATTTTTGTCTGATAGACTGAGACAGGGGCGTGACTTGCAGCCAGTGGACTGACGTGTCCAGGGGCGCGGCCGACTGCCGTGGAATGTGTGCAGGCTGACAGCCTGCCACGCCCAACTAGTGAGGTGTCAATGACGCTCCCTGCATCGGAAGAAGGCGGGCGCAGCCAATCACATGTTAGTGACGCGTTATGCGTTGGAGCAGTGTGTGACGAGTCGTGGGTGTGCGGCGCGGCGCGGACATGTGGCGTGTCATGTACGGAGGACGAAGGGGTCCGGGACACGTCACGTGCCTGTGACGTGCCGCATACAAATTGGGGTGTGTGGCCAGCCGGGGGATGGACATCGTGTCCCCGTTGTGGGCGGCATTGAGGTCACCATGGATACCGCCCTGGTGAGCGGAAGCCAGGGCATCAATAAGACATCCCTCCTTTCTGACACTATTAACGTCAGAGTACCTATGCATTCAACAGTAGCCAGCGGGAACGCTCACTGGAACGCATACCGGAAGTATGCCTTTCCAGTCAGGTGCGGGCTATTTAATACATTTATAAGTCTTCCAATTATATATTGTAGGTTCTATTACAACCGAAGCGAGGCTTGTATTTGGGGTTCAAAATAAAAGTCCAGTGCATCTTCATAAACGAAGTCTAATCATTGATTTGAAGTTGTTTAACTTCTAAATTGTCCCTAATTAAAGGAAGTGATGTAACTGTGGGAGCAGCTTAAATAGCAGCTGTAGTAATTACTGCTTCACTCTGCCACTTCCACACACAGCCAAAATCTCTCAGGGTGAGTTCACATTTTTTATATTTATACTTTCTCTGACGTCCTAGTGGATGCTGGGGACTCCGTAAGGACCATGGGGAATAGACGGGCTCCGCAGGAGACTGGGCACTCTATAGAAAGATTTAGGACTATCTGGTGTGCACTGGCTCCTCCCCCTATGACCCTCCTCCAAGCCTCAGTTAGATTTCTGTGCCCGGCTGAGCTGGATGCACACTAGGGGCTCTCCTGAGCTCCTAGAAGAAAGTATAGTTTAGGTTTTTAATTTTCAGTGAGACCTGCTGGCAACAGGCTCACTGCAACGAGGGACTAAGGGGAGAAGAAGCGAACCTACCTAAGTGGTGGTAGCTTAGGCTTCTTAGGCTACTGGACACCAAGCTCACGCAAACCACCCCACCAACTCCCTCAGTGTCAATTTCCTCCTTCCCCAGGAATGCCAATAGTCCTGCAGGCCATGTCACTGGCAATTCTGACGAGTCCTCTCCTGCCTGGGATTCCTCCGATGCATCCTTGCGTGTAACGCCTACTGCTGCTGGCGCTGCTGTTGTTGCTGCTGGGAGTCGATGGTCATCCCAGAGGGGAAGTCGTAAGACGACTTTTACTACTTCCACCAAGCAATTGACTGTCCAACAGTCCTTTGCGAGGAAGATGAAATATCACAGCAGTCATCCTGCTGCAAAGCGGATAACTGAGGCCTTGGCATCCTGGGCGGTGAGAAACGTGGTTCCGGTATCCATCATTACTGCAGAGCCAACTATAGACTTGATTGAGGTACTGTGTCCCCGGTACCAAATACCATCTAGGTTCCATTTCTCTAGACAGGCGATACCGAAAATGTACACAGACCTCAGAAAAAGACTCACCAGTGTCCTAAAAAATGCAGTTGTACCCAACGTCCACTTAACCACGGACATGTGGACAAGTGGAGCAGGGCAGACTCAGGACTATATGACTGTGACAGCCCACTGGGTAGATGTATTGACTCCCGCCGCAAGAACAGCAGCGGCGGCACCAGTAGCAGCATCTCGCAAACGCCAACTCTTTCCTAGGCAGGCTACGCTTTGTATCACCGCTTTCCAGAATACGCACACAGCTGAAAACCTCTTACGGCAACTGAGGAAGATCATCGCAGAATGGCTTACCCCAATTGGATTCTCCTGTGGATTTGTGGCATCGGACAACGCCAGCAATATTGTGTGTGCATTAAATATGGGCAAATTCCAGCACGTCCCATGTTTTGCACATACCTTGAATTTGGTGGTGCAGAATTATTTAAAAAACGACAGGGGCGTGCAAGAGATGCTGTCGGTGGCCAGAAGAATTGCGGGACACTTTCGGCGTACAGGCACCACGTACAGAAGACTGGAGCAACACCAAAAACGCCTGAACCTGCCCTGCCATCATCTGAAGCAAGAAGTGGTAACGAGGTGGAATTCAACCCTCTATATGCTTCAGAGGTTGGAGGAGCAGCAAAAGGCCATTCAAGCCTATACAACTGACCACGATATAGGAGGTGGAATGCACCTGTCTCAAGCGCAGTGGAGAATGATTTCAACGTTGTGCAAGGTTCTGCAACCTTTTGAACTTGCCACACGTGAAGTCAGTTCAGACACTGCCAGCCTGAGTCAGGTCATTCCCCTCATCAGGCTTTTGCAGAAGAAGCTGGAGACATTGAAGGAGGAGCTAACACTGAGCGATTCCGCTAGGCATGTGGGACTTGTGGATGGAGCCCTTAATTCGCTTAACAAGGATTCACGGGTGGTCAATCTGTTGAAATCAGAGCACTACATTTTGGCCACCGTGCTCGATCCTAGATTTAAAACCTACCTTGGATCTCTCTTTCCGGCAGACACAAGTCTGCAGGGGTTCAAAGAACTGCTGGTGAGGAAATTGTCAAGTCAAGCGGAACGCGACCTGTCAACATCTCCTCCTTCACATTCTCCCGCAACTGGGGGTGCGAGGAAAAGGCTCAGAATTCCGAGCCCACCCGCTGGCGGTGATGCAGGGCAGTCTGGAGCGACTGCTGATGCTGACATCTGGTCCGGACTGAAGGACCTGCCAATGATTACGGACATGTCGTCTACTGTCACTGCATATGATTCTCTCACCATTGAAAGAATGTTGGAGGATTATATGAGTGACCGCATCCAAGTAGGCACGTCAGACAGTCCGTACGTATACTGGCAGGAAAAAGAGGCAATTTGGAGGCCCTTGCACAAACTGGCTTTATTCTACCTAAGTTGCCCTCCCACAAGTGTGTACTCCGAAAGAGTGTTTAGTGCCGCCGCTCACCTTGTCAGCAATCGGCGTACGAGGTTACTTCCAGAAAATGTGGAGAAGATGATGTTCATTAAAATGAATTATAATCAATTCCTCCATGGAGACATTCACCAGCAGCAATTGCCTCCACAAAGTACACAGGGAGCTGTGATGGTGGATTCCAGTGGGGACGAATTGATAATCTGTGAGGAGGGGGATGTACACGGTGATGAATCGGAGGATGATGATGAGGTGGACATCTTGCCTCTGTAGAGCCAGTTTGTGCAAGGAGAGATTAATTGCTTCTTTTTTGGTGGGGGTCCAAACCAACCCGTCATTTCAGTCACAGTCGTGTGGCAGACCCTGTCACTGAAATGATGGGTTGGTTAAAGTGTGCATGTCCTGTTTATACAACATAAGGGTGGGTGGGAGGGCCCAAGGACAATTCCATCTTGCACCTCCTTTTTTCTTTCATTTTTCTTTGCGTCATGTGCTGTTTGGGGAGTGTTTTTTGGAAGGGCCATCCTGCGTGACACTGCAGTGCCACTCCTAGATGGGCCAGGTGTTTGTGTCGGCCACTAGGGTCACTTATCTTAGTCACACAGCTACCTCATTGCGCCTCTTTTTTTTCTTCTTTGCGTCATGTGCTGTTTGGGGAGAATTTTTTGGAAGGGCCATCCGGCCTGACACTGCAGTGCCACTCCTAGATGGGCCAGGTGTTTGTGTCGGCCACTAGGGTCGCTTAGCTTACTCACACAGCTACCTCATTGAGCCTCTTTTTTTTTTTTCTTTGCGTCATGTGCTGTTTGGGGAGTGTTTTTTGGAAGGGCCATCCTGCGTGACACTGCAATGCCACTCCTAGATGGTCCAGGTGTTTGTGTCGGCCACTAGGGTCACTTATCTTAGTCACACAGCTACCTCATTGCGCCTCTTTTTTTTCTTCTTTGCGTCATGTGCTGTTTGGGGAGTATTTTTTGGAAGGGCCATCCGGCCTGACACTGCAGTGCTACTCCTAGATGGGCCAGGTGTTTGTGTCGGCCACTAGGGTCGCTTAGCTTACTCACACAGCTACCTCATTGCGCCTCTTTTTTTCTTTGCGTCATGTGCTGTTTGGGGAGTGTTTTTTGGAAGGGCCATCCTGCGTGACACTGCAGTGCCACTCCTAGATGGGCAAGGTGTTTGTGTCGGCCACTTGGGTCGCTGAGCTTAGTCATCCAGCGACCTCCGGTGCAAATTTTAGGACTAAAAATAATATTGTGAGGTGTGAGGTGTTCAGAATAGACTGAAAATGAGTGGAAATTATGGTTATTGAGGTTAATAATACTTTGGGATCAAAATGACCCCCAAATTCTATGATTTAAGCAGTTTTTTAGGGTTTTTTGAAAAAAACACCCGAATCCAAAACACACCCGAATCCGACAAAAAAAAGTCGGTGAGGTTTTGCCAAAACGCGTTCGAACCCAAAACACGGCCACGGAACCGAACCCAAAACCAAAACACAAAACCCGAAAAATTTCCGGTGCACATCTCTAGCCGACACAGGGATCGACACAGAAGTTAGAGGGGGGCACTATGATAGATTGGAATATAAAATTCAGCAATTTATCAATACCATTAGGGATGTGTTAAAAATACCTATACAAATAGAGGAAAATTCTTGTATGCTAACTGCAAAATCATTAGTGACATTCCCGGTTTTGGAAGAGTTGAATACCCTATTTGAAAGATCCTGGTTAAACCCAGAAGAGGTTTTTCACATCCCCAACAAAGTACTTAAGACATATCCCTTTCCTGAGGAGGATAGAAGGAGATGGGAGATTCCTCCCATAATGGACATTTCGGTGTCCAGGCCATCAGGGGTAATTACATTACCTGTACCAGGCTCGGCCTCGTTAAAGGAGCCGACTGACCGCAAGATAGAGACAACTCTAAAATCCATTTACACGGCTACTGGAGCTGCCCTTAGGCCCACTATTGCATGCACTTGGGTAGCTAGGGCTATGTTAAAATGGTCAGACAATTTAATAGAAGACCTTGATACAATCCATAGGGACGATGTTGTCTTGATTCTAGGTCACATAAAGGATTCGGCTAAATTCATGGTGAAAGCCATGAGGGACATTGGGCTGATGAATTCTAGAGCATCCTCCATGGCAGTAGCGGCTCGCAGAGGTCTCTGGATCCGCCAATGGAACGCAGATGCCGCATCCAAGAGGTACCTGTCCTTCGCAGGTGAGACACCGCTTGGGGACACTCTGAATACAAATCCTTCCGCAGCACCACCTGTGAGAAGACGTAACTCTGCTTCTCTGATGCAGTACCCTTGGGCTGCCAGATCGAGAGAATTCGGGAGGGCCTACTTCTGCACGAGGCTAGGCCATAGAAAGAGCAGAAAGTCTGCACCCTCTATAGGTGCACAGGTTCAGAGGTTGGATTCTACTCCCTTAGCGTCCTCAGCGTGACGCGGAAGGACTCCCATGTGGGGGTCCACTGGGGGGGGGGGCATCTCATCTACATCACTACAGGGGAGCCTTAGTGATTATAATTATATCCCGGGTAATAAAAATTATTACCCAGGGTTACAAACTGGATTCAGGAGTTCCCCCTGGCTGTTTGTTTAATCAGCCCTGCCAATTGTTAGGATAGTGGGTTTGTCCCTGTCATATATAAAAAAAGTTTTTTTTAAAGTGCCATCATGTCTGACACTTCCGTATATGTCCAGTGGTACTGCCATTTGATATAATTCCCGACATTACTGCCATTTAATTCCTGTGATTTTGTCATTTTCTTCCAGTGATTTGGACCAATAATACCATTGATTAGAACGAATAATTCCTGTGATATTGAGGTGTTTGTGTCGCTTAGCTTAGCCATCCAGCGACCTTGGTGCACCTCTTTTTTTCTTTGCATCATGTGCTGTTTGGGGACTATTTTTTTAAGTGCCATCCTGTCTGACACTGCAGTGCCACTCCTAGATGGGCCAGGTGTTTGTGCCGGCCACTTGGGTCGCTTAGCTTAGCCATCCAGCGACCGCCATCCAGCGACCTTGGTGCACCTCTTTTTTTCTTTGCATCATGTGCTGTTTGGGGACTATTTTTTTAAGTGCCATCCTGTTTGACACTGCAGTGCCACTCCTAGATGGGCCAGGTGTTTGTGCCGCCCACTTGGGTCGCTTAGCTTAGTCATCCAGCGACCTCGGTGCAAATTTTAGGACTAAAAATAATATTGTGAGGTGTGAGGTATTCAGAATAGACTGGAAATGAGAGGAAATTATGGTTAATGAGGTTAATAATACTATAGGATCAAAATTACCCCCAAATTCTATGATTTAAGCTGTTTTTGAGGGGTTTTTGGAAAAAAAACACCCGAATCCGACAAAAAATTTGAAGGAAGGTTTTGCCAAAATGCGTCCGAATCCAAAACACGGCCGCGAAACCGAATCCAAAACCAAAACACAAAACACAAAAAATTTCCGGTGCACAGCTCTAATATACATGGACGTGTATATATATATATATATCGGTTTTAAAATAGCTGCACACTCCTCTCCATTAGTCTCATGGTCAATAGGATGTTAAATAGTCAGTTTGAATCCCATATGAATGTATTATGCTGCTCTCACCGTTTAGAGCCTTACCACCAGCTCAAATGATAACATGCAAAAGGAAGCAGATGGAGGGTGCAAGTGTGAGTAAAATGCATAAAAATATTTAATATAATAAAAAGCTCACATACATCTTAGTAAACAGATACCGGCTTAGCAATTCATGTCAGTGTCGCCTCCGGACAGCGCACATTCATAAGTCACCTTGCCACTTGTATCGGGTGTTGCTGGTCAAATTTTCCGTAGACCGTGATCAACAGATTGACATAACCGCGTCTTGCATCTGTAAGCCACATCCAAAGCGTTTCATCATTGACTACATCAGGGGGTGTGGCCTCATCTAAAGCAGTCCCTTATTTATATTAGAGGCAATATATGCTCTTAGTTGCACAGTGAACACTAGCGGTAGCAGGTCTTGCTACGGGCACACAGGAATTTTGCCCGAGGAGCCGCCTTGCGCCGCAGCCGTCCAGAGGGCACCGCCGCCAAGGCAAGATCCGCTACTGGTGGTGCCCCTCGGTACTGTGCTGTGCGGTGCGCGATGACTGTATCGCGCACCGCACGGCATTGTGGGACCGGCACATAGACGCTTGGGGTCATAATTGACCTTGTGTCTATGCTGTGCTATGGGAGAGACGTCATGATGTCTCTCCCATAGATCCGAGGAGCGGCGCCGGCGGCCGGAGATGGAGGACAGCAGCGGTAGGGAAGCAGGAGCAGGGATTGTGAGTATTTTTTATTTATTTTATTTTTGTATTTTTTGGGGTGATCGGCGCTACTGGGGGCACAGTACAGGGGGCACAACTGCTGAGGGCACAGCTACAGGGGTATAACTGACCACGCCCCTTCTCCAAAGCTGCGGCCCTATTTTTTTCGCCCTGGGTGCCACAAGGCCTCGATGCAGCCCTGAACACTAGTGTCCTCAAATTATGACAGGTTTCCCTGATACTGGGCAACAAAAAACGCGGACCAAATCACATCAAATTCATCTATATACAATACATCACAACGTTAAAAACAATTAGAAGTTACATCCGCATATCAAAACATATATATGCACATGTTTACATCACAATAATAACATCAAGGCGTGGTGCTAACTTTATCAGTCGCCAATTTACTGTAGCATGCCTCCCAACTTTGATGAGGGAGAAACCGGGACCCTTGCGCGGCCCGAAAAGGGGCGTGCCTTCATTTGGGAGGGGCATGGCCTCAGTCGAGTGGGCATGGTCGAGCGTCATGGACCCCTTTTTTGGCATTTTGGGGGCGTGCCCAGCAACCCCCCGAGCAGCCCCCTGCTCCCCCCTCCCCCCCCAGCAATGAATAGATGCTGTGCGGGTGTGCACGGAATCTATTCAGTGATCACCGGCTGCTTTGCAGAGCAAAGCAGCGGGTGATCAAAGCCTCCCCCACCCGCGGGACACTGCGACCCGCGGGAGGGACAGCGGGACAGTGTCCGAATAGCGGGACTGTCCCGCTGAAATCGGGACAGTTTGGAGGTATGCTGTAGTTCTTTTAATGGATTATAAAGAATCACCTCTATCAATATAACTACTCTTAGTAAATTTAGTATATATCAATGTCATAACTCAAAACATTATTGTAATCTTATTTCTACGTTACCACCATGCCTCTTAAAAACACCTTTACCTTTCACAGACATTATCTCAATAAAAAGTTAAAAACATCTCAGGCAGAGACAAATTGTAATATACACTATTTTGTCTCATGGAGCTTATTATTTATGAATAATACAAGTCCCTATCAGCTCAATTCAGTCCACAGAATCCCTAACCAGATGATATATAGACCTTTAAATAATCATATATGAAGATCATAAAAATAATTATAATTTAAAAAGTAGGCAATGCCTATTGGATGAGAATAGTTCTCTCGATGCACCTTCATGAGCTCGCAGGTCCCCACCTCACATGAAATAAATAAAGAAATATAAATAAATATATATATATATATATATATATATATATATATATATAATATTGGCAAATAAGCGGCACTCACCGGGCTTCTTATGAATAGGTAAAACGGTCCTTTATTAGATCCGACGTTTCGGGGATACCCCCGTCGTCAGGGACAGCATAGACATAAAAACACAGTGTGATATAACAAACATATATACCCTCCCCCATCCGCAATCAAGCAGTCTTACCTGTGACACCTGGAGGACGCCAGCCTTCAGCATCGCGGGTCATCCCGCCGCCCATGTATCCACCTTCTGCCCGACGGGACCCGTGACGTCATCCGGCCGCGCCCCCCGGCGCACACAGCACACGCTGCTCGGTTGCTAGACAACACATAAACAATCCATGCTTACATTCATGTTAAAAAACTGACATCACAGCAATGATCCTTCAACATTTATACAGTGTACACACTTAATATTGTCATCTATTTGAACATAATGTACTGCTCACCATCATGCTGGTTCCCACTGTAAACGGATCAATGGATCATTAATGTTACAACCATATAATTTACAAAAAGCATTGTAACCCTAGGCTCTCATTTAGCCCTCGAGGTGCTATTGTATCTAGGGCACGGATCCACCTGCATTCTGTTTGCAGTAATATTTTGGCCCGATTACCCCCCCCGAATTCTCAAGGGGACATGATCAATAATAATTGATCTCATGCTGGCTATGCTATGTCTTGCCTCAAAGCAGTGTCTAGCAACAGGCTGATCGCTGCTGCCAGACTCCAACGCATGCCTAATTGCTGTCCTGTGCTGCACCATACGCTCTTTAAATTGGCGCTGTGTTTTGCCGATATATGCCAACCCGCAAGGGCAGGTTAGCATATATACGACAAAAGTAGTACTGCATGTTACTGGGTGTTTTATCTCAAAACGCTTTCCTGTATGGGGATGACAAAATGTATTGCCCACTGATAAAGCTCTGCAGGTCACACATCCCAAACATCTATAGCAGCCATTCTTCCTGCTTAGGAAGTGCGATGTGTGTTTTTTATCCATTCCCGTGATGTCCAACTTAACTAATCGGTCTTTCAAATTCCTGCCTCTGGTGTAACTGGGCAATAATCTAGCTTGTTGTAATAATGGTAAATCCCCATCCGTGTTTACCATAGGCCACCATTTTTTGGCCTTTTTGGTGAGAGTAGGACTCTTGTCCGTATACAAACTCACCCATGGGACTACTTCTGGGCCACTATTGGGCTCCGCCTGCGGCTGATATTTGAGGGTGTCAGCTCGTGGGATTTTCATCACTCTGTTTTTGGTACTCTCTAACAACTGTCTATCATATCCTCTTTCTAGAAACTTATCTACCATTTGATTCAAAGTTGGTTCAACCATGGTGGGATCTGATGTAATTCGTCTAGCCCTCAACATCTGTGAGTAGGGCAGACTATTACGGAGAGACAGGGGATGGAAACTATCATTTCTTAAAATCGTGTTTCTGTCAGTACTTTTTACAAATAATGTAGTACTCAGATTGCATTCATCTACTGAGATTTTAACATCTAAATAATGTACTGACTCCATACTAATATCATATGACAGCTTAACCACACTGTCAGACAGATTATGCTCATCTAATATCTTCCGAAGATCCGCTGTGGTACCCGACCAAACAATAAGCAAATCATCTATATATCTTACGTACAGCTGGATATTAGACAATAATGTTCCCTGTCTACAAAAAAGCTGTTGTTCTACAGCATACATGAATGCGTTCGCGTACGATGGGGCCACCGAGGATCCCATCGCACAGCCCGCCCTCTGTAGATAAAATGGCAGGACATGTATAAGAAGCGCTGGTCTATGGCGTAAGTTGTATAATGAGCGCTGCTGTGTGGCGTTACGTGTATAAGGAGTGCTGCTGTGTGGCTGGACGTGTGTAAGGCGCGCTGCTTTGTGGTGAAAGGTGTATAAGTAATGCTGTGTGGCGTAAGGTGTATAAGCGATTTTGTGTGGTGTAACGTGTATAAGGAGCGTTGCTGTGTGGCATAATGTGTATAAGGTGTGCTGCTGTGTGGCGTAACGTGTATAAGGAGCGCTGCTTTGTGGCGTAACATGTATAAGGAGCATTGCTGTGTGGCGTAACGTGTATAAGGAGCGTTGCTGTGTGGCGTAATGTGTATAAGGAGCGTTGCTGTGTGCCGTAACGTGTATAAGGAGCGTTGCTGTGTGGCATTACGTGTATAAGGAGTGCTGCTTTGTAGCGTAACGTGTATAAGGAGCATTGCTGTGTGGTGTAACGTGTATAAGGAGCGTTGCTGTGTGGCATAAAGTGTTTAATAAGTGCTGCTGTGTGCTGTCATTTGAGGGTACTATTGTGTGGCGATGCCCCTTCTTAATGAGACCAAACCCCATTTTTAGGGTGGCGCGCTGTCCCTATTTTGAATACGGAAGGAGGGGCCCAATGCATATTATTTCCCCTGGGCCCACCACTCTCTAGTTCCGCCACTGTCCATGTTAGCGTATATTGGGGATAATTCAGAGTTGATCGCAGCAGCAAATTTGTTAGCAGTTGGGCAAAACCATGTGCACTGCAGGGGAGGCAGATATAACATGCGCAGAGAGAGTTAGATTTGGGTGGGGTGTGTTCAAACTGAAATCTAAATTGCAGTGTAAAAATAAAGCAGCCAGTATTTACCCTGCACAGAAACAATATAACCCACCCAAATCTAACTCTCTCTGCACAAGTTATATCTGCTCCCCCTGCAGTGCACATGGTTTTGCCCAATTGCTAACAAAAATCCTGCTGCGATCAACTTGAAATTACCCCCATGGTTTTTCCCAACTGCTAACAAATTTGCTGCTGCGATCAACTCTGAATTACCCCCATTGTCTATTGCAGTGGTTGCCAAACTTTTTAGAATTACAGCACCCTAGAGTATTAGATTTTTTTTTCATGCCATCCCTAGGCCAAAAGTGTCTTATTGAGAAATTTAGAAAGCAATATTTACATTAAGTAAATTGCATTTATGTCATCCTTAGGTTCAGTTGTGTGGTGAGGGACAATATTTGCTTCTGTTTGTCCACATATATGATTGGCAGCACCAGCACTGGTTTTGCCTATTACATTTACCATAAATAATTTGAATTGGTTCCTGACCACCAACCCAGGGCACCAATGCAAGTGTCCCAAGGCACCCCAGGGTGGCACGGCACACAGTTTGAGGACCACTGGTCCAGGGCCGGTGCATGGTTTCTTAACACCCTAGGCCAGGGGTTCTCAAACTCGGTCCTCAGGACCCCACGCCGTGCATGTTTTGCAGGTTACCCAGTAGGTGCACAGCTGTATTAATTACTCACTTACACTTTTTAAAAGGTCCACAGGTGGAGCTAATTATTTCTCTTGTGATTCTGTGAGGAGACCTGCAAAACATGCACTGTGTGGGGTCCTGAGGACCGAGTTTGAGAACCTGTGCCCTAGGCAAATCTTTGGTGTAACCCCCCCCCCCCCCCCCCCGCACCCTCACATACTCAGCCCCTCAGGTGAAAAAGTGCAGGTGAGGCATCTTGTTAGTTTCACAGCCACCGCCTGATAGAATTTGATGGCAGATAATAACCACACGCCTGCGTTTTTCCAAACACTCCCAGAAAATGGTCAGTTGACACCCACAAACGCCTTCTTCTTGTCAATCTCCTTGCGATCCGCTATGCAAATGGATTCTTTGTTAAATCCATCGCTCAGCAACGATCCGCTTTGTACCCGTGCGACGCGCCTGCACATTGCGGTGCATACACATGCATAGTAGTTACCTGATCGATGCGCTGCGAAAAATGGCATGCACAGGACCCCCGGCAGCCTGTGGGCTGTAATGGCCGTCGGGCACCTCCCTCGGCGGCTAATCGCCTAGTGTGTAGGGCCAATAACTCCTTTAGCATATATGTACCTTGTTTATTAAATACTGTTAACAAACAATGAAAACAGTGTCAAATATTGAGGACGCATATACTATACTATAATTTTGTTATGTTGAATTCAATGTTCTATAAACTAGGCGTCACTACTTAAAATTTACTTATCAAATCATAGAAAAAAATAGAAAACACCTGCGCTCTGTTGTTAATAAGGGTATATCCCTCTAATAATAATCCAACAATTAAAAAATAATTAATAAATAATTATAAATGAATATAAAAGGACGGTAGGTTTTAGGTTGAATTAATATACAAATTTAATCGAATTACTAAAAACACATAAGATGTCTGGCATATAAAATCATCTTGATCAAATCAATTCATGGGTCACAAGACATTCACTAGTCCCCTTAGGAGAAGTATATCATACCCCAGGCTAGGATTCTCTCCAGATATGGTCCACAGATAGGGTTGTAGGTGAGTAGCAGCTTTGCTAAGTCCCTTTTTAAGCACACCGTGCAAGCTTTCTCATGCAGATAGGGTTTTCTCTAGTCTCACCGTTGATGTTTAGGGTCCAAAGTGGAGAGTCCAATTGGTGCCGTCCGGGTAAGTTGTAAAGAAAAGTTCTCCAATTTTTTTAGAGGGGGTGTTTAGTGAAGATGTCCAATAATGTCGTCTCAACGCGTTTCGCTGGTGTTAACTGCCAGCTTCCTCAGGAGTGAATGATAGAGCCTGACCCAAGGCTCTTTATATACCCTATACAATTAGTAAAACTGCAGACATCTGTGAATTAATTAATCCAACTACCTAACCGTCCTAAAGAAATGTAAAAATATATAGCACATTAGCCTATGATCTGGTCTCACATGTGGATGCTTATATATTTAATCAAAAACGAGATCTGAGAGATAGAAAAAAACTACTTTGTTTATTCTGATATAAAAGGCATGAATCCGATCATGTGATTTCTACTTGTCACATGACCGTATTCCAACAGCTCATTGGGTTAGATAGGTCAGATGACCAATCCGATCTGAAGTCTGGGCAAATAGGGCGGAAGCGCCAGCGCCAGCATCAGGCAAATACGGCGTCATATGTATGCACCCGCAGCCGCGCCCCCTGACACATGGTCCAAGGCGTCGATCAGCGTCATACGACGTATGGCCGGCGCCCTGATGTGACGTCACCACTCCACCCGCGGCGCCGATGTGTGTATATCACGTGATCGGCCCGTGGACGTCACACCATGGCAACGCGGCTTGCGGCATAGCAACGGCGCAGTTGAGCTCCGGTCGGCGCATGCGCCCCAGCCCTAGAGCCCACGATAGAAAAGATCATCTGAGTGATCCAATCTATGTAGTGTGTTTTCACAAAGGTACTTTCCAATCAGATTAATGCACAAAAAAGGAAGATATTAAAGAACAGATTAATACAAACATACTTTCCTCCTTTTATGTGTTGATAATAGTATAGTCTATATTAAGAGGAGAGATTTTATTTGGGAGTAAATAAAACATGAAAAAAACATAGGCAATAAAAACAAGGTAAGTATCTTGGAAAAATAATATTTATAGGATCATCCACAGAGATGGAGATATGGTGTAATGAAGGAAGGGGGAGGGGAGGGGAATTAAAAAAGAGAGAGAATACATGGCATTTAGTTAGACAAAATTTTCATCTAGATTACTGAGTTCAATTCAATCGCCTCATTTAGGCCATCAGGGTATAGTGAGTTACATTTTAACATCCCGTATACCTCTCTTGTACACAGTTTATTGTAACGATCACCACCCCTGGCTGTGGGAGCAATTGATTCTAGTGAGACTATGGTTAAACTACTTGGATCATTAGAATGTATTTCATTGAAATGACGTGATACGCTGTGTGTAGTACAGTTTTTTATAATATTTCGTCGATGTTCCATAAATCGGGTATGGAGAGATCTCGTGGTCCTTCCTACATAGCGTAAACCGCACCCACAGCTCAAGAGATATACAACAAATTTAGAGTCACAATTCATAAAGGATTTTAAAATGTACTCTTCGTTATTCTGGGGTAATCGTATTGATGTTATTTTTCTAGGTATATAAGAACACATAGTACATCTTGTCTTACCACATCTAAAGAAGCCACATGGCTTTTGTACTAACCACCCTTGGCCAGTAGGTTTAGTATTTATTTTGTTCGCTCTAAGGTGGCTGGGTGCTAGAATAGTTTTGAGAGTCTTGTTTTTCTTGTAGATTACTTGAATTTTATTAGGTAGTAATTTTCCAAGGATTGTATCTTGTTTCAATACTTTATAATTACGAGAAATGATTGTCTTAATTTGGCCCGAGCATCTATTATATTTCATAGCTTTGTTTCCAGGGTATCTTTTGGATTTTATTAAGAAAATCCGTCGTATCCCTCAGGTGTGACCTCAGTGTGGAAACCCGTGGTTGCAAAAAGTGATCTATGTAGTAAGAAAGATTAGAGGTAAGTGAATTAATTCCTGAAATAAGCAACTGACATGATTGATTCCTTTAGATCAAGAGAGTACCCTGATAATATTTTAGAACAAGCTTTAGAAGAAGTATCAAATATGGATAGAAGAGATCTTTTAGAAAAATTTTTCCATCTTAAAGCTCCTAAAGACTCTGTTCAAAAAATAGAAGAAAGACAATGTGCTTTTATCAGTAAATATAATAGATGCTCGGGCCAAATTAAGACAATCATTTCTCGTAATTATAAAGTATTGAAACAAGATACAATCCTTGGAAAATTACTACCTAATAAAATTCAAGTAATCTACAAGAAAAACAAGACTCTCAAAACTATTCTAGCACCCAGCCACCTTAGAGCGAACAAAATAAATACTAAACCTACTGGCCAAGGGTGGTTAGTACAAAAACCATGTGGCTTCTTTAGATGTGGTAAGACAAGATGTACTATGTGTTCTTATATACCTAGAAAAATAACATCAATACGATTACCCCAGAATAACGAAGAGTACATTTTAAAATCCTTTATGAATTGTGACTCTAAATTTGTTGTATATCTCTTGAGCTGTGGGTGCGGTTTACGCTATGTAGGAAGGACCACGAGATCTCTCCATACCCGATTTATGGAACATCGACGAAATATTATAAAAAACTGTACTACACACAGCGTATCACGTCATTTCAATGAAATACATTCTAATGATCCAAGTAGTTTAACCATAGTCTCACTAGAATCAATTGCTCCCACAGCCAGGGGTGGTGATCGTTACAATAAACTGTGTACAAGAGAGGTATACTGGATGTTAAAATGTAACTCACTATACCCTGATGGCCTAAATGAGGCGATTGAATTGAACTCAGTAATCTAGATGAAAATTTTGTCTAACTAAATGCCATGTATTCTCTCTCTTTTTTTAATTCCCCTCCCCTCCCCCTTCCTTCATTACACCATATCTCCATCTCTGTGGATGATCCTATAAATATTATTTTTCCAAGATACTTACCTTGTTTTTATTGCCTATGTTTTTTTCATGTTTTATTTACTCCCAAATAAAATCTCTCCTCTTAATATAGACTATACTATTATCAACACATAAAAGGAGGAAAGTATGTTTGTATTAATCTGTTCTTTAATATCTTCCTTTTTTGTGCATTAATCTGATTGGAAAGTACCTTTGTGAAAACACACTACATAGATTGGATCACTCAGATGATCTTTTCTATCGTGGGCTCTAGGGCTGGGGCGCATGCGCCGACCGGAGCTCAACTGCGCCGTTGCTATGCCGCAAGCCGCGTTGCCATGGTGTGACGTCCACGGGCCGATCACGTGATATACACACATCGGCGCCGCGGGTGGAGTGGTGACGTCACATCAGGGCGCCGGCCATACGTCGTATGACGCTGATCGACGCCTTGGACCATGTGTCAGGGGGCGCGGCTGCGGGTGCATACATATGACGCCGTATTTGCCTGATGCTGGCGCCGGCGCTTCCGCCCTATTTGCCCAGACTTCAGATCGGATTGGTCATCTGACCTATCTAACCCAATGAGCTGTTGGAATACGGTCATGTGACAAGTAGAAATCACATGATCGGATTCATGCCTTTTATATCAGAATAAACAAAGTAGTTTTTTTCTATCTCTCAGATCTCGTTTTTGATTAAATATATAAGCATCCACATGTGAGACCAGATCATAGGCTAATGTGCTATATATTTTTACATTTCTTTAGGACGGTTAGGTAGTTGGATTAATTAATTCACAGATGTCTGCAGTTTTACTAATTGTATAGGGTATATAAAGAGCCTTGGGTCAGGCTCTATCATTCACTCCTGAGGAAGCTGGCAGTTAACACCAGCAAAACGCGTTGAGACGACATTATTGGACATCTTCACTAAACACCCCCTCTAAAAAAATTGGAGAACTTTTCTTTACAACTTACCCGGACGGCACCAATTGGACTCTCCACTTTGGACCCTAAACATCAACGGTGAGACTAGAGAAAACCCTATCTGCATGAGAAAGCTTGCACGGTGTGCTTAAAAAGGGACTTAGCAAAGCTGCTACTCACCTACAACCCTATCTGTGGACCATATCTGGAGAGAATCCTAGCCTGGGGTATGATATACTTCTCCTAAGGGGACTAGTGAATGTCTTGTGACCCATGAATTGATTTGATCAAGATGATTTTATATGCCAGACATCTTATGTGTTTTTAGTAATTCGATTAAATTTGTATATTAATTCAACCTAAAACCTACCGTCCTTTTATATTCATTTATAATTATTTATTAATTATTTTTTAATTGTTGGATTATTATTAGAGGGATATACCCTTATTAACAACAGAGCGCAGGTGTTTTCTATTTTTTTCTGTGATTACATATATTGGGGATTACCACCCCCTACACCAGCGGCTATTGACAGCGCCCTCCATCTGTATTTCTTGTACTTATCAAATCATGTCTATTGTGAACTGTTAAATGAAGGAGCCAACAGGAGCCCAATCGCGGGGGAAGGAGGGGTAGCGGTCAAGATGCAAGCGCTCAAAAGAGGGGGGGGGGAGCGGGTGACAGGAGGGAGCCAAATTGCGGGGGGGGGGGGGGTGGGGAGAGGAACGGGTACAAAGATGCAGGAGCCCAACAGAGGAAAGGGGGGGGGGGCGCAGCGGAGTGGGTGACAAGAGGGAGCCAAATTGCGGGGGGGGGGGGGGTTGAGAGGATCGGGTACAAAGATGCAGGAGCCCAACAGAGGAAGGGGGGGGGCGCAGCGGAGTGGGTGACAAGAGGGAGCCAAATTGCGGGGGGGGGGGGGGGGGGGGGGAGAGGAGCGGGTACAAAGATGCAGGAGCCCAACAGAGGAAAGGGGGGGGGGGAGCGGAGTGGGTGACAAGAGGGAGCCAAATCGCGGGGGGGGGGGGAGAGAGGAGTGGGTAATAAGATGCAGGAGCCCAACAGAGGAAGGGGGGGGAGTAGAGTGGGTGACAAGAGGGAGCCAAATTGCGGGGGTGGGGGAGCAATTAGCATTATGCGGCACGCGGGAGCCCGATAACGGAAGGGGGAGCGGGTAACATACGGGTAGCCGGGAGCCCAATCGCGGGGGGGGGGAAGCGGGTAACAGGGAGCCGCCGCATGCGTGAGCTCATTAATGGAGAGGGGAGCGCTGCGGGACAGCAGGTAGCATACGTGAAGCCAATTTCCTATTGCCTCTTCAACAGCCTGCTGAAGCCAGGAGACCAATCGCGGGGGGGGGGGGGAGCGGGTAACATGAAGCGGCATGCAGATGCGGGAGCCCAATAACGGAGAGGGGAGCGGATAACTTATGGGAGGCCAGGAGCAGACCGGAGAGCCCATTACATTCACTCACTTTATACACCGTTTCAGTGGTGGCTGGGCGGCGACGACATCCCTGGCTGCTCCTCGTCTCTTAAAGAAGAGGCGCTTGGCTGAGCTGAGGCAAGGGAATAACGAAGAAAGAATCCTCTCATCGCCAGTGTGTGGTACCCGCCCTCCAGTGGCCGCCGCCCATAGGCAGCTACCTAAAGCTGCCTAGTGGTTGCGCCGGCCCTGCACTGGTCTACTGTCTGGAGTCGAGGGGGTAAAATGAGTTACAGTGCATCACCGGACCCGATGGGTTATTCAGAAATTAACGCAGATCGCTGCATACACAGTCAGATTTGCATTCATTTCTGCACATGCTGGGGGCCGCCCAGCACAGGACAAGTCCGTCCAGCATGTGTGAGGCTGCCTCCCGATGCGTCCGCAATCTAATTGCATCGAAGTTAAGGTTGACCCTGGCTGCGCTGTCAGGTGGTCAGTGGCCATTTTTTATCTGAGCGGCTGCGTGTGACAATCACACAGCCAACCCGAAAAATACCACAGATCATCCCCTGTTTTCCCGACACCGCCCCTGCAACACTGTAACTCCCCCCCCTGCAATGGCCCAACGCTGTCAATGACATTGCGGTCGCAACCATGCGATGGATGTAGCAAACTATGCTGTTAGCCACATTAGTGCCAGGGTCTGAATGACCCCCCTTCCCCCATGCACAACCCATTTGTGCCTCCACTCTGGGATGTCCTGGAATATAGTTATGAGAAGTAAGGAAGTGTGACATACAGCAGTTCCAAAGGAATAAAAACAGAGCAGTAAATACTAATGGCATTTTATTTCTGTGACATTTCTTACACATATGTATCTTATACAGTGTTTAAAAGGGGTTCCAGAAAACATGTTCACATTCAGAATGTGGACAATGAAAATATGCCGGCATTTCATAGTGGACCCTTAAAAGCATTGAGAACAAAAAAGAGAAATCTACTCTACATAATCTTCTTGCATACCTCCCAACATGACCTTCTCCAGGAGGGACAGAATGCTCTGCTCCTGGACTTTTCTCTTAATTTATGATTACCATCACCTGTGCTGAAACACCTTTCTTATCCATTAACCTGTTCAACACAGGTGCAGATAATCATTCATTGAGAAAAAATCCAGAAGCAGAGCATTGTGTCCCTCCTGGAGAGGATCATGTTGGGCGGTATGTTCTTGCCATGTGCCACGTGTGGCTAGATTTCTGTTACGGTGCAAGACTTAGCTGAGGAAGATAGCAGGATTGCACCACAGTAGCAGCACAGTTTTCATTTTATGGAGCAGTGCAGGAACATGATTTCAGTATTAGATGATTGTAATGAGAGAAACGGTGAAGAGGGTGCACCTGTTGGGATGTTATTTTGCTATAAGGTTGTGCTCATGGTCATTCCCACACTGTAATAGGATTTGGAATTTTAAAGAACAGGTGTCAACTATAGGATGACTGCTGTGTAAGGGGTTTTTACTGTGTTAAATGATCCTTCACACAAATGTGTTTTTTTTACCAATACAATCAAATGTACTCTAAGAGCATGCTAAAGCACTAGTAATAACACCTGCTGCGTTCTACCAATTAAACAGTGCATTACACTCTTAGAACGCATTGTGTGAAAGACACCATTGACTCTTTTTTATTTAATTTTTAATGCATATTGTATTGTTAATGTTTAAACTAGTGATGAGCGGGTTCGGTTCCTCGGAATCCGAACCCCCCCGAACTTCAGCCTTTTTACACGGTCCTAAGCAGACTCTGATCTTCCCGCCTTGCTCGGTTAACCCGAGCGCGCCCGAACGTCATCATCCCGCTGTCGGATTCTCGCGAGGCTCGGCTTCTATCGCGAGACTCGGATTCTATATAAGGAGCCGCGCGTCGCCGCCATTTTCACACGTGCATTGAGATTGATAGGGAGAGGACGTGGCTGGCGTCCTCTCCGTTTAGAATAGAAATAGATAGAGAGTGAGAGTGAGACACTTGATTTACTGGAGCTTAGGAGTACTCAGAGAGTGCAGAGTTTACTAGTGACTGACCAGTGACCACCAGTGCAGTTTTATTATTATTTAATATAATCCGTTCTCTGCCTGAAAAAAAACGATACACAGTGACACAGTATACCATATCTGTGCTCAGCCTCAGTGTGCTGCATCATCTATGTATATCTGACTGTGCTGAGTGCTCACTGCTCACACAGCTTAATTGTGGGGGAGACTGGGGAGCTGTTATAGCAGGAGTACATTAACAGTGCACACTTTTGCTGCCAGAGTGCCACTGCCAGTGTGACTGACCAGTGACCACTGCACTGACCACCAGTATATTGTGATTGTCTGCCTGAAAAAGTTAAACACTCGTCGTGTGGTGTTTTTATTCTATAAACGCATTCTGCTGACAGTGTCCAGCAGGTCCGTCATTATATAATATATACCTGTCCGGCTGCAGTAGTGATATATATATATTTTTTATATCATTATCATCCAGTCTATATTAGCAGCAGACGCAGTACGGTAGTCCACGGCTGTAGCTACCTCTGTGTCGGCAGTCGCTCGTCCATCCATAATTGTATACCACCTACCTGTGGTGTTTTTTTTTTTTTCTCTATCTTCTTGATACTAGTAGCTTACTTTAGGAGTCTGCAGTGCTGACAGTGTCCAGCAGGTCCGTCATTATATAATATATACCTGTCCGGCCGCAGTAGTGATATATATATATTTTTTTATATCATTATCATCCAGTCTATATTAGCAGCAGACGCAGTACGGTAGTCCACGGCTGTAGCTACCTCTGTGTCGGCAGTCGCTCGTCCATCCATAATTGTATACCACCTACCTGTGGTGTTTTTTTTTTTTTTTCTATCTTCTTGATACTAGTAGCTTACTTTAGGAGTCTGCAGTGCTGACAGTGTCCAGCAGGTCCGTCATTATATAATATATACCTGTCCGGCTGCAGTAGTGATATATATATTTTTTATATCATTATCATCCAGTCTATATTAGCAGCAGACGCAGTACGGTAGTCCACGGCTGTAGCTACCTCTGTGTCGGCAGTCGCTCGTCCATCCATAATTGTATACCACCTACCTGTGGTGTTTTTTTTTTTCTATCTTCTTGATACTAGTAGCTTACTTTAGGAGTCTGCAGTGCTGACAGTGTCCAGCAGGTCCGTCATTATATAATATATACCTGTCCGGCTGCAGTAGTGATATATATATATTTTTTATATCATTATCATCAAGTCTATATTAGCAGCAGACGCAGTACGGTAGTCCACGGCTGTAGCTACCTCTGTGTCGGCAGTCGCTCGTCCATCCATAAGTATACTAGTATCCATCCATCTCCATTGTTTACCTGAGGTGTCTTTTAGTTGTGCCTATTAAAATATGGAGAACAAAAATGTTGAGGTTCCAAAAATAGGGAAAGATCAAGATCGACTTCCACCTCGTGCTGAAGCTGCTGCCACTAGTCATGGCCGAGACGATGAAATGCCATCAACGTCGTCTGCCAAGGCCGATGCCCAATGTCATAGTACAGAGCATGTAAAATCCAAAACACAAAATATCAGTAAAAAAAGGACTCAAAAATCTACAATAAAATTGTCGGAGGAGAAGCGTAAACTTGCCAATATGCCATTAACCACACGGAGTGGCAAGGAACGGCTGAGGCCCTGGCCTATGTTCATGGCTAGTGGTTCAGCTTCACATGAGGATGGAAGCACTCAGCCTCTCGCTAGAAAAATGAAAAGACTCAAGCTGGCAAAAGCACAGCAAATAACTGTGCGTTCTTCGAAATCACAAATCCACAAGGAGAGTCCAATTGTGTCGTTTGCGATGCCTGACCTTCCCAACACTGGACGTGAAGAGCATGCGCCTTCCACCATTTGCACGCCCCCTGCAAGTGCTGGAAGGAGCACCCGCAGTCCAGTTCCTGATAGTCAGATTGAAGATGTCAGTGTTGAAGTACACCAGGATGAGGAGGATATGGGTGTTGCTGGCGCTGGGGAGGAAATTGACAAGGAGGATTCTGATGGTGAGGTGGTTTGTTTAAGTCAGGCACCCGGGGAGACACCTGTTGTCCGTGGGAGGAATAGGGCCATTGACATGCCTGGTGAAAATACCAAAAAAATCAGCTCTTCGGTGTGGAAGTATTTCAACAGAAATGCGGACAACATTTGTCAAGCCGTGTGTTGCCTTTGTCAAGCTGTAATAAGTAGGGGTAAGGACGTTAACCACCTCGTAACATCCTCCCTTATACGTCACCTGCAGCGCATTCATCATAAGTCAGTGACAAGTTCAAAAACTTTGGGCGATAGCGGAAGCAGTCCACTGACCAGTAAATCCCTTCCTCTTGTAACCAAGCTCACGCAAACCACCCCACCAACTCCCTCAGTGTCAATTTCCTCCTTCCCCAGGAATGCCAATAGTCCTGCAGGCCATGTCACTGGCAATTCTGACGAGTCCTCTCCTGCCTGGGATTCCTCCGATGCATCCTTGCGTGTAACGCCTACTGCTGCTGGCGCTGCTGTTGTTGCTGCTGGGAGTCGATGGTCATCCCAGAGGGGAAGTCGTAAGACCACTTTTACTACTTCCACCAAGCAATTGACTGTCCAACAGTCCTTTGCGAGGAAGATGAAATATCACAGCAGTCATCCTGCTGCAAAGCGGATAACTGAGGCCTTGGCATCCTGGGCGGTGAGAAACGTGGTTCCGGTATCCATCATTACTGCAGAGGCAACTAGAGACTTGTTGGAGGTACTGTGTCCCCGGTACCAAATACCATCTAGGTTCCATTTCTCTAGGCAGGCGATACCGAAAATGTACACAGACCTCAGAAAAAGACTCACCAGTGTCCTAAAAAATGCAGTTGTACCCAATGTCCACTTAACCACGGACATGTGGACAAGTGGAGCAGGGCAGGCTCAGGACTATGACTGTGACAGCCCACTGGGTAGATGTATGGACTCCCGCCGCAAGAACAGCAGCGGCGGCACCAGTAGCAGCATCTCGCAAACGCCAACTCTTTCCTAGGCAGGCTACGCTTTGTATCACCGCTTTCCAGAATACGCACACAGCTGAAAACCTCTTACGGCAACTGAGGAAGATCATTGCGGAATGGCTTACCCCAATTGGACTCTCCTGTGGATTTGTGGCATCGGACAACGCCAGCAATATTGTGTGTGCATTAAATATGGGCAAATTCCAGCACGTCCCATGTTTTGCACATACCTTGAATTTGGTGGTGCAGAATTATTTAAAAAATGAGAGGGGCGTGCAAGAGATGCTGTCGGTGGCCAGAAGAATTGCGGGACACTTTCGGCGTACAGGCACCACGTACAGAAGACTGGAGCACCACCAAAAACGCCTGAACCTGCCCTGCAATCATCTGAAGCAAGAAGTGGTAACGAGGTGGAATTCAACCCTCTATATGCTTCAGAGGTTGGAGGAGCAGCAAAAGGCCATTCAAGCCTATACAACTGAGCACGATATAGGAGGTGGAATGCACCTGTCTCAAGCGCAGTGGAGAATGATTTCAACGTTGTGCAAGGTTCTGCAACCTTTTGAACTTGCCACACGTGAAGTCAGTTCAGACACTGCCAGCCTGAGTCAGGTCATTCCCCTCATCAGGCTTTTGCAGAAGAAGCTGGAGACATTGAAGGAGGAGCTAACACAGAGCGATTCTGCTAGGCATGTGGGACTTGTGGATGGAGCCCTTAATTCGCTTAACAAGGATTCACGGGTGGTCAATCTGTTGAAATCAGAGCACTACATTTTGGCCACCGTGCTCGATCCTAGATTTAAAACCTACCTTGGATCTCTCTTTCCGGCAGACACAAGTCTGCAGGGGTTCAAAGAACTGCTGGTGACAAAATTGTCAAGTCAAGCGGAACGCGACCTGTCAACATCTCCTCCTTCACATTCTCCCGCAACTGGGGGTGCGAGGAAAAGGCTCAGAATTCCGAGCCCACCCGCTGGCGGTGATGCAGGGCAGTCTGGAGCGACTGCTGATGCTGACATCTGGTCCGGACTGAAGGACCTGACAACGATTACGGACATGTCGTCTACTGTCACTGCATATGATTCTCTCCCCATTGATAGAATGGTGGAGGATTATATGAGTGACCGCATCCAAGTAGGCACGTCAGACAGTCCGTACTTATACTGGCAGGAAAAAGAGGCAATTTGGAGGCCCTTGCACAAACTGGCTTTATTCTACCTAAGTTGCCCTCCCACAAGTGTGTACTCCGAAAGAGTGTTTAGTGCCGCCGCTCACCTTGTCAGCAATCGGCGTACGAGGTTACATCCAGAAAATGTGGAGAAGATGATGTTCATTAAAATGAATTATAATCAATTCCTCCGTGGAGACATTCACCAGCAGCAATTGCCTCCACAAAGCACACAGGGAGCTGAGATGGTAGATTCCAGTGGGGACGAATTGATAATCTGTGAGGAGGGGGATGTACACGGTGATATATCGGAGGATGATGATGAGGTGGAAAACTTGCCTCTGTAGAGCCAGTTTGTGCAAGGAGAGATTAATTGCTTCTTTTTTGGTGGGGGTCCAAACCAACCCGTCATTTCAGTCACAGTCGTGTGGCAGACCCTGTCACTGTAATGATGGGTTGGTTAAAGTGTGCATGTCCTGTTTATACAACATAAGGGTGGGTGGGAGGGCCCAAGGACAATTCCATCTTGCACCTCTTTTTTCTTTCATTTTTCTTTGCGTCATGTGCTGTTTGGGGAGTAGTTTTTGGAAGGGCCATCCTGCGTGACACTGTAGTGCCACTCCTAGATGGGCCAGGTGTTTGTGTCGGCCACTAGGGTCGCTTATCTTAGTCACACAGCTACCTCATTGCGCCTCTTTTTTTTCTTTGCGTCATGTGCTGTTTGGGGGGTGTTTTTGAAGGGCCATCCTGCGTGACACTGCAGTGCCACTCCTAGATGGGCCAGGTGTTTGTGTCGGCCACTAGGGTCGCTTATCTTAGTCACACAGCTACCTCATTGCGCCTCTTTTTTTCTTTGCGTCATGTGCTGTTTGGGGGGTGTTTTTTGGAAGGGCCATCCTGCGTGACACTGCAGTGCCACTCCTGGATGGGCCAGGTGTTTGTGTCGGCCACTTGGGTCTCTTAGCTTAGCCACACAGCTACCTCATTGCACCTCTTTTTTTTCTTTGCGTCATGTGCTGTTTGGGGAGTAGTTTTTTGAAGGGCCATCCTGCGTGAAACTGCAGTGCCACTCCTAGATGGGCCAGGTGTTTGTGTCGGCCACTTGGGTCGCTGAGCTTAGTCATCCAGCGACCTCGGTGCAAATTTTAGGACTAAAAATAATATTGTGAGGTGTGAGGTGTTCAGAATAGACTGAAAATGAGTGGAAATTATGGTTATTGAGGTTAATAATACTTTGGGATCAAAATGACCCCCAAATTCTATGATTTAAGCTGTTTTTTAGGGTTTTTTGAAAAAAACACCCGAATCCAAAACACACCCGAATCCGACAAAAAAAATTCGGTGAGGTTTTGCCAAAACGCGTTCGAACCCAAAACACGGCCGCGGAACCGAACCCAAAACCAAAACACAAAACCCGAAAAATTTCCGGTGCTCATCACTAGTTTAAACAATATATATGTTTTACAAAGTCCTAAATGCTTTGGGCATAGGTTTGAGATTAAGGAGAGGTAATGTGGATATTTAGGCCTATTGCAGGCTCCTCTCATTCTATTGCAGCTGCTGCCATACTAATTTACTAGTCCTACTGAGATTTAAGTTTCCAATAATGCAGTGGTTCCCAAACTGTGTGCCGTGGCACCCTGGTGTGTCTCGGGACACTTGAAGGGGTGCCTTGGATTGGTGGTCAAGAAGAACCAATGCAAATATTTATGGTCAACCATAAACCTGTGTTGGTGGCTGCCAATCATAAAACATGTGGACAACCAGAAGTGAATCCTGTGCCTCACCACATAATTAAACTTAAGGATGACATATAAGCACATTTTAGTTTATTTATTTATTTTTTTCTAAATTTCCCAATAAGAAACTTTTGGCCTAGGGGTGCCTTGAAAAAAATTCTGGTACTCTAGGGCGCCGTGACTCAAAAACATTTTGGAACCTCTGCAATAATGGGATCCTAGTAGTATTTTTTTACTTTTTGTGTGATAAAAGCCTTGTCCCAGCAGGTGGCGCCATCTCACTGCATACTGGATGATGCTATCATCCCTTTTCTGTTTTCAATGCAACTGTTTTTAGAATCCTCAGTTCAGTAGCCCTATGTTACTGGACTCCTCCTTTATTAATTGTCACTCCCCACAGCTCTGAAGACTTATTCTGTTTCACTTCAGTAAGGGACTCAGATCTCTCTGGGCAGTTTTAGGAAAAGAGACCTAGAAGAAGACAGAGGAAGAATATTTTCGCTGCTACACAAAATATAAGAGTTCATAAGAATTTCACTGTCCCTAAACATGCTGTATGTGAGAAGAGGGTTTGGGGATGAGAAATCCCAGCTAAATGAATTAAATTGCAGGTTGAACCAGTACCTCTTCAGAGTGAGGCAGCTGGAAGAGGAGAATCAAGTGCTGGTAGAAGAGATTCACAGGCTTCGCCTGGAGCGAGGAGCAGAATGGGCACAGGGGTACCACACTGAGGTCAGCAAGCTGAGGATGAAGGTGGAAGAACTCACTGTACAGACATCTGAAGCAGAGATACAGAAAGAGAACCTCTGGCTGGAGTTGCAGAACTTGCAGGAATTGTGGGAGCAAGTGAGGGCTATGAGGCTCAAAATTGACCAACAGCTGACACTTTACAAGCAAGATCTGGAGCAAGCAAAGAGCAGCCAAGTAGCTCTAGAGGAACTGTATTTTCGCCTACAACAAGAACGTGAGATGCTCCTGGGTTCCCAACAAGAGGAACTGTTAGCACTGAGAGATCAGGCCCTTCAGATTCCATTGCAAATTACCATGCAGGCGGTGGCACATCCCCGGCTGAGTTTGACAGATGTGCAGAGCTTCTCACTGGAGCTTTCAGAGTCCTGGAAGGATGCTTTCCTCATCTATCAAAAGAAAATTGAGGAACTTGAGGACAGCCTAAGGCTGAGTGAGGAGGACAGACATGGGGCAGAGGAGACGGTCAGGATACAGAGGCTGCAGGTGGAGGAACTGCGCAGAGAGTATGAGGAGCTGCTGGGGATCCAGAAGATGCTGGAAGGAGAACTGCTTAGGATGAAGGAGAAGTACAGATTGGAGGTGGAGGAATATCAGGTAGGTGTTCCAGCAGCAAAACATTTATTTATGTTGATTATCATGCGTGGAGAAATATCCTCCTTTAACATTATGGAATATTTTGTTAAATATCAGCAGTTTCCTTTTAAGTAACGTATTTAAGAATTATTATATCCTCTCCTCTCTATTTTATCATAGGCTGAGAGATTTAATATAGACTTCTCTTACTTAAGCACAACTTTTATTTCTCATTTCATTAACATGTTTCTTTGTCCTAGTCCCACCCCCAATAAATAAATAAATAAATAAATAAGAGAAATAGATGTCCCCCAGCTTTATTTCTTACTTTACTGGGGCATTTTGTCATATACATTGTACTCCAATTGTATTTCCAAACATGGTACATTGGATATGTGATCTAATAATAGGTTTCCATAATCATTAATCTTACTAAAATCTGCGGTGACTGTGGGGGTAATTCTGAGTTGATCACAGCAGCAAGTCTGTTAGCAATTGGGCAAAACCATGTGCACTGCAGGGGGGCAGATATAACATTTGCAGAGAGTTAGATTTGGGTGGGTTATTTTGTTTCTGTGCAATGTAAATACTGGCTGCTTTATTTTACACTGCAATTTAGATTTCAGTTTGAATACACCCCACCCAAATCTAACTCTCTCTGCACATGTTATATCTGTCCCCCCTGCAGTGCACATGGTTTTGCCCAACTGCTAACAAATTTGCTGCTGCGATCAACTTGGAATGACCCCCTGTATGTCTTCATTATAAACTGCATGCTCAGGCACCTGCTGTATATATAGACCAGAGGTTCTCAAACTCTGTCCTCGGGGGCCCACACAGTGCATGTTTTGCAGGTCTCCTCACAGAATCGCAAGTGAAATAATTAGCTCCACCTGTGGACCTTTTAAAATGTGTCAGTGAGTAATTAATACCATACTTACCTACTTTCCTGCCTCCTCCTCCGGGAGGAGGCAGCGTTGTAGGTGAAAGGGGGCGTGGCCGGCAGCAGGACGGGCGGTTCGGGGGCGTGGCCGGCAGCAGGATGGGCGGTCCGGGGGCGTTGCATACGGGTCGCGTCATCGTGACTCCACCCCCCGCTGTGCTGTGCCGAGAAACGAGGCGCTGCATAGCGGGGGGCGGAGCTACGATGACGCGATTCAGCGCGAATCGCGTCATCGGACCCCCTCGGCCCGCCTACTTGTTCACTGCTGCGGGCGGCCGAGGGGGAAAGCGGGAGGCTTGCCCACCTTTCGGGGGGCCGGGAGGGTCACCCGATTTTCGGGAGCCTCCCGGCCATTCCGGGAGGGTAGGCAAGTATGATTAATACACCTGTGCACCTGCTGGGTTACCTGCAAAACATGCACTGTGTGGGCTCCCGAGGACCGAGTTTGAGAACCTCTGATATAGACGGTCTGACTTGGCCAGTGTAACAAGAGACCGTATGGCATATACTGAAATAAGTGCACTTTTTACACACCTCTACTTGCTGTAAAGCATGAACAGTGATTGGAGAGGGGGGAGGGGTGATTATGTGGATGAGTTTTCAGTTAAAAGGGTAAAAGGCTATCTTCTTTTCTCCTATATAATAGCCCAGATCTGTCACTCTGTGACTGTGTGGATAATGCTGGGTGTGGCTAGGAGCTCTCATTGGGTTAGCAGCAGGTCTATCACACCCAGTCCACAGCTGATTGGGCGAGAAACGTCCTCCCACACAGGTTACATCCAATGGGAGGCTCTGCCCTTTGGTTGCTGTGTGTTCCCAGAGCAGGATTAACAATGGGGCTGATGGAGCTGCAGCTCCAGGTCCACACCCCAAAATAGGCCCACTGCATCTGCAGCAACATACCCTCCAACAATTTACACATAAAAATTGCTACAAATTCAAAAAACCTTTTCCTATACTTTCAATGGAAGTTTGGAGAGCCAAAAATTGGTACAGACCATAAAAAAGGTACTGTACCATAAAAAAAGGTACTGTACCTGCCAAAAAGGTACAGTTGGAGGGTATGCCACTGCATCTGCAGCAAATCTCTGCGCTGTAGACAGGGGGGGGACGACATTTACTGCAGCGTCCCATGCATACTTACCTACTCTCCCGGAAGCTGCGGGAGGCTCCCGTTTTTTGGGGTAGCCCCCCGCACCCCCGGAAGAGTGGGCAGGTCTCCCGCATCCTGCTCACACCCTAGTGATGCGGGCAGGATGGAGAGAGAACCTCCCGCATTCGTCCGTCGGGTGGAGAAGGGGTTAAAATGACGCAAATCGCGGCATTTTAGCCCCGCCCCCTTCCCACTGACCCGCGAATCGCGGCATTTCCCGATGCGAGGGTGGGGCTTAGTGATGTCACGGTCCAGCCCCGCCTCCCGAAGACACCTGCAGCGTCTCCTCTCCGGGCTTCTCCCGGAGAGGAGAAATACAATGTAGGTAAGTATGGTCCTATGTCCTGCTGCCAGTCTGCCTGCCCCCTCCGGCATCAACAGTCCCCACTCCCTAGCCGCAGCGCAGATGGAACAAAAGCTGCTGTGGTCACCGACATAAATGTGTATGACAGCGGCCCAGCAAATGGCTTTCATCAGGGCCGGTACTAGGGTGTTCGGCATCCTCCTGCAAACTATAAATTTGCGCCCTCCCATACTTTACAAAGGGACAGCGCCGCTGAATAAAAGGATGTGGTCCAGGGCTATTTCTACCCAATTTGGCTCCCAGTGCGAGATTTCAAAATGCGTCCCCCCCCCCCCCCCCCATTTACATGTAAAAAAAAGCGCCGCCCCCCCCCCCCCCCCCCCCCGTTTACATTTAAAAAAAAGCGCCGCCCCCCCCCCCCCAATAGCTATAAAAAGAAAAAGCATGGGCGCGCTCCCGGCAAGGGGGCGTGGCCTCATTGATATGGGCGTGGTCTCATCTGATATCATCACGGCCACCACAGGGGGAAAAAAACAAACATCAAAAGTCCCCATTTTACACATTACGGCAGGCAAGAATCCCCATTTTACACAGTGCGGCAGGCAAGTGTCCCCATTTTACACAGTGCGGCAGGCGAGAGTCCCCATTTTACACATTACGCAGGCGAGAGTCCCCATTTTACACAGTACGGCAGGCGAGAGTCCCCATTTTACACAGTACGGCAGGCGAGAGTCCCCATTTTACACATTACGCAGGCGAGAGTCCCCATTTTACCCAGTACGGCAGGCAAGTGTCCCCATTTTACACATTACGCAGGCGAGAGTCCCCATTTTACACATTACGCAGGCAAGAGTCCTCATTTTACACATTACGGCAGGCAAGTGTCCCCATTTTACACATTACGCAGGCGAGAGTCCCCATTTTACACATTACGCAGGCAAGAGTCCCCATTTTACACATTACGCAAGCGAGAGTCCCCATTTTACACATTACACAGGCAAGTGTCCCTATTTTACACATTACGCAGGCGAGAGTCCCCATTTTACACATTACGCAGGCACGTGTCCCCATTTTATACAGTACGGCAGGTAGGTGTCCCCATTTTATACAGTACAGCAGGCAAGTGTGAAGTTGGTAGGGAGGGGGGGAGAGAGAGACTACTTACATTTGAAGAGGATCTTCCCGCTCCTCTGTGGTACTGCAGTCTTCTGGTTCCGGTAGCTCCGCCCCCTTTTCGCCCATTAAGCTCCGCCCCCTTTTCGTCCGTGAAGCTCCGCTCCCTTCGTCCGATCAGTTAGGGCAGGATGTACTCGGCTGCCTTCACTGCGCTCCCTTTGACATTCTCCATGGTAACAGTTCTCCTCCCCCAGCCAGCGCTGCCATACGCTCCCTGTTCTTTTGTCCCTGGGCTTCTCCTCGCTGGTATTACACTTGCTCCGCCGTGGCAACTCAGGTCTCAGCGTCGCTGATGCCGCGCTCCCCCTTTGCTATTTTCTTGTGCATGCGCACATGCCACAGCTTGGGATGTCTGAGTGGCCGCGGCGGAAAAGAGGCGGAGCAAGTGTAATTCCAGTGAGGGGAGGCCCGGGGAGAAAACAATGGGTAGCGTATGTTAGCGCCGCCTGGGGGAGGAGAACTGTTACCGTAGAGAATGTCAAAGGGAGAGGAGAGGAGGCTTTAATCTGCCGGTGCCGCTGCCTGTCATACAGTGACAGGCACAGCAGCCGGCAGCAGGGGGGGGGACAGGACGGCGCAGCAGCGGGGATGCAGTGCAGGGAAAGCGCCTCTCCTCCCTGGCGCCTACCTGCACTGCATCCCTTTGCTGAGCGGGTAGCGCCGGGCCTGGCTTTCATAGCCCTCCCTGCGCCGCATACTCTCTGAGCCCTGGAGCCTCCTCTGCGCGTGATGTCACAGAAGTGCCTCCCCGCCACAGCCGCGCCCAGATCCCCAGAGGCCCTGACTCCGCAACACAGCACCTGTAACGGATAGAGTGGGTGATATCGCAGAGGGTAATGTCTGGACGCTGAATCAATGTAAAAGGTGACAGCGCTGTGCAGTGCAGTGGGTGTGCAGTGTCACTGACACTGCACAGCACTCTCCCCTTTTACACTGATTCAGTGAGTCAGTCAGTTCTGCCAGCCAGTCACTATTGTTAGCGCCAGTGTCCCAACGTGCCGCATTACAGGGAAGTAGAGGCACTAAATAAACTTCACCTCCCAGCAGCCCTTAGCGCCAAAGCATTCTGGCGCTAAGGCCTGCTGTGAGCTGTAGTTTGAGTGCATCTTCTACCCTGTAATGCGGCGCATTGGGACACCGGCGCTAACAATAGTGACTGGCTGCTGTGCGAGTCTCCGGGAGAGACACTGCCAAAGGGAGAACAGCAGCTTAGCTGCTTCCAGGAGAAGCAGGAGAAGAATTACCCACCCCACCCCCACTCGCAGTACCTCCAGGCCCCACTCCCCCCTCCACCACCTGTGGTGGCTCCGGACCACTTCCCCCACCGCAGTACCCCTGCACCCACCCCTCCCCCACCCGCAGCACCCACAGTGCCTCCGGATGCCCACCCGCAGTACTCACACACACCCTTCCCCCACCCATGGCACCACCGCACCAGCCCCTCCCCCACCAGCAGCACCCCCGCAACCACCCCTTCCCCACCCGCGGTACCCCCTCCCCCATCCGCATCTGCCTTGCACCCGCCAATCCCCCAACCACAGCACCTACTAGGTGATTCATCAGGCCCTGCATGCGCTGTTCACGTCGTTGCAAGGGGCTATGACCCCTTAACCATCGCATGCCCTTTGTCCGTGCAATATTTAACCACTCACACAATTATGATTGGAGGTAATACTCCATATAATACAAATATTGCACACCACAAGGATGTGCAAGGGTTAAGGGGGCGTAGCCCCTTACGACGGCGTGAAGAATGCTCGTAGGGCGGGATGAATCACCTAGTATGAAATAGTAATGTTCTCCCTGATTACCATAACAGCTCTGTTGGGTCCTGTTAATTTATACCTGTGACTGTTATAAAGTTGTTACCCGCACAACTGTTTTCCTAAAGCCACTAATGGAGAAAAATATCTTCTGTCTGAACCTTATTATTATTACTACCAGTTATTTATATAGCGCACACATATTCTGCAGCGCTTTTACAGTGAATATTTGCTAATTCACATCAGTCCCTGCCCCAGTGGAGCTTACAATCTATATTCCCTATCACATGTACACACATTCACGCTAGGGTTAATTTTGGGAGCCCGTTAACATACCAGTATTTTTTGGATTGTGGGTGGAAACCAGAGTACCCGGAGGAAACCCACGCAAGAACGGGGAGAATATACAAACTCTACACAGTTAGGGCCATGGTGGGAATCAAACACATGACCTCAGTGCTGTGAGGCAGTAATGCTAACCATTACACCATCCGTACTGCCTTGCGCAATGTGCGTCTGCTCACTTTGCAGGTAATTACTGGAGGGAAAACTTCCTAGATATAAATTAGCATGAGAGCAAACTGAATCTCCTCCATAGTTTTTCACTTTGATGTGTACCTACATGATATGGGTGAATTCCCACCAGGGCTCTTTGGCAAAGATAATCCATGTTTGACATTGTTCCCGTATCCTTTTATAAGGCTAGATAGAGAAGGGTGTGGATGGTAGAGCAAAGAAATAGGATGGAGATTAGGCCTAACCCTTTTCCCTTAATGGTTGGGACCTAACTGTTGTTGTGCTTTGCTGCAAGACCATAGTTACCATAGGTGCATGGTCCCTGTATAAAGGCCGCCATATACAGGTGCGATCAAGTGCGATTTCTCCTACAAGAGAAATTGAGGCCGATGCCCCTTGAGCCGCCCGGAAGCTTCCCGGGCGGCAGGATCGCATGCGGCCCTTTTTCCATGTGACATGTCGCATGCGATCCCGTTCTCCGCTGCCAGAGTCCACCCCAAGTTGGTGGTCAGACGTTCACCACGTCCGATCTCCGACTCCGATCCAATGAGCATGGGAACGCACATCGGATCCGACCTCATGTCAAACCACTGACGATTTGGCCAGTTTTCATACAATCCGTCAGAATCAGATGAAAACAGGCCAAACCGGACCTGTGTATGGGGGCCTTAAGACCCACATACCTGTGAGTATTCTTTTTACAGTTTTCTCCTGTTTCATTAGGCTTCTACAGTGCTATCATAAACTGTTAACAGGAAATGGTTTGTGAGTTTTCCCATCTCCGGTTATATAAATATCACAGGCAAACAGGTAAATTTTCAATTAACCGCAAAAAGCGCGATTTTCCGTTGTGTCAGCGTAGAAACGCTGCAATTGGCCGCCCTTGAGGCCTGATCTCATCTCAGACTCATGAATTTCTGTACACAGCCCGCCATAAAATATCTGCGAGTCTGGCGATACCGTAAGTGTGACATACAGTCACACTTACGCCGTGAGTGATCTCACGGTTGATTGGATTGACACCAAAGTGTGGTGCCTAGCAGGGGTGTATCTAGGGGTCTAAGCGCCCCTGGCAAAGTAAGGGGCTGGCGCCCCGCCCCCCTACACACATTTTAAATAAGGTGTGAGTATTGGAAATGGGGCATGGTCTTGTGGGGGAAGGGCGTGGACACAATAGTACTTCCAAATCAAATTATGCCACACAGTAGTGTCCCTTTTTCACATTACACCGCATAGTAGTGTCTCATATTCATGTTACACCATCCCTCCCCACTAACCCTAACCCACTCTTCCCAAAGCCTGACCCTAACCCGTCCCCTCTCAGCCTTTTCAGTGGTGCCTAACCCTAAACCACCCTTCCTAATCTCCCTCCCTGCAGACTAACCCTAACCCTACCACCCTCGCAGCCTAACCCTAACCCTCCCACGTGGCTTGCCAGTGTAGACTTTGGCACCAACTCGATCCGGATTTTGGCATTCTGCATCGCTATCTATGTTGAGATGCCAGCATCAGCATTCCAAGCAGTTTCGGGATGCTGGCGTCAGCTTTCCGACCGCCGGGATGCCAAAAGTCGGCATTTTGACTGCATCCCGAATGAAATACTAATGAGATGCTGTGATATGAGCCTCAAATGGACCCAGACATTAACCAAACACCATTAGTTGGATGGTAGAAGTACTTCCTGTTAGAAGAAACATCAGGATGCCATCACTTCCAAGATAAAATGATTAATTATACAATTAACCGATATACGTTTCCTTGAACCTGGGCTTAAAATAGGTAAGATATGTATTTTCTTTATTACACTCAACAAGTTAACGTTTTCGCTTACTTACTTACATCTAACATGCATGAAAATCATGTAGTTTTCCAGGTACTACAGTACCTTCTCCCAAACACTGCCACTTTTTTATTATCTTCAACAACAAATAGATCTATAGCACTGTGCTATATAACAATTGCTGTGTACCTGGTGAGAGTCTGTTACTGCCGGCGTGTCCATCAGCACCGCACTGCACTAGTGATCAGACTAGTGTCTGGCAGCGCCGCACTTGTAATCAGACTCAAAATAAACTACAGTTCCCAGTAGCCCTTGCTGCCGGGAGCTCCCAGCAACAAGGGCTGCTGTAGATTATTTTGAGTATGATTACAAGTGCTGTGCTGCCGGACACCAGCGCCGCTCCAGCAGTAACAGACTCTCACCAGGTACAGTCTGATAGTACTACTTTTCTACCCTTTGGCCGCGGGTGGCACCGCCAGGCGGCGCCCCCTCCTTGCCTGGCGCCCCTGGCGAATGCCATCCTGGCCAATGGGTAGATACACCCCTGGTGCCTAGTTGTCTTTAAGGGAAATATTAATCAATCAACGGGTTTTACATACAATAATTATTTCTTAGTGCTGCTTATTATATGCAAGTAATAACAAGAGACGCTAAGTGAGACTGTCCCATAGCAATAGAGTCAGGCATATATTACAAACTAGTATTTTTGACCCATCATTTGTCAGGTCTCGAGCAGATAGACTGAAGAAGAGAGTATTGACTGCATAGGAGAGAAAAGAGTTAAACATCTGGGGAGGGGTGGACCTAGCTGTGAGGAAAGTACAGCCTTCTTTAAGGGGAGGGCTTGATATATATAGGGAAGGTGAAGCCATCTTAAGTCTCTTGGTGATCTGGTTTTGGTGAGTGCTGCAGTGCCAGCAAAACTTGTTTATTAGGTATTCGTGCTGTGTCACCAGGATATACTGTCCCCTCTCTTTTGTACTCTCCTCTCCAGCATCCCAGGGTGTCCCTCACTGTTTTGATCGAAACTAAAATATTGTGGCTGCTGTTATGTCCGCTCGCCCCCAGCGCGTGCTAAGGGCCCCGGCTCGGTTCCGTGGGTCGGACGGCCGAGCGGGCCCTGAGGCGGCGGTGGGCGGTGTGGGGGACGGGGCTCCGTCCCCTAGGGCCTTATCAGATGCGCCCACAGGCAGCGCTGGCGGGGCCCGGGCGGACTCGCCGCCGGGTGCCGAGTTGGGCACTCCGGCCAGATGTGGGCGGCGTGGGGGACCAGGGGTCCCTGCAGGCCGCTCGAGTGTCGGTGGGCGGCGGCCGTCCCCGCCGGGAGCCGCCGAGCCCGGGGTCATGGCGGGCGCGCCGCGGGGGGCGCCAGTGTGCAGCAGGCTCAGTCTCTCCTTCCCTGCCGCGGTCGGCTGTTCGGGCCGGGCGGGGGGAGAGGAGGTCTCAGGGAGCTGGCGGTCGCCGCGCGGGGACTATTCAGGAGCCTCGCGCGGCGGCTGAGCAGGGGGAGCAGTCCGGGAGGCCGTTGGCGGGTGGACGTGGGGCGCGCGCTCGAGGTGCGCGCGCGCCCACGCTCGCTCCGGGTGCCGCTGGCCGCGCACGTGCGCGCGCAGCGGCGCCAGCAGTGCACGGATCAACCTCTTCTTCTCCCCGGATGCCGGAGTTCGGCAGGGGGAGAGACAGGTTGAGGGGGGTGCAGCGTGTGCCTCAGGGAGGCAGCGCTGGGAGCATGGTTAGTAATATGAATGATGGGGGCACAGCAGGAACGACAAGGGGTGGCCGCCAGCAACATGCGGGTGCACCCTCCGCTGGTCAGGTGACACGCGGGGGAGCACGCGCGGGGGGGCAGCAGGTCCCTGTCACCGTCGCAGGACGCAGCGGGGCCCGCGGCAGGAGGGGTGACAGGGAATGGGTCAGCGGCCGCAGGGCCGCGGCCCGGGCAGCTGCGCGCGTCAGCAGGTCCTCCACAGGATCAGGGGATTCTTCTCCTTCCCTGGATAGGGAAGGGGAAGGATCGGAGGGGGAGAGCCACTGGGCCGGCCGGGGGGCTCTTGCCTTCGGGTTGGAGCATGAAGGGCGGGACCCCCGAGGCGCGTCGGGCGGTCAGGGGGCGCGGGCTCGCGCCCAACTAAGGACCGGTCGTCCTTTGGGCGGCGTTTCCGGGGGTCGTGCCGCATGGGATCCTCCTGGGGCCATAGCGTCGGCTCTGGCCACGGTGGTGCAGGCTCTTGGGCCATTGGCTTCAGTGGCCTCCCCCAGGGCAACGGCAGATTCCGGCCAAGCTGCGGGACGCAGGGGGTTAGGCAATGTCAGGGCATCAGCGGCGCAGCGAGTGGCACGAGCCTGCCGAGAGCTGGGGGCTGCCGCGGCGGAGCTGGAGCTAGGATCAGAACGTGAGCGGCAGGGAGGCTCGGCCACTGCGCATTCCACACGGGGTGCCCGGCGTGCGCCGCATGCGCGGACCGGGCCCTCTTTTGTTTTGTCTTCCACAGAGGACCAAGGTGAAAGGGACTCGGCAGGCTTCGCGGTGGACGATGATTGGAATGAAGACGACGAACAATCCGAGTCGGAGAGGTCGACGGCATCCGGTGAGTTGGTGCAGTCTTTATCAAATTCCACCGCGAGCTCGAGTTCGCGTAGCTCTTCGTCCTCCTCCTCATCCTCCTCTTTGGCGTCGCAAACGTCCGACGCTGATAGTACTGCTAGGGCAAGGAAGGAGGCTGAGAAACTTGCCAAAAGGGCGGCAAAGCAACAGAAGAGGCGTAAGCGGCGCAGGCGAATTAGTGAAGAGGAGCGTAGGGCAAAGAAGAGGCGAGATCTGCCGGGGGTAGTGCGCTGCGAGTACACGGCAGTGATGCGGGGCCTGCGAGATAGCTGCCGCAAAAAGATACGTAGGGGTGACTTTGTCGACTTATTTGGTTTGACTAAGGCCATGAAGAAGGATTACAAAGCGGCGGCCGCTACGAAGGGCATGGGGGCGGAAGCTTTCAGGTCTTTTGATAACTGGCTGGCCGGATTTTGGGTGTTTGCGGCTTGCTATTTGGAGGACAGGCCGGAAGAGCACATGAATATCATCCGGTACCTTCATCTCGTGCACGACATGCAGCGCACATCCTCGGGTTCGGAATGGCGGCGATATGACCAAGAGTTTTGGGAGAAGCAGGACGGGTTACGGGTCATGGACTTCGGGTTCAAAGACGTGGAGGTCTGGCTCAAAGTGACCCGGGCATCCCAGCGGGAGGACGAGACCCAGAAACAGGGAACGGGGGGGCGCCGCGGGGGGTCGTCAGCGCGGGGAGCGGGCGCGGACAGGGGATTTGCCAAGACAGGCGGATTGGCCGTTCGCATGGGCGGGCGGTCTGCCCCTCGGGGGAAATGCTTCGCTTTTAACAGCGGAACATGTTCATTTGGCAAACAGTGCCGTTTTCGCCACTCTTGCCAGCAGTGCGGTGGAACCCACCCAGCCTCCTCTTGTTTCAAAGGGGGACGACAAGGCAATCGGGGGAAACAACCCTACCCTAAGCAGGCCGCGAGCGGGACCGCTCAGCAGGGCACCAACGCCAGTTAAGTTGGAAACTATGGGTAAATGGTTGGGTCTTTATCCTAATAAAAGGGATGCAAAGTTTTTGTTAGATGGTTTTAAGTTCGGTTTCCGCTTGCCTGTTGCAAGCGAAGTGTCCGTGCGTGCGCACAGGAACCTTCAATCCGCCCGAGCCTTGCCGACTGTGTTACGGGAAAAAGTAGATAAGGAGGTCAGGTTGGGCAGGATGGAGGGGCCGTTTAAGTCAACCCCGGTGGATGACTTGGTCATCTCCCCGGTTGGGGTGGTACCAAAGAAGACTCCGGGCGCCTTCCGGCTCATTCAGCATCTTTCTTACCCGCCAGGGGCGTCGGTCAACGACGCAATACCACCGGCTCATTGCTCGGTGGTGTATCAGTCATTTGACGAGGCGCTAGGTATGGTCCGCAGCTACGGGAGCGGGGCCCTCATGGCTAAGATCGATGTTGAGTCAGCTTTTAGATTACTGCCATTGCACCCGGACTCATTTCGTTTTATGGGTTTCCGGATTGGGGCGGAGTATTTCATCGACAAATGTCTGCCGATGGGATGTTCCGTTTCATGCTCGTTTTTCGAGCGCTTTAGCACTTTTCTTCATTGGTGCGTGGAGTCTGCGTCAGGCGGCCACGGGGTTGCGCATTACCTCGATGATTTCCTGTGCGCGGGGCCGGCTACTGGCACAAGATGCGGCGACTTGCTGTTTAGCACACGAGCCCCTTTTTTACCACTTCGGTGTCCCGGTAGCCAGGGATAAAACGGAGGGTCCGGCCTCCTGTCTATCATTTTTGGGGATTGAAATCGACACCGTGGCGGGAGAGTGTCGCCTGCCCCAGGACAAAGTGTCAAAGCTCCGCGAAACTATTTGCCGTTTCAACGGCTCGCGTAAAGTCACGCTGCGGCAGGCTCAGTCCTTGCTGGGCATGCTGAACTTTGCTTGTCGGGTGATACCGATGGGCAGGGTTTTCTGCCGGAAGCTCGAAAGGGCGACAGCGGGGTGTGCCAGGCCGCATCATTTCGTTCGATTGTCCTCTGAGTTAAAAAGGGATTTGGCCGTCTGGGCTTCATTCCTGGAGGATTTCAACGGGGTGAGCATATGGCAAGCGCCAGCCGTTGACAGCGAGAGTTTGCAGCTTTTTACCGATGCTGCAGGTTCCTCTGGATTCGGCTGTTTTCTGGAGGGATCGTGGTGTGCGGCATCTTGGCCGGCGAATTGGCATAGCGAGGGTCTTACAAGGGATCTGGTGCTGCTGGAGCTTTTTCCCATTATGGTAGCGCTGGAAGTTTGGGGCGATCGGTTGGCTAACCGCAGCATAGTGTTCAGGTGCGATAATCTGGGCGTGGTACATGCGATTAATAACCAAAGGGCGAAATCGCTGGTGGTACTACGGGTTCTTGGACAATTGCTTTTGACTTGCTTGCGTAGGAACCTATGGTTCCGGGCGCAGCACGTGCCCGGGTTGGAAAACGAAATCGCAGACGCGTTGTCGCGTGGACAGTGGGAGAGATTTTGGGGTTTGGCTCCCGAGGCCGAAGAGCAAGGTTTTCACTGTCCCGGTTATGTTTGGCAGGTGATCGGACCGGACTGGAGGGTTTAGCGTTGCGGTCAATCGCGCCGGCCACGCTCAAGGCGTACGGACAAGCTTGGAGTGAATGGGAGGAGTTTGTCCGGGGGCGTCAGCATCAAGGTAAGAGTAGGCATCGGCTGATGCTTTCTTTTATGTGGCAGCTTTACGTCTCCGGTAGGTCACGAGCAGTGGTGTCGCGGTATTTAGCAGGCATTTCGTTTTTCTGCAAGCTGCGAGGCGTCTCTGACGTAACAAAAAGCGAAGTTCTGCGGAAAGCAATGAAAGGGTGGGCGCGAGTTGCGCCGTCGCCACCAGATAGGAGGCGGCCCATCGATGCGGCGTTGTTGCCGGCCGTAATCGAGGCAGTAGGGCGAGTCGCGTCGTCCAGGTTTGAGACGCTTTTGTTTAGTTTGGCGTTCTCAATGGCTTTCCACGGAGCCTTTCGAGTTTCTGAGTTGGTAGCGCCTTCCAAGGGAGCGGACTCGCGTATGTTGGTCGGAGACGTGGTAGTGGGTGAGAGGTCCTTGCTGTGCAGGTTACGACGCTCCAAAACGGATCAAGTGGGGAGAGGGCGCTGGGTTACAATGGTTCCAGCGCTGGAGGAGAGCGTTTGCCCGGTGAGGCTGGCAATGCAATACGTGGTGGTGCGACCCGTTAAGGAGGGGTCTTGGCTGTTGCATTATGATGGGCTGCCAGTCACGAAATACCAGTTTCGATGGATGCTGAGTCGCTGTTTGGCGGGCCTGGGCCTCCCACCCACTGCTTTTGGTACCCATTCCTTTCGCATAGGCGCAGCGACGTCGGCTGCTGCGGCGGGTTGCTCCAGAACTGAAATACAGGCGGTGGGGCGATGGAAATCAGCAAGTTATAGACGATATATTCGCCCCGTCACATGAGAGGTCGGTTTGCGCTTGGTGCTTTGTTTAGATTGCAATATATCATGTTGTTACAGTTCTGTAAATTTATGGTGTTGTGCGTCTGTTGGTGTTACCCCTTTTTTTCTCCTACTCAGGGATTAGCTACTCGCCGTTGCTGGCATGAGTCGGCAGCGGGGGTCTGGAGTTATTTGCGATTTTTTGCCTGACTTGACGGACTGAATTCTAATCCATAATTCGGCTAATTTGGTCTAATCAGAGTCCCTCAGCAGGTCTTTACGTTTCACCTCCAGCTGAGTTATTACATGTGTTTCCCATTTTATACCCCCCCCCCCTTTTTTATTTCGTGTACTTTTATTTGATCTTCCCCCCTTGTGTCTTTAATTGCACTTCTAAATTGGCGACGAAACATGGTGCAGTCGGCTAGGCCGTGACTGCTGCATTAGCGAGTCCTAAAGTTTTCTTTTTTGGCAGATCCTTCAGTGTAAACAATTAATAAGCCTCTTAGTAATCAATTCTACCCCTCTTTTTCCCTTCAGGATGGTTTGAAGACAATTTGACCATTTGGGTGGTTGGCCACTCTTACATTTACTGGGCGGCCAGGTTTGTGGCATCGGAAGGGTCTCAGGCATTGTTTGGAAAACAGGGTGTCAGATGGCTTGGCTGGCGCGGAATGATGTGGGGTGAGCTAAGGAGTAGGTTAGTGAGTCAGGCCAGCAAGCATGGAGTCCCTAAGGTTTTGGTTGTCCATCTAGGTGGCAACGACTTGGGGAAGAGGACATCCTTGGATCTGCAGTGGGCCATGATACAGGATCTGGCAGGTGTGACCGCGGCATGGAACAACTGTGTGTTGGTTTTTTCCATGATGGTGCCAAGATTGTGTTGGAGGGGTGTGGCGGATGGTCGCCAGATTGATGAGGCCCGGAAAAAGGTGAACGGAGCGATGGCAAAGTGGGTGCTGTCCCACAGTGGGAGGGTGGTTCGCCACCCGAGGAGTCGGTTAAAAGACAGCCACCTTTTCCGGCGCGATGGAGTACATCTATCCAATGAGGGGATGATGTTTTTTCTGGAGGATCTAGGTTTCGCTTTGCAGGAGTTAGGGTAGGTTTATGGTGGCGGTGCGAAAGACTGTGAGGATGAGTCTTTCGCTGTTGGCGGAAAAGAACGGCAGTTTCGTATTGTAGAGAAAACTGTAGTGTTTTACAGTTTGTTGTGGTTTAGGTGCACTCACCTCCATCGACTTATGGCCGCTTGACCACCCGTCCGGGAAGGCAGCGGCAGGGCACCCAGGAGCGGTGGGTAGTCACTGTGGGGGTTGAGTTGTCACCTATTACCGGTTTATGGTAAGTTTTTAGTAATTTTATAGGGTTGAGTTATTTAAGTTTCATTTAGATTAAGTGAGCCGTTCTTTTGGGCCGCCACCATATGCCAGCTGGAGCGGCATATTAAATTAATCTCTTTATTACAGGTTTCCTAATGGTTAGGGACAAATAAATAGCTAGCAATTTTCTGCCAAAATTCAAGTCTCAGTGTCGTTATTTCTGGTTATGGTTATGAATGCTTTACTTTCAAAGAAAGGGGTCCACCAAATATCACTAAGATGTTTATGAATAAGTAGTATTGCAATATGTTTGTCTGATTGTTGCTACAGATCAATTTTGCTTTGGCAATGTCAGTAATGGCCTTTTCTAAACGAAGGTACCAATGGGCTGGCATGTGAATGTCCGTTCTGTGTTAGTACATACATAAAGACACACAAAGGATTATATAATAATAATAATTCCCTTCTCCACCTAACATATTAGTATTATGAGCATGTAAATACTTACTCTCCCAGATGTTACAGGAGACTACCGATTGTACTCACCCCTGGCCAGATCTCATGCTTCCCGCCCACTTCCTAGTAAAGTGGCCAGAATCAGGAGATAATACTGGGAATTATCGGTCCATAGGGCGTGGGAGGGGCTTAACAACATTGAAGTCTGGTCCCTCCTCTGAAGTGTTGTACTGCATCTCCTCACCAGATTTAAATGTAGGCAAGTATTGTTGAAGGGGCATACACACTAGTCGATTCAAGTGGACGATATTCACGATAAAGATACAGATAAATATATTATTGTGTATATCGTCAAGTGTGTATGCACTATAAGGCTGCATGCTCCTGTAAGTTGTTATTCCATACTTGCCTAACCTGCCGAAACGGCCGGGAGGCTTCCGAAAATCAGGTGGCACTCCTGGACCCCCAGAAAGGAGGCCAAGTCTCCCCGAGCCTGCCCACGCCAGTCAGCCCTCCTAGCCACCCGTTCACCCTGCAGCTGTGCAAGTAAGCAGGGCAAGGATGTGATTCGAGCTGAAATCGCGTCATCATTGTTTTCCCCGTCATACAATGCCGGTAATTTGGTCATTGTAGAGCAGGGGATGGGACTGCGATGATGCAATCATATGTTCACACCCCTGCTCCACCCACATATCTTATTGCCGCGCCCCCTGGTGTGCCGTCCTGGCTGCCCTCTCCCGGAGGGGTCAGCCAGAAAGTCAGCAAGTGTGTATTATTGTTTATTTTTATCAACTGAAAAATAGTTGACCCGAAAAAGGGGTATGGCCTTGTTTGAGGGGTGTGGTTTCTGCCTAGTGGGCGTGGTCTCACTCAGTAGACCAGTTTCTGCATAATTTTGGGGTGGTGCCTAGTACTCCCCGAGCAGCTGGGTAGCCCCTTGCTCCCCTCCCAGCACTGACGCCATGCGCATGCACAGAGCATCTATTCAGAGATCACTCGCTGCTCTGCAGAGCAGCAGGTGATCAAAGGCTCCCCCAACTGCTCCCCTTCCTCCCCGCCCGCAGGACACAAGGACCCACGGGTGGGACAGCGGGACAGTGTCCAAAAAACAAGTGTCCTACTGGAATTGGGACAGTTGGGAGGTATGCATACACCAATAGGGCTGGCAACAGAAATCTTTGGGTCCAGTACTGTGATATTTCTGGGGCCCCCCTCAACACGTGTGTGTGTGTGTATAGATAGATTATATATATATATATATATATATATATTATAGAGAGAGAGAGAGAGAGTCCATAGCAGCCGGCACTCCTACTGAAAATAACAACTGGTCTCCGTGCCTGAGCAATAAAACCGAGGACGGGGCGCACGCTCCAAAACGTTTACTATATTATAGTCTCCAGTGCCGTGCTCTTGCAAAGAAATTTTTTTTATATATATATATATATATATATATATATATATATATATAAAAGCTTGTGTCCACGTGCCTTCATATAAAGTCCAATGAGTGCTATCTTTTGGAATTTATATATATATATATATAGTTGCAGAGATGGCCCCAGTCAGCAACTCGGCCACAGCTGCGGCCAAAAAAGGAGCCTGCACACTACAGAGATGCCCCCTGCAGGCTCCCGAGGACCCCTGACAGCCAGGGCAGCAGAGCAGGGGCAATGACAGCCACAACTCCCCACAGAATTGCCGTGGCCTGTGGCAACAGTCAGGTGAAGCAGTAGTTTACCTGACTGGAGGGTCCCCACTCAGGCAGGCTGTATGGGAGACACAGACAAAGTTGGAGATCCGGCAGTCCAGGACTCTGGCTGAAGACATATCTCTCCATTGACTATGTGATGTCTGAGTGCCGCTCCGGTCTTATTGGCTGCAGGGAGTCTGAGTCGAGGCTTCAGCTTGTAGCCTCTTTAGGGGCATAGTGCGTCCCAGCTCCATGTTACCACCATCCACCATTGTGTGTCTGGCAGGAGTAGGCTTTCCTTGGCACAGCGATGCTCTGTTCCTCGGCGGCAGCGCAATGACGCCAAGACGCCGTCAACGCAGTAAGGACACTGGGGACCAGTCCAAGTTACAGGGTAAGGGTAGGGGGGCTGAGATGGTTGCAACCTGTTGATTAGTTTAGTTAATTAACAGGCGGGTGGGTGGAGCAGATGGTATAGAAAACTGTCAAGAGGCGGTGTGGCCCCATTTTGTGCTTCTGATTCTTGGGGCCCCTCTGAACCTCAGGGCCCGGTACAGTTGTACCCTTTGACCCCCCCCCCCCCCCTGTCGCCGGGCCTGTACACAGTGGTGCAAGTAGAAATATTTTCTTAGTGGTACTGAGTGCCCAAAAATGGGCATGGTCATGTGTTGTGAGGGGGCGTGGCCACACGCTGCTAGCGAGAGTGGCTACATGACACTAGCGGCGTGGCCACACGACAGCCCCTTTTTTTTGGAGGAATCTGGAGGCAAGGCTAAAAATATATAATAATGCCTCCAGTATAATAGAAATATATAGCGATACCTCCAGTATACTAGAAATATATAGTAATGCCCTCAATTTAATAACAATATATAGTAATTATATAACAGGAAAATACAGCTACTGTCGCACTCCCAGTAACCCTGACAAAGTGGGAGGAGCCGTCATGCTGCCAAGCACCATGATCTTGTTGCTTTGTGGCACATTATAATTGTGGTAATGGCAAATTGTGTGGCAGGTGGTACTGTGGAACTGCTGCCAAATTCTTAAGGGTACCGCTGCCTGTACACCACAAGTATAATGTTATAGGGACACTATAAAGCAATGGTTCCTAAGCTGGGTGTTGTGGCTTGTCCAGTATCAATATTATTTGGACCAGCATGTTTGTTCTGCTGTGCCAACCACACACTGCTTGCAAGCCTTGCACTGGCTGCACTATGGCCCTCATTCCGAGTTGATCGGTCGCAAGGCGAATTTAGCAGAGTTACACACGCTAAGCCGCCGCCTACTGGGAGTGAATCTTAGCTTCTTAAAATTGCGACCGATGTATTCGCAAGATTACGATTACTAACTACTTAGCAGTTTCAGAGTAGCTTCAGACTTACTCTGCCTGTGCGATCAGTTCAGTGCTTGTCGTTCCTGGTTGACGTCACAAACACACCCAGCGTTCGCCCAGGCACTCCCACCGTTTCTCCGGCCACTCCTGCGTTTTTTCCGGAAACGGTAGCGTTTTCAGCCACACGCCCCTGAAACGCCGTGTTTCCGCCCAGTAACACCCATTTCCTGTCAATCACATTACGATCGCCGGAGCGATGAAAAAGCCGTGAGTAAAATTACTTTCTACATAGCAAAGTTACTTGGCGCAGTCGCAGTGCGAACATTGCGCATGCGTACTAAGCGGATTTTCATTGCGATGCGATGAAAAATACCGAGCGAACAACTCGGAATGAGGGCCTATGTGTGTGTGACCTCTCCAGCTTCCCCTCCATTCTCCTGCTCCTTTTCTGCAGAGCAATGGGAGAACAGGTTAATGGGCAATGATGATTTACTGCCAACACATTCTCTTTATGGGTCGTATTTAAAACTTGCAGAGGGCTTACCACAAATATTTAGGATCCCCTACATGTAGGAAGCAGTCCAGAGCCAGTACAAGGTTTCTCAACACCCTAGGCAAAACCTCAGCCTACTGCCCTCAACCACCACCAATACCCACTCCCCAACCCTTCAAGTGAAAGTGTGACATATAAGTTCCACAGCTACCACTTGCACTAAGTTCAACAAGGATGTTTCTTTCAGAGATATCCTTCATTTTGGGATAGGCAGACTCAGTGGCGCCCCCCTAGATCCCGGTGCCCTAGGAGAGACAGCAGCAGATCTGTCCATATCTGCAGCGGGTGTAGTACGGTATGCCGGCGCTCGGGCTCCCGGCGACCAGCATACCGGCGCCGGGAGCCCGACCGCCGGCATACCGACAGCGTGGCGAGCGCAAAGGAGCCCCTTGCGGGCTCGCTGCGCTCGCCACACTGCGGGCACGGTGGCGCGCTGCACGCGCCACACTATTTTTCATTCTCCCTCCAGGGGGGTCGTGGACCCCCACGAGGGACAATAGCTGTCGGTATGCCGGGTGTCGGGATTCCGGCGCCGGTATAGTGTGTGCCGGGATCCCGACATTCGGCATACTGAAGACCACCCATCTGCAGCAGTCCCTACCTTACCAACAGAAGCTACAATTGGCGCTGCGCTGCTGTCAGTTTAACATTGCTGAGTTTGTCTTCAAAGCTAACGCTATCTTCAGATTATTAGTACATTCAGGCAAATGCTCATTTGGTATTGCCACGAATAGCGGTGATAAGAAACTCTAATATATATTTATCTCTACTGACACCCAAGTGGAATACACTAAGGATGAACAAGGTACCTGCATAGGAGCCAGAGCTCCTGGCAGAATTCAGTATACATTAAGGTTTTTTCTCTTCTCCTCTTCTGACTCTGATCCACCCCTCAAATGTGTGTCACATTCTGTGTGTGTGTCTCTGCTACCAATCTGTGTCTGTCTTTGTCACCCCCTTTGTACTAGGCTCTCTGTCTCCGATTTGAATGTGTACATGTGTCTGTCTCCCCATGTGTGCCTCTCAGTTGACCCTTTGTGTATGTCTACCACTGTCCCCACATCCCATCTCTTCCCCCTTCTTTTTGCTTCCATGTGCTCCTGCAACCCACTTGCTTTACACTTTCTCTCCCCTCACCGGGAACGTAGCCGGAACATTGTGGGCCCCATAGCACCATTTTGAAGGGGCCCCTTTCCAAGTGCTTCTAGAGAGATACCTATCTGCAGAAGTTGCTAATTTTATAAAAGTGCCGTAGTGCTTTAGTTAATGTTATGTCCCGTATTAGTCCCCTAGTTTAATAACCATAGTAGTGCCCTAGTTCACAATATGTCATAATGTAGGGCTGCCAGTACCAGGCCCGGCGACAGGGGGGGGTCAAAGGGGACAACTGTATGGGGCCCCACGAGACAAAGGATCAGGGACAGAAAAAAAACTGCACCAACCTCCCCCCCCACTCCCCCTCCCTTACCATGTCACTTTGTCCGGTCCCTCCCTGTGCTGACGCAAATGCTGTGCTGCACCAGAACGTCTCCCTGTCTCCGTCTGTAGCTGGCGCCATGGACAAGCCCTGCGCCAGCCAAGTAGGAATGCCATAGGCCAGCCTCCCGCCGGCGCTGGACCTGCATTGTGTGACAGACAGAATGTGGGGGCATACGAAAAGCAGCATATCCCGGCAGCCCCTCTGTCAGTACATACAGAGACTGGCTGTGGTGAGTCCCTCCTGGGTACTCCTGGCATCCTCACGTACATCTGCTTCGAAGTTATTTATATATATATATATATATATATATATATATATACAGAAATAAACAAACTGCGGGACTCTGGGACTGATAGATGTCTTGTATTGCTTAATACAGTGATTCTTCTATCAGTCCCTGAGTGCCGCAGTTTGTTTATTTCTGTGTCCATTCTCTTCTGAGGGCACCAGGGCATGTAGCCATCTGTGGGAGTGCCGGGCTTTCCACACAAAATAAATATATATATATATATATATATATATATATATATATATATATATTTTGTGTGTGTGTGTGTGTGTGTGTGTGTGTGTGTGTGTGTGTGTGTGTGTGTGTGTGTGTAAATGTGTATACATACAATATATATATATATATATATATATATATTTATGTATACTGTATATATATAACATGTATGTATGTCGAGGGGGAGGGGGGCCCCAGAGATATCAGTGTACCAGGCCTTACGATTTCTGTTGCCAGCCCTGGCCAGTACACATTATGCAACACAATACCCACAATTCACATTATGCATACAGTGTCCCCAGTTCATATTATGTCACAGTAGAGTGCCCCAGTTCATATTATGCCAAATTACAGTGTCCAAGTTCATTTTATGTAACAGTTTAATGCCCTCCAGTTCATTTTATACCACATTACAATGAGCAGGTTCAGTGACATAACTAGATATATTGTAGGCCCCAAAGCAAACGTTTGTAAGGGCCCTTATGTATCTACCAATGGCGAAAAATGTGAATAACACATGTAACTTTGACAGGGAAGTTGGGCCCCTCTCAGCTCTGGGCCCCATAACAGCTGCTCTCTCTCCACATGTATGGTAGCTACGCCCTTGCTCTCACCTTTACTTCTCCCTACTTTCTGCATCTTTTGCTGCATGTGATAAGCAAGACCAATGCTAGTTGCTGATCAGATGGGATCCGATCAAAATTTTCAACAGTCTGAATCCAGACAGAAGACTGGCAACAGGATCCCGATGGTCACAATTCCGACGGATCCCGAAGGTAAGTACAGAGGTTGGGGTTAGGCACTAGGGGGAGGGTTAGGGTCAGGCACTATGGGGAGTGTTAGGGTTAGGCTGTGGGGGCAGTTAGTTTTAGGCTATGGGAATAGATGGTTAGGGTTAGACTGACGAAGGGAGAGGTTAGGGTTAGGCTGCGTGGAGGGTGGGGTAAGGTGAAATATGTACCCGGAAGCCATCGGGATTCTGACCGCTGGGATCCCACTGTCGGTCTTCTGACTGTCGGGATCCTGACTGCCGGGATTTCTTACCCAACCCGATCAAATACAGCATTAACAATTAGAAAAGTAACTGTTTCCAAATATTAAAGTAGGAAAACCTACCACAATTTTGTTTGCACTTCTGTTAGATGAGAACAAAAACGAGCAAGGATTTACTGCCAGATGACTCACTTTGTGTCGTGTGCGGTTTGAACAGAACTCCTCAGCTAACTGAATGGGTGCGAAAAGATGTTAATGGTCTAAGGGCGAGGTGAACTGGGAAAAGTTGGGAACCACTGCTGTGAAATCTCAAAGTGCTATATCGCATGTCTTCCCCCAACTTTAGCTCCAAGTTATATATTGCATGTCTTCCCCCAACTTTAGCTCCAAGTTATATATTGCATGTCTTCCCCCAACTTTAGATCTGAGTTATAAACCTCCTAATGATAATGTGTGGACCCCTTATTCAAAAGTACAGCATTCAGTACCTTTAATACCAAGAAATAATGACACGGAGACTTGAATTTGGCAGAAAATTGTTAGCTATTTATTGTACCCTAACCATTAGAAAACCTGTAAAATGAAAAATTTTAGTTAACATGCCGATTCAGCCGGCATATGGTGGCAGAAAAAAGAACGGCTATATTCAACTGACGATAACCTCAAAACATAAAATTTCCAAACGATCCTAATTTAACACAAACTATAAAATAGGTAATAGGTGCCCGACTCAGACCCCCACGGTGACTACCCACCCTGATGACGCTGCCCCCGGACGGGTGGTCAAGCGGCCTTAAAAGTCAATGGAGGTGAGTGCACCTAAACCACACCAAACTGTAAATCACTGCAACTAACAAGACAAACTACAACCTGCCGTTCTTTTCCGCCAACAAATAGCCAACGATAAAACCAATACTAACAATTCAAAGCCAAGGCACTCCATGCCAAAACCTCTACCAAACAGGGTGGGAGGGCGGGAAGGCAATTCAGCAGCAAGAGAGACCAAGCTGGCCTAGCAGTCCCTATATATACTGAACCCTCCCCTCTCTACCATGGGCTGTACTTTTCCTCACAGTTAGGTTCACCCCTCACAGGAGGTTTAACTCTCTCTATTCCTATGCAGTCATTTCGCTCTCCTTCTGTCAGTGCCAGTATGTGATATGACAGAATGCAGACACTTCTCTTCTGAGATAGTTTGGGTTATGTGATGACAACACCATGTTATTAGCAGATCACTATTACTGACGTCTACCTTCTACATTCACAACAGTCTTGTGGCATGAATCAGGCAACTGTAATATTTTCCAGCAGACATTATCACGTTATCATCCAACAGTCAGGTGAAATCGATGTAAATAAATAAGTATATATAAAGCTTCCTCTCCATGATATGTATATTTCTATAGTCTGTCTGCAGTGGGAAATCATATGGTTCATTAGCAGTCAATCTGAGCACTCCCTCTGAGTCAGAGAGCAATGATGAGCTTCTTGGATGATAGCAGCTTCTTTTTTTTACTGAACTATTGAAGAGGAGTTCAGCAGTGGAAAGTAAACTAAATTATTGGATTCTGTACTGTATGGTAGTCACCAGAAAATGGGGACACTAGAGTAGAATCTATATGTAAGTTACATATAGATTCTACTCTAGTGTCCCCATTTTCTGGTGACTACCATACAGTACAGAATCCAATAATTTAGTTTACTTTCCACTGCTGAACTCCTCTTCAATAGTTCAGTAAAAAAAAGAAGCTGCTATCATCCAAGAAGCTCATCATTTACATAATGTAACACTAACAATTACAGATGGGGGACTGTATTGTATACTCATGCATGGGCTCTAATTAAGGATGACTTTAAGTGTGCTCACCATTGATGGTTACCATCGATGGCAAAGCTATGAGTGTCCATCGATGGTAACAAACTATGTTTTGGAAGACGATTGATCCAACGATGGTCATCCCTGTTCTTTCACTGCTTAGCCTGCGGGCCATTCACAGCCTGGGGGTGGGACTTTGCAGGTGTTGGGGGTGGAGCTATGCTTCATGTCCCGGCACTCATAGAAAAATTATATATATATATATATATACACACACAATGCTTCTGTACCATTGATGGCAAAAGTATTTGATATCTGGCATAGACCATCGATGATTTTGAATCACCTATGGTGGATGGCCATCCTTAACTCTAATGTTGTGTTATGGGTATATTGTGTTAGGATTGCTGTCCTTGTATAATTTGTGCTTTTAGTGCATCTGGAACCACATTGGGTGATGTGTATTTAGTAATGGAAATAGTAAATGTGGCTTCATCATGGTGGTGGGCGGATAATATACAGTATCTCATAATAAATGGGCAATTATAAATCCAGTGAAAATCTTATTGGACTCAAAACATACAGTATATACAGCAGAGGCATCGGAATGGGTGGGGCAAGGGGGCAGCTCCCCTCCCCAAACATGAGAGGTGTTGGCCAATGTACACAGGAGGAGCGATGTGCGGTCAGTTTAAAGACTTCACATCACAACCTCCGTGCAACGCAGGGACTAGGTAACGGCGCTCCACCACCCCTAACTCCCAACAGAGCAGTGCCAGACTGCCGCGAATCGCGGGTGTTTTGGGGGCATGGCCTAATGCCGAAGAGTGCCCGTCTCCATGAGAGACCTGTGGCTGTGCTGCTGTGTAATCAGGACAGGTACAATAGTGTGTCTCTCACTCCATTTCTCTCCCTGTTCCACTGTTCTCTCCCTAACACGATCTCTCCCCTCTCTCCGTAACACTTTTTTCTCTCACTCTCTCTCTTTCTCTCTCTCTGTCCCTAACATTCTCTCTCCTCTCTCTCTCTCTCTCTCTCTCTCTCGCGCTCTCTCGCTCTCCATAACACGCTCGCTCATCTCTCTCCCTAACACTCTCTCCTCTCTCCCTAACACTCTCTCTCTTCTCTCTCTCTCCCTAACACTCTCCCCCCTCTCTCCCAAACACTCTCTCACCCTAACACTCTCTCCTCTCTCTCTCTCTCCCTAACACTCTCTCTCCTCTCTCCCTAACACTCTCGCTCTTCTGTCTCTCCCTAACACTCTCTCACCTCTCTCTCCTCTCCCTCTCTCTTCCTAACGCTCTCTTCCCTCTATCTCTCCCTAACACTCTCTCTCCTCTCTCTTTCTCTCCCTAACACTCTCTCTCTCCTTAACACTCTTGCTCCTCTCTCCTCTTTCTCTGGGCGGGATGTACTAACCTCCGCCGCAGCGTTAAGTTACGTTTTCTCTGCGATCTCATCTAACCACTCCGCTGCCCGCCGCTTCCCCTTAGCTACCCCATCTGCTTTTTCTCTCCTCTCCCTCCTCATCACCGCCGAGGCCACTGAAGTTCTCATATCGCTGCGCTCCTCCTGGCCGTTGGCGCATGCGCACACCTCACTGGTTTTCCGGGCATGCGCACACAGGCTTGTTGGATCTGTTGAGATATGCGCCAACGGCCAGGGGGAGCGCAGCGATATGAGAACTTCAGTGGCCGCGGCGGTGATAAGGAGGGAGAGGAGAGAGAAAGCAGACCGGAGAGCTAAGGTGAAGCGGCGGCCAGCGGAGCGGTTAGATGAGATCGCAGAGAAAATTTAACTTAACGCTGCGGCGGAGGTTAGTACATCCCGCCCTCTCTCCTCTCTAAGACTCTAGCTTTTCTCTTTTTCTCTCCCTAACACTCTCTCGCCTCTCTTTGTCTTTCTCTCCTTAACCTTCTCTCTCCTCTTGCTCCTCTCTCTCCTTGACACTGTTTCTCTCTGTGCCTGACACAATCTCCCTCCCTCCCCCTCTCTCTCTCTCTCTCTTTCTTTCCCTGACAGTCTACCTCCCTCTTCCCACCTCCTCCCCACCATGGTGCCGCCTCCATTTTGTCCCCAAAGTACTGCCTCCACCCCGGTGGCTCTGCCCCCAGGGGACGCCAAATGAGGATCTACCTTGCCCCCCCCTGCCCATAAATGTTCTGACACCCCTGTATATACAGTATATATACGGTGTGTGTGTGTGGGTGTGTGTGTGTGTGTGTGTGTGTGTGTGTGTGTGTGTGTGTGTGTGTGTGTGTGTGTGTGTGTATATATATATATATATATATATATATATATATCTTGTTTTTATTGGAACAGATGTCTTAAAACACATATGCAATACAGAACACATAACAAAAGAGAATTACATAGTGAGGTGAGACATGTTAGTCATAAACATAACATAGAGTACTAATGCTAAAGTTCTGATTAGTTAATGTGCATTGTTTATAGCTGAAAAATAAATAAATAAAGAAGTCAATAAGAAAGAAAGATTACAAGAAGTCTTCTCAGATTACCAATACATAGTAGACAAAGGTCAGCTCATCACACAGGGATTGGAGGATCATTGTCATAGAGATGAGTCTCATACCAAAGAGTATTCTTAAAACAAATTGTAAGTTGCTCTATAATGTGTGGAGATAAAGTAGAAATAAAACTTTCCCAAGAGGAGAAAACTTTCTGTGTATGAGACCTTTTGTAAAGATGCCTCAACATAATCCGTCCTAAAAATATAATACAATTTCTGTGTGAACAGAGACAAAGAAGTTGTGTGGTTTGTATCCAGGTCTGAAGGATACACTTGGGCAGCTGCCAACAGTAACTTACGTATTGGAGGTGACAATCTAACTCCCGGCTGGGGCATTCCTAAAATGGCCCACGTCAATGTCAGGGAGAAGGAGCTTACATGGAATTCAATAGTGAACATCCAGATCTGAACCCGTAAATGTTTAACAAAGGGACACACCATAAGCAATGGTACATATCTGATCTCAGTGAACCACATTTAGTACAAGAATGCATGTCAGAGATGACAATCTAGAAATGGCAATAGGGGGTGAGATAGGCTTGGTGAGGTATATTCAGGAATGTCTCAGTATACGTGGGCACAGGGAGAAGCTTTATCGAAGAAGATAAGGTTTGAAGGATAATATCAGTAGATAGGGATCGGAAGCTGTCTAACCATTTGTCACAACTGAGGGCCTGAGCTGATGGGAGGCAGCCTCAGTTGTAGGGGCTGAGATGTAACGGAACCTGGGAGGTTGTATCAGACCCCTAGAGATGTAAGTTACATGTAGAAGAACTGCCCGAAGGCGTGACCACGACAACCAGAGTAAAAGTCAATGATGTTTATTATGACATACTCCGTAACACAGCAGCAAATAAAAGAAAACATAAACTCAGCAGGGAAATAATACAGTTCCTGGGTACTACAGGGTGGCAAGGACCACAGGGCTCTGGTAGTATGAGATAGTTCTTATAATCTTCTAGTTGGAAAGTCCTTACCAGGCCCGACTGTAGCAATGGAGATAGCCCAGGATCGTACCAGCTGGTGTTCCAGGAAAAGCTGGGCTGTTGTGGGTAAAACGGCTGCTGTGGGTACTGGCTGAAACCAGACTGATGTTGGCACGGAGTGGATACTGGCTGGAACCAGTTAAATAATAAATGTAGCTTGAGAGCGATGAAATATGAAATGATATGGAGCTTGAGAGCGGTGAAATAATAATACCGGTGGTGAGTGGTAATCTGCAGAAAAGGGTACCGGCACTTTAAGAAGAGTTGACCTCTGCTGGAAGCTGAATGCTGTAAGCAGGTGGATCTGTAGCTGGAAGCAGATGAATCCAAAAGGATAGGAGAGTCAGGCTACACCGCAGGTGGAAGGCTGGAGCGGGTCTCTTTAGTGGAGGTTTGGAAGTAGGAACTGGAACCTGAAAAACAACCACAGGAGAGAGACAAACTGGAACTAGGTTTGACAACCAAAGCACTGACGCCCTCCTTGCTCAGGCACAGAATACTTATACCTGCAGCAAGGAAGGGATTGGCTAGGCAATTATGCAGATTAACAATGCAAATAACAGATTGGTGGAAATGAGCAGATGACAGAATCCAACATGGCTGCGCCCATGCAGACACTTGGAGGGAAGATTGGTTTGTAATCCATGTGGGAACTTTAACAGTAATGGCGGCGCCGGCCACAGTGAACAGGAGACGCCAGACTGATGAGTGCACATTTGAACCACGCGGGCACAGCGGAGGCCGCGGCTGACGTAATCGCCACTCTGACATCCTGCATGCAGAAACTCAGGGACGGCGGAGGAGGCCGCGGGAGACGCCATTCCGGATGTAACATGGCGCCGCGGTGACAGCGTCTCAGAGTGACAGGAGAGGAGGCAGGAATGTGGACATCAGTATAACAGATGGGATCCGGTCCTGGAACGCTGAGCCAGCCTTAGGAGGCATCTGAAGGGTAAGTAATGGCGTCCAGATACCCGGATCGTGACACCATTTTAGTAAACCGGTGGGGAGTTTATCATAGTAAAATATTTGACTCAGAAACACATGAGGTGACGTGTATCAAGCTTTGGAGAGAGGTAAAGTGGAGAAGTTTCCCAAAGCAAACCAATCAGATTCTGTCATTTCAATGACTGTGCTAGATAAATGACAGGAGCTGATTGCTTTCTTTGCACAACCTCTCCACTTTATCTCATTCAAATACTTGATACATTTTCCCTAAGTGAAATAAAATAGCATTTGTGTCTGGAGGGAGGGGGAGGGGGGGGGGGGACTGGCACTAAAGGAAGGGACCTCACTCTCATGGATATGAAGAAACGCAATAAGTTGCATCCGTGGGAAGGGTTTTTATAAACACAAGTACCAGAGATCCAATCCCTGAGATGCTGCAAAATTGCGGTGCGCCTGCAATTTCAGTGTGGTCGCAGAGGCGGTGCGGCAATTAGCATGCTGGGTGGCCTTGCCTTTTGATTGGCGGCCCCCAGCATGCGAGCAAAAGGATTGCAAATTCTGCTAAAAAGCAGAATTTGCAATCCTTACTAAATAGGGTCCTTGGTCCAAAACTGAACTACATGTTACAGGAACAAGGATTTGAAGTGGAGACCACTGTAGTTGCAGAGCGCATGCCCTGAATCCAGTAAAGGCCCATAACAAAAGTCTATCTGATGGCTCGTGCGTAACAGAGAGTATGGACCAGCAGTCTGCAGGCCATTATCTTAGCAAGTAATGTACAATCAATTTTCAGAAGGGTGATGGGATGATAGGAAGTCAGCAATTGGGAGTCTTTATCAGTCTTCAAAATAAGGGTTGTGTATGCTTGATTGAAACAAGGGTAGGACGGAAAGCATGTTGGAGAACATGGTGAACAGTTTTGACAGAACCGGAACCAAGTCGACTGGTGACTTTTGAAGCAATATTGAAGATATAGCAGAAAACAGTAAGGCATAACCTCTGCATCAAGCAAAGCATGCTGGTTAGAGGTCAGAGAAGGTAAAATAATCATCCAGTGCCTGAGGACCAGGAAAGTCACCAGTGTGAATAATAATCAACATGCATCTGACTAATAGCTGCCGAGTCAACACTGAGGGTAGAATCAGGCCAATGCAGAGCAACTGTATGATTCTGACTCCTGCTAGACTTCACCATGTTAGCCAATAATCTCCCTGCCCTGCCTCCCCATTGATATTATTTGTTTTAATCTGATCAATTTGTTGCTTGACCTGAGATAACAAATATCTTTCCAATAAATGGCATGACTGTTGATGTTTTTCATGAAGGCCTCAAAACAGGATTGCAAGACAAAGGGAATAATACATAGCTTTCTGTTTCTTTTTAAGCTGGCCAACATAGGTTATAATGTGACCCCTCATAACCATTTTATGAAATCTCTCAAAAGAGAATGAGATAGTCCCACTGTTCAACATTGTCATCATGAAACTCAGCCCATTCAGTTTCAAGAATTTTTGAAAATTCTCAGATTTAGACAATATAAAGATAAATGCTAAATGCAGCAAATGTAAGGCGAACACAACAGGAATATGGGCATGGTCCGAGAGGGAAATATCACCTACCCAAAACTACGGGATAAGGTTATCACTTACCAAACTATAATCAATTTGAAAAAAAAGAGTGGCAAACTGCAGAATGGATGGAACGAGCCGAGGAATTGGGAAGTCGAGAGGGATCAGTAATACCATGAAACAACTTCAGTTAGATGTACAATCAAGTGGTCTTTGGTGGAGCAGTACCGGAGACCAATTGAGGAGATGGTTATCAACCACGCTAAAATAGCCACACAAAATCAAATTAGTGGAATTAAACTGAAAAGCATTTGAGAGATTTCATGAAAATAAGAGGAAGGGGGCTATTGGAGCTTAAATATTCAGCAGTGTATAGGGTGCATTATGAATTTGGAGCTCTAAAAGAACATAGTAGCCATCCACAGAATAGATAGAGTAAGGTAAATGTTTAGCTATCAAGATTGCAATACCACTAGATATTCTAATATATGGATCTGAAACACTTTCCCCTATCCAATTGCTAAGAAGTTGTATACCATGTCAGATTTTAACCTCTTAAGCAGAGCAAGAACTTTCCTGCATTTAATGGGCATATTAAGGCCTCCCACATTCCATGATATGAGATCTATAGAAGCAGGGGAAGGGACAGGAACTGATGAAGATGACACGGCTAACCCACTCCCCCAAGGGGTGTTGACACAGGCCAAGTGAGACAACAACCGAACAACCTCCCTCTTTCCAACATAACAAGCAGAGAGAGAAAGATAAGGTATTTGAGATAGCTAATAACCAATAGTATTGCATATAAATGTAGAACAAACAGCAACACAAGGAAAATACAAATAAATAAGTTTCAACACAATTTCTAACATTTTCCAAACCAATATTGTGAGTGATTGGGCTCTAGAGCACTTCATATACAGTATATTACCAAGAACAATAGGCAAATAATAAATATCACATTGAGTAAAGATAACTAAGATAAGCTACCATATGAAATACATGTGGAGTCAGAACATAAATACTGTAACAAGTAACCCTTGTTGATCTAGCAGCAGAGGAAGGAGACTCAACAAGAGGGGATTTAGGATGGAAATGAAGAATAGCTTGTTTGGGTTCATCAAAACATAGGTATGGACATTGTCTACAAGCCAGGTAAATCGACGGTAAGATTATGCCAGGTCTAGTTGTTTTACTGATCTCTACTTATATGAATCATGGCAGATGTATTAAGGCTGGAGAAGTGATAAAGCAGTGATAAATGGAAAGTGATAACGCACCAGCCAATCACGGGTTTGAAAAATTACAGGAGCTGATTGGCTGGTGTGTTATCACCTTGCACTTATCACTGCTTTATCACTTCTCCAGGCTTAATACATCTGTCCCATTTGCTCTACAAGTCTTTTTGCGGTATTTGTATGAAAAATAAAGCATGTGCAATGTAAGCTAGTTTAGTGATTACTCTTTCTTTTAGTTTTAATCACAGATACTGTGCCTTCATTTTTTTAAATCTTTTTTTTAATAACCCTAAAGAGATGACAACCACAGCAGACATGACCCTTGCTGGGCTGTCACAGTAATTGCTCACTTACATTGAAACCAAATATTTAAAAATATACAGCTGATGAAAACTTGTTCAATTAGTAAATAGAACACATTAAGCATTGCTAAAATGCCATGCTATAATGGCGGATTATACAGAATGTTATCTATTTGCGAGGATGACACGGTCACAAAATGTTACTAGTGGAAAACTACTGTATGATAAACAATGGATAGTTGCCACTTGTCCTCAGTTTTCAGGGACAGTCGCAGATTTTATAGACTTATATGTGGAAATTTTGCTGCCAACATTTAAAAATAGTTTTCACGGACCGTGCCCCTAATAGATTACATTATTGTTTACATTTGGAATGTTCCTCTACAGTATACAGTATTTCAAGTCAAGAAAATAAGTACAGTATAAAAATGTAATTTTAGCAGCAGAAAAGAAGACTTTGATTGTGCATTTGATCCTTTTTTTTTTTTTTTTTTTTTTTTAATAAAAACATTTCCAGTAACATGGCACTTTCTGTGAAGATGAGGTAACAGTAATATTTAAAAAACAAAACAAAACATATTTTATTGAAAGTAATGCACAAAAAACATCTTCTAAAACATTGTATCTTAGTCGAGAACACACATATATTCCATAAAACATTTATACAGACTGTCAGGCATACAGTTTGATATCTATATGATAAAGATAACAGTATAGAGCGTCAAGCAGCCTAATAGATCCTGTTAAGTAATCATTTATATTAATATGTATATATGAAGTAAATATTTGCTTTATTAACAAACATGTATCGATTTATACTCCTTTCACGCCAAGCTTTTGACCCAGGTTATTGCTGGGCTGTCGCAGCTCAATGTGAAAGGGTCCTCTTAAAAATCCTGGGTTGAGTGACTCGGAATTTCAACCAAGGTAACTGCCAGGTAGGTCTGGGAAAGACCCGGTTACAGGGCAGTGTGAATGGGTAAAACGGGTCATATTATTTATTTATTACCAGTTATTTATATAGCGCACACATATTCCGCAGCACTTTACAGAGAATATTTGGCCATTCACATCAGTCCCTACCCCAGTAGAGCTTACAATCTATATTCCCTACCATATGTACATGCACACACATTCACGCTAGGGTTAATTTTTTGGAGGGATCCAAATAACCTACCAGTATATTTTTGGATTGTGGGAGGAAACTGGAGCACCCGGAGGAAACCCACGCAAGTACGGGGAGAATATACAAACGCCGCACAGTTAGGGCCATTGTGGGAATCGAACCCATGACCTCAGTGCTGTGAGGCAGTAATGCTAACCATTACACCGTCTGTGCTGCCCATATGACATGGGTCCTTTCAAACTCTGTGGAGAGCTGGCTCACTGGTGCTTGGAGATGATGTCACCCCCAAGCAATGGCAGAGGGAAGCCCCGGCAAAAACACGGGTTCAGCCTGCTGTGTGATCTGGTTTCAAGCCGCTGTGACATGGCTTGAAACCTGTGTTCAGTGACCCAGGCTGGTCCCGGGATTGCGGTGTAAAAGGGGTATAAGTAAGAGCATTTACAATAAAAAAACAAGTTACATTACAATGTAGAGTGAATGCTTGTTATTGTAGTACACTACAAAACTGTATATGACGTGGCTGACTCTGAGGCTGTAGCAAAGTAATAAGCAAGTTACTGCAACTGGCCAAACAATGTTCCAATGCAAGGATACAAATATGTTTATTTATTTAGCTTGTAGGGCAGTGGTGTAGCATCAGACCCTGAAGACCCTGCGGTGGCTTGGGGGCACCGGCTCCAATGCTTCCGCTAGTGTTTTTGCAGATTACAAGCAGTCTAGCTGTCTGCATATAATCTGCTGAAAATGCCACTCCAAAAATGGCTGCCGCCTAGTAGGGGACAGATGCTAGAGGTCCTACTTGACCTCTAGCGTCTGTAAGGAAAGCAGAGCAGTAGCGTTATCCAAAAGTGCCGGGAAAGCTGGTGTCACCAGCAGAAGATGCAGAAAGCTGCATCTTCTGCCGTTAAATCCCTGGCAACGAGCATGAAACCTCTGGCAACAAGCATGGAACCCAGAGCATGAAACCCCTGTAAACAAGCATGGAACCCAGAGCATTAAAACCCCTGATAATGAGCAGGTAATTAAAAGTAATTAGAAGCCTTACTGTGGGGCATAATTTGTAAGGGCATTATTGTGTGTGGGGTATAAAATAGTGTCAGGGGCATAACTGTGTGTGTCATAATGTGTCATGGGCAGTGCCGGATTAAGCCTTGGGGGGCCCTGGGGCACTTAAGACAGAGGGGCCCCGGTGGAGGGGGAGGGTGTATATAAGATTGTGCATACCTCTCAACATGACCCATCTGGGAGGGACAAAATGCTCTCTACCTGGATTTTCATTTTAATATATGATAGGCATCACATGTGTTGAACTATTTCATTGATAAAAAAAGGTATTTAAACAAAAATGACTACAATCATAATTAAGAGGGAAGTCCAGGTAGAGAACATTTTATCCCTCCTGGAATAGGAGGTATAGATTGCGTATACTTAATATAAACCAATGGTGTATATTATATTAATACTAATAGTTTAATAAGGCCTGGGTACTGTTTATATCTCCAACTAATAGAGATACAAATAGAAAAATAAAATCTATAATTTATCTTGCAAAAATACAGCAGCTACAGCATCTGTACTACTAACACACTGGGACATGACTCAGGAGGATGCTCTGTGTGTCTCTCTCTCTCTATACATGAACCCTCTCATTAGATAACAGGTTGCACAGGGCCCTGACACCCAGATGGGGGGAGGAGGAGAAGCTGGGATCCCTGGGTCACTTACAGCTCTCACCCCTCTGCTATCTCTCCTCTGGTCAGGAAGTTCCGTCTGTATCTCATGAAACCTGATACTCCTGTGTCTCTGCCTGCAATGCATACTGGCAGCCTTGTTCTGCTGCTGCACAAGAGGGAGGGCTAGTGATGTCAGTGTGCTCTGGTTGGGGGGCACCTTGATAGCGGGGGCCCGGGGTACTGTATGCCCTGCATCCCCCCCCTTAATCTGGCTATGGTCATGGGCATTACGATGTGTGGCATAATGTGTCATGGGCATTACGGTGTGTGGCATATAATGTTATGGGCATTACGGATTGTGGCATAATGTGTAATGGCCATTATGGTGTGTGGCATAATGTGTCATGGGCATTACAGTGTTTGGCATATTGTGTAATGGAAATTATGGTGTGTGGCATAATATGTAAGGGGCATTATGGAATTCAGTATGAAATCCCGACTGTCGGGATCCCAGCAATCAAAATACAAATGCCAGAATCCCGACAGTTGGAATCCCGACCTCAAGCGCAGCGTGTCCCCTTGCGGGCTTGCTGTGCTCACCACCCTTTGGGCTTGGTGATGAGCTTTGCTCACCACACTATTATATTCCCCCTCGGGTGGTGGCGTGGACCACCACCTGAGTGGGAATACCGGGCGGCGGTCAGGATTTCAACTGCTGGCATTCACCCTGCTGACTGGGTTCCATCGCCAGTATTTGACCGCCGGGATCCTGTCATTTGGGAAATTAACTGCATCTCGCATTAGGGTATGTAGAATAATATATAATGGGCATTACGGTGTGTGGCATAATGTGTAAGGGCAAGAAAAGATGGAATGGAGCACCTGTGTCTTTTAAACTAAAAAGGATGAACCCACGATCGCTACACTCAAGGGGCTGTGTAATCCCCTATTATTGGAAAGGTAGCTAAAAAAAGGGGGACAGAGAGCTGCGCTCATGGGTTCATAACTTGTATCAATACTAGTTATCCACAGAGCCGAAATTTAAAACAAAAAATAAACATTTATTAGACACATTTTATAGTGCATAGAAACACAATAAAAAATATATATACAAATTAAAAATAAAATAAAAAATACAAAATAACAGCCTTGAATGGCTAATTGGTTGTATGTATCTAAAGCCAATAAATATCAGCAACTGATTTAAAAGTTCTCCTGCTACTTGGGTGTCCATTTAAAAATTGGTAACAATGGGGCAGATGTATTAAACTGGAGAAGCCATAAGGAAGTGATAAACCAGGGATAAGTGCAAGGTGATAAACGTACCAGCCAATCAGCTCCTAACTGTTAATTTACATATTGGAGCTGATTGGCTGCTGCGTTTATCACCTTGCACTTATCCCTGGTTTATCACTTCCTTATGCCTTCTCCAGGTTAATACATCTGCCCCAGTGTTCTGTAAGTCTCTTTAACACCTGTTATGTATATGTAGCAATCAGGCAGAGGAACAGTTAGTAACCACAGGAGGATTTGTAATTAATATTACAAATAGTAGTTATGGTATGTCCGGGTGTTACGTTTAGCCGCTAAAGAGACACGGCGGAGTGGAGCTACCCCCTGATCTGAGTGTCCTCGGATATTGTGTTCACGGGGTTACTGGCTGTTAATCTCCAACGTTGTTCATTAGCTGTATATAACGCTGAGTCTCAAGCAGCAAAAGGATGATGCCGACACTGAATTATCAAGTACGTGCTGCCAAGTAGAAGCGGCTCGGCGGTTCCAGCGTTAGGGGCTTGTTGCGGAGTCCCGTATCTTGATCTCGCTGTTGAACTGGACTATTAGCCTCCGTGGTATATTGACGTCTTTTTTACGACTGTAGGATAGAGGAGGGATTCTGACGCGTTTCGTCACGGTCTCACGTGACTTTTTCAAAGGAAACTGCAACAAGCCCCTAACGCTGTAACCACCGAGCTGCTTCTACTTGGCAGCACGTACTTGATAATTCAGTGCCGGCATCATCCTTTTGCTGCTTGAGACTCAGCGTTATATACAGCTAACGAACAACGTTGGAGATTAACAGCCAGTAACCCCGTGAGCACAATATCCGAGGACGAGTGGATCCGGGGGTAGCTCCACTCCGCCGTGTCTCTTTAGTGGCTAAACGTAGCACCCGGACATACCATAACTGCTATTTGTAATATTAATTACAAATCCTCCTGTGGTTACTAACTGTTCCTCTGCCTGATTGCTACAAATATATAACAAGTGTTAAAGAGACTTAGAGAACACTGTTACCATTTTTTAAACGTAAACCCAAGTAGCAGGAGAACTTTTAAATCAGTTGCTGATATTTATTGGCTTTTGATACATACAACCAATTAGCTATTCAAGGCTGTTATTTTGTATTTTATTTTTATTTTGTATATATATATCTCGTAATGTGTAAGGGGCATTATTATAAGAAGGAAAAATTACAAATGTTGTGAGGGGTATGAAGTTTCTTATTGAGAAATTTATAAGGCTATATTAAATGAAGTAAATTGTGTTTATACAGTATGTCATCCTTAGGTTCAATTGTATGGTGAGGAACAGGATTTGCTTCTGTTTGTCCTCATATTTTACAACTGGAAGCCACCAGCACTGGTTTTGCCAAATACATTGACCATAAATAATTTGAATTGGTCCTGGACCACCAATCCAAGGCACATCTGCAGGTGTCCTGAGGCACACATTTTGAGATCCACTGAACTAGTGCATTCTATAAAATAATAGCTAAAATCTGGTTGGTTGCTATGGGTAACTTCTCCACTTGTCCTCTTTAGAAGATTTGGTACATTCCCCCCATAGAGCACATGCCTCACTGGAGGAGACTACAGGGCAATCTTCCCATAATTTCTAGAAAATACCATGGTAGAACAACTCTATATCGAATAGGCTGGAAATATAACTGCATATTTACCAGGGCCGTAACTACCTGTGTGCCAGGTGTGCCTGGCACACAGTGCAGTTGCCCTGAGGGCACAACGGCCAGCGGCATGTAATGAGTCAAATTGACTCATTACAAGCCGCCTCTGCTGTGTGCACCGCACTGTGGAGGAGAGAGCAGCTCCAGAGGCAGGGGAGAAGGAGGAGGAGGGAAGGGGTCTGGAGCCGCAGCAGCGCTATTTCATTGGTAGTAAGCGCCGCTGCAGCTGTCCCCTCTCCTTCCGTATTGTCTGCCAGGCGCTGCTGTGGATGCTGGGATGCGGTTCCTTCATCCCAGCATCCACAGCAGCGCCGGGCAGCCAATACGGAAGGAGAGGGGACAGCTGCAGCGGCGCTTACTACTAATAAAATAGCGCTGCTGCGGCTCCAGCCCCCCTCCCTCCTCCTCCTTCTCCCCTGCCTCCGGAGCTGCCAGCACGAGGAGCCTGACTGCCAGCGGGAGAGATGGTAAGTATATCTCTCTCACTCTCCCTCTCTCTCTGTGTCTCTCTCTCTCTATCTTGTCTGCCGTTATGTGTAAAAAGGGGGACGCTGTCTGCTGCAATGTGTAAAAAGGGGGACTAGCTGCCGTTATGTGTAAAAAGGGGGACTGTGCCTGCCGCAATGTGTAAAAAGGGGGACTGGCTGCCGTTATGTGTAAAAAGGGGTACGCTGTCTGCCGCTATGTGTAAAAAGGGGGGACTGGCTGTCGTTATGTGTAAAAAGGGGGACTGTGCCTGCCACAATGTGTAAAAAGGGGGACTGGCTGCCGTTATGTGTAAAAAGGGGGACGCTGTCTGCCGCAATGTGTAAAAAGGGGGACTGGCTGCCGTTATGTGTAAAAAGGGGGTCTGTGCCTGCCGTAATGTGTAAAAAGGGAACGCTGTCTGCCATAATGTGTAAAAAGGGGACGCTGTCTGCCGTAATGTGTAAAAAAGGGGACGCTCTCTGCCGTAATGTGTAAAAAGGGGACGCTGTCTGCCGTAATGTGTAAAAAGGGGACGCTGTCTGCCGTAATGTGTAAAAAGGGGGACTGTCTGCTGTAATGTGTAAAAAGGGGGACTGTCTGCTATAATGTGTAAAAAGGGGTACTGTCTGCTGTAATGTGTAAAAGGGGCTCTATCTGGTGTAGTGGCGCTACTGTGCAGCGTAATTTGAATAATGGAGACTACTGTGCACTGTAGTATGGATTGGTATTATTTTGTGGCCACGCCCCTTCCCCATGAAGCCACGCTCCTATATATTTTTGCCCCTATCTTGCATTGGGGGGGGGGGTTACCACTGCAGTTTCTTGCACACAGCGCTAAAATACCTAGTTACGGCACTGATATTTACTAACATAATCCAACTGACAAAGTCAGTGATGCATAATATAAACTGCACGAATATTGATAATATATTAGTTTTACTTTAAAAGCATGTTATTATAGTGGGCTTGCCATACTATCCCTTAAAACCAGGACACTCATGAATTACACAGGTTCTGTGGCTGGCTGACTTCAAGCCTACTTTGCACCTCATTTTAAGCAGCCACAGGTTCTGTTTAAAGGAATAGTATGGTTATTTTATATATAAAGTGCTAAATGGAGTTTGAAGTTCAATAGCACCATTTCCTCTAATTTGTTTCATGACTTTGTGCCAGCTTTCTGTATCCTGCATTGTAGCCCAGATGTGAGGGCTCATGTGTAGCATGCGCCTGTTTATTCTGTAGCACTTCTGGGTTAAAATTCTTGTGAGATAGTTAATGCAAACTAGATTTTAAAGTGGCAATCTCCACAGGGAATTACATCACCTGGATTAGTAATTAATGTTGTCATTTCCTCTGACATGGAATACTCAGATGTGTTTTCTTCTTTTGACTAGTAAGAAATAGCATGGAAAATCTATGAAACACACTTTGATTTTCCTACCTGTATATTTAGTTCTTAATCGAGTATACTTATTTTTACAGTACATCCAAAAACTGGTTACTTTACTTTTAACAATAACCTAGGTTTTTTTTGGACAGATAAGAACTATGGGGGTCATTCCGAGTTGATCGCTCGCTAGCATTTTTTAGCAGCCGTGCAAACGCATAGTCGCCGCCCACGGGGGAGTGTATTTTCGCTTTGCAGGAGTGCGAACACCTGTGCAGCAGAGCGCCTGCAAACACATTTTGTGCAAAACAAGAACAGCCCTGTAGTTACTTATCCTGTGCAATGATTGCTGCGATGAGTGACACAGTAATGACGTCAGATGCCCGCCCAGCAAACGCCCGGCCACGCCTATGTTTTTCCAAACACTCCCAGAAAACGGTCAGTTGACACCCATAAACGCCCTCATCCTGTCAATCTCCTTGCGTTCGGCTGTGCGATTGGAATTGTCGCTAGAACCAGTGCAAAACCACAATGGACTTCGTACCCGTACGACGCACGTGCGCATTGTGGTGCATACGCATGCGCAGATTAGCCGTTTTTTTCACCGATCGCTACTCTGCGAACAACGGCAGCTAGCAATCAACTCGTAATGACCCCCTATGAGTAAACAAGACTGTTCCGACATCATTTAGTTCTACTTTAGCTTTCTTTTTAAATGGATCATCCTTCTTACATATTATACAATTGTCACTAGAGTTGATAGGTAAGCAGCTTGTAACCAAACTCATGGACACATTAAAATTCTCAGATAAATCTTGTGTTACCAAGAGGGAAAAGTATCAAACCTAGTGGAGAAGTTACCCATAGCCAGGGGTGCTAAGAGGGGTGGGGGTTGGGCATTTACTATTTACCCGGCCTCGGCCACCTGTATGGAGATCACACACCTGCTTCTCGGTGGTGCAGATTGTCATGGCCATGCTTCCCAATGTAACCATGTCACCTCTGTATTTCCCATCTCTGTTGTATGTCTCCGCAGCCCAGCCCATAGCAACTAACCAGCTTCTACCTATAATTATATAGAATGTACTTGTTAAATGTTCACCAGAAGCTGATTAGTTGTTATTGACAATTTATCCACTTCTATACTCTTTAGATTAGAAGGTTTGATACATTACTCCTTAGGTCACAATATGAATTATTGCCATGCACTCTGCAAATAAGTTATATATGTCTGGTTCTCACATTGCACCAATTGCCTACATTCAGTGGAAGCAACAATTTTCTAGGCTGAGCTAACATGCAGCTTGCTAATTCAATGGGAATCAGGGCATTGTGATTATAGGGGGTGGTGGCACATTTTCCAGCAGTATACCTAGCCAGGGCCATGGAAAGCAGTGCTGGGCCTTAGTACTGCTGGAGGCGTGGCCTAAGTGGGGGCATGTCCATCTCCCCCACAAAAAAAGAATTCTATAACTTTAAAATCAATCGGGCGGCTGCTTGCACTCCACAGGGGGACACCATTCAGGTCTGGGGGAAAGGCAGGAGAGGTGTGAGCAAGGGCGTAGCTACCATAGGTGTAGGGAGTGCAGCTGCTTTGGGGCCCAAAGCTGAGAAGGGCCCACCTTCCCTGTCAAAGTTACATGTGTTATATACATTTTTACCTTTGGGTGATACTTAGGAGACCTTACAAACTTATGCCTTAGGGTCTAGAATAAATCTATATACCCCTGGAACTGCTCATTGTAAAGTGGTATAAAATTAACTGGAGGGCATTATAATGTTGCATAATATGAACTGGGGGCACTGTAATATGGTATACTATAAAATGGAGACACTATAGTATGGTATAATATGAACTGGGGGCACTCTATGTCATAATGTGAATTGGGGGTACCGTGTTGCATAATGTGTACTGGCAGCCCTACAGTGTGACATGATGTGAATTGGGGGTACTGTGTTGCATAATGTGTACTGGCAGCCCTACAGTGTGACATGATGTGAATTGGGGGTACCGTGTTGCATAATGTGTACTGGCAGCCCTACAGTGTGACATGATGTGAATTGGGGGTACCGTGTTGCATAATGTGTATTGGCAGCCGTACAGTGTGACATGATGTGAATTGGGGGTACCGTGTTGCATAATGTGTACTGGCAGCCCTACAGTGTGACATAATGTGAATTGGGGTTACTGTGTTGCATAATGTGTACTGACAGCCATACAGTGCAACATAACAGTAATTAGGGCACTACTATAGTTCATAAAGTAAAATAGAGCACTACTATGGGGCATAACATTATCTAAGGCACTACTATGGCTCAGAAAATGAACTAGGACACTTTTATGGGGCATATAATTAACAAATGCTCCAGAGACGTGTCTCTCTAGAAGCATTGGGATAGGGGCCCTTTCAAAATGTTGCTATATGGCCCTCAGTGTTCTGGCTATGCCCCTGGGTGTGAGGGAGCCCTACATCTTACCTTGCTTGCACCTGGCTAGCACCATCTTCCCACCCAGTGATATTTGGGAAGATGGTGCATGTGCACTAGAGAACAAAGACTGTGGCACAATGCCAGAGTTTTTGTTTCAATGTACAATGCGATCTTCCCGAAAATGTCACTGGGAAGATGGCGGAGGAGGGAGCTGCTTCTCAGATATATCTAAGTACACTCGAGGGGGTAGGGGAGTGTGTGTCCCCCATCCTCTCAGCACCACTGTACCTAGCCCACAAATCACTCTGTGATCTGGTGAATACTCACTCATCCCCAAGTACAAGCGGCACGTTCCTAACATAAGGGTATATTTACTAACAATCATATTTCTGCTGATTTCAACTGAGCTCAATCTCGGCTGACATCGGCAGTGTGAGATTGCAACTTTTTGAGAAAAAACACAGTAATTTACTGAACTACCGTGTTTTTTCAATTCAAGTTCACCGATGTCGGTGTAATTAGTATTGCCAGCAATGTTTTACGGGAGAAAATAGTAAAACACTGCTGGACTTAACACAATAAAGCCCAGCCGGATCAGTGAGATTTGTGCAGGGCTTCATTGTGTACAGTATGTGAAAGAGTTAAAAAAAAAATTAGCGTAGGGTCCCCCCTCCTAAGCATAACCAGCCTCAGGCTCTTTGAGACGGTCCTGTTTGTTAAAATACCGGGGGGAAATTGCGTAGGGATCCCCAGTATTTATACAACCAGTATCAGGCTCTTGGACTGGTCCTGGTTCCAAAAACAAAAGACGTAGGGGTCCCCCGTATTTTTTAAACCAGCACCGGGCTCCACTAGCCAGGGAGATAATGCCACAGCCGGGGGACACTTTTATATTGGTCCCTGCAGCCGTGGCATTACCCCCCCCCCCAACTAGTCACCCCTGGCCGGGGTTCCCTGTGGGGAGTGGGGACCTCTTAAATCAAGGGGTCCTCCCTTCCAGGCACCCAAGCGCCAGGGGTGAAGCCGAGGCTGTCCCCCCATCTGTGGGCAGTGGATGGAGGGCTGATAGCCAATAAAAGTGTAAAAAAAAAGAATATTGTCTTTTGCTGTGGAACTACAAGTCCCAGCAAGCCTCCCCGCATGCTGGTACCTGGAGAACCACAAGTACCAGCATGCGGGGAATTATTGGGCCCGCTGGTACCTGTAGTTCCACAACAAAAGAAATACCCAACAAAAAACACAACACACACCGTGATAGTACAGGATTATTTACACAAACATGCACACTTACACACTCACACATACTTACCTAGTGTCCCACGGAGCCCATCGGTCCCCTTGTCTAGTAGAATCCACGGGGTACCACTAAAGTGGATCCATGTTTACACATGGATCCCCTTTCCCCGAATGCCGGGACCTCTCGTGACTGCTGTCACTAGAGGACCCAGCAGCCAATCAGGGAGCACTATGTTTTAGCGCTCTCCTGATTGTGCGCTCCTGGCCTGTAAATCAGATGGAGCGCTCCGGCTATAATGGAGGATGATCTCAATTAACCTTGTGGTTAGCCGCAGACCGCAATGATTTAAGGGGTCCCCACTCCACCCAGGGAACTTCAGCCAGGTGGTGTTGGTGGGGGGAGGGGGGGTAATGACACGGCCACAGGGACCAATATAAAAGTGTCCCCCTGGCTGTGGCATTATCTCCCTGGCTAGTGGAGCCCAGTGCTGGTTTCAAAACTACGTCTTTTGTCCCCCATATTTTTGGAACCAGGACTGGTCCAAGAGCCCGATGCTGGTTGTATAAATATGGGGGAACCCTATGCAATTTCCCCCCGGTATTTTAACAACCAGGACTGGCTCAAAGAGCCCGAGGCTGGTTATGCTTAGGAGGGGGGACCCCACGCAATTTTTATTTTTTATTTTTAACTCTTTCACACACATTTACATAGAGAAGCATCCCGGATCTCACTGATCTGTGCATAACTATCAAAACACGCCAGCCAAAAGCAGTTCTATTTGAAAGTTCCATTTCTGTACGAAATCCATGCTTTCCCAGCAGTGTTTGGCTATTGTCGGCAGTGATTGCAAATATGAATTCTTAGTAAATTCTCGTGTTGTATAAAATAACAGCCGCGTTTGACTGATGGTCTGTTGATTCGTATTTGTGTGGTCTGCAGTGTATCTCAATACGAATAGCCCCAACACTGCAGAGATTTGTGTTTAGTGAATTCCCGAGAAGCCACTTAGAAATAAAAAAGCAAACTTAAATGGAATCGGGACCTTAATAAATTTCCACCATGATTCCTAGTTAATGTTAGTGTGTCAGCACCAATGGACATAAGACCTATGAACAATAGAGCTTTTCAAGTGCCAGTTTGGCACCATCCTTAGTCATGCCTCATGAAGGGGGAGATGTACTAAGCTGTAGAGAGTGATAAAGTGGAGAGAGATAAACTACAAGCCAATCAGATCCTATCATTTTCAAACACAGCCTGTAACATGACAGCTAGGAGCTGATTGGCTTGTACTTTATCTCTCTTCACTTTGTCACTCTCCAAGGCTTAGTACATGTCTCCTGAAATTACATGTTCCTATTGATAGGCTGCACTCTCATAAGTAACAGTCCTGGGCAGAATCAGTGTTAGGTAACAGGTGTATAAGTGCAGCTTCCCAATACTTGAGTACTTCTACTCTCATTTCTTTCATTTATTTAGCATTTTCATTTTATTAGGCTTAAATGTGAACTGGTTAGAACATCCTTTTGTAATAATATAGTTTACAATTGTAATTTGAAGATAAGGTGGAAACCTGGGAGCAGGACACTGCGTTCTAGATTAAATGGGTCTTGGTGACATTGTTGCTTCCTCATAACATCATTGTGTCCATTGTACTACAAGTAAGGCACACGGTCACATGATGTCCTATAACATATCATTTAGAAAGTCCTTATCAGCCTGCCCCAGCTTGTCATGTCACTGCACCGGCAGCAAATATTTTGTCTGTTAATAAACATATTTGTTTATGCCAAAACATTTTAGCACCCTGCAACTCTAACTTTGGAGGCAGTAAAATTAGAATATGCAATAAAGATATGATAAAGATTGCCCTGTTGATAAATGTTGGTCGTTTTTCTGTAAAAAAAAATATCACAGAAGGTTATAATCTGCCAATAGATTAAGTTTTGTGGATAAATGCCAGGAGTAGCCATGTATGGGAATACGTTGTACATAATAAAACAATGGCTTATAACATGAGTAGTAAGGGCAGCAGCTACAACCAGTCACAGCTACAGTATGACCTCTATGTGTAATCAGTGGCAAACGCAGGATTTGCATGGGGGGGTTTCCAGAACTGGGCGGAGCCAATCACGGGGGTGCGGACTGAGGTGACCCAGTATATGCTGGGTCCGTAAAACTAGTGTGTCTGTGTGTGTGTGTGTGTGTGTGTGTGTGTGTGTGTGTGTGTGTGTGTATATATATATATATATATATATATCTACATATATCTACACACATATATATATATATATATATATATACATACACACACACATACATATACACATATACATAGCATATTAAACATGCATACATATATATATATATATATATATATATATATGTACACACACATACAGTACACATGTATATATATCGTGTGTGTGTGTGTTTATATGTATGTATGTATATATATACATGTGTATATATGTATGCACATGAATATATATATATACTATAATTAAAATAAAGTAAACTTTTATTGCACTTACAAGTGCCACCAGGAAGACAGCAGGCTGCAGAGAACGCTAGACAGCCATTAATAATACTCATGCAGCTAAAAAAAAAACACACAAAAAAAATATTTTTTTTTTTTTTTTTTTTTAGTGGAGGGGGTTTCTGGGTGCTCGGAAACCCCCCTGGGTGCGCCACTGGTAATGCAGGCGTTTATTTTCTCTTTTATCATGAAAGTAGCAGCCAAACCTGCTTAATAAAGTCTACAAAAAGTCCTAAATAACTTCTAAACAGACCAGGTTGGTGTTTCTGCAGTCACAGGGTAGGTGGAAGGTAATTAAAGAGGGGTTCACACAGAGGCTGGCTTGGAAGGAGGGCAGGGTGCCAAAATTTAAGTGATCCAGGGCCGCCTTGCTGCGGGAGGCAAACAGAGGTTTGACTGCTTCCGATTGCTCTGAGTTATAACGTTTAACCCCCCTGCCTGTCTATTGAACAGCAGGGGCTAGCAGAAAATGTCTGCCCCCATAGCAGGCTTTAAGAAATGGCCACCGCTGACTAATGGGGAGCCAGGTGTCCTTTCCCTGGACCCTAGGGGCTGGAGAGTGGATAAAGGTTTCAGGGGCTATTGGAGGAGTTCGGCTGCTTTTCCTTCTGCTGGAGTATGTTCAGGGAGGGGGCGGCAGAGGCCAGTACAGTTAGGAGCAGTCTAGAATAGTGCTATGAGAACTCCCTGAATAAAGAGTGAACGTCTGGGCCAGCTTCACCTCTGGAGAGATTGTATTGGGAGTCAGCAGCTGTCTGCAAACTAAAGCAGATAAAAACTATTACACTAGTATTGTACTGTATAGCTCCACCTCTGCCCCCACATTGTCCCCACTGACTCCGTGCATTCCCCCTGTGCCCCCACCCTGTGTACACTGGTACTATGCGGCCCCACCTGTGTCCAGGGCCGGTTCCAGCCCTTGCGGCCGCCCAGGCGAAAATAGGGGCGTGGCTGCATAAAGGGGTGAAGTCAATGTACCCCCAGTAGTATTGCCCCCGTTTGAGCCCCCAGGAGTATTGCCCCCATTTGTGCTCCCAGTAGTATTGCCCCCGTTTGTGGCCCCAGGAGTATTGCCCCCGTTTGTACCTCTTTAAAAAAAAAATGAATACTTACCATCCTCGCTCCTGATGCCCGACCGCTGCTGCCCTCCGTCTCTGGCCGCTGGCGCCGCTCCTCTGATTTATGGGCGAGACGTCATGACTTCTCTCCCATAGAATCGCATAGACACTAGAGGTCAATCATGACCCCTAGTGTCTAAATGCCGCTCCCACAATGCAGTGCGGTGCGCGATGACTTCATCGCGCACCGCACAGCAGTACCAGCACTGGGGGGGGCACCACCAGTAGTGGATCTTGCCACGGCGGCGGCGCCCTCCGGAAGGCCGCACCCCGGGCAAAAATCCTGTGTGCCCGTTGCAAGATCCGCTACTGCCTGTGTCCACTGACACCATGCAGCATCCCCCTGTGCCCTCACCCTGTGTACATTGGTACTATTCATCCAAACCTGTGCCCACTGACACCATGCATCCCCCCTGTGCTGCCATCCTGTGTACACTGGTACTATGCAGCGCACCTATGCCCACTGACACCGTGCATTCCCTCTGTGAACCAACCCTGTGTACACTGGTACTATGGAGCCCACCTGTGCCCACTGACACCATGCATCCCCCCTGTGTCCCCACCCTGTGTACAATGGTACTATGCAGCCAACCTGTGCCCACTGACACCATGCATCCCCCCTGTGTCCCCACCCTGTGTACAATGGTACTATGCAGCCCACATGTGCCCACTGACACCATGCATTCCCTGTGCCCTCACCCTGTGTACACTGGTACTATGCAGCCAACCTGTTCCCACTGACACCATGCATCCCTTCTGTGTCCCCACCCTGTGTACACTGGTACTATGCAGCCCCACCTGTGCCCACTGACACCGTGCAGCACACCTGAACATCATCAGCAACTTTTTAGGTGCTATAGTTTTTGACAAAAAACCCATTTGTGTACATTACCTCCATAAACTATAAACTGATGCTCACCCTGCGTACATGTAGTTGCTGAAATGAGTTACAGTACTGTGTCATCTGTATGCTCCTGGAACAGTGATGTTAATGGTTTATTGTGATTTATGAATTGCTTATTCCTGCGCGTCAGTGTTGTGAATGTGTTTGTTTGATCTGCATCTTCGCTTCGTGTGCCGAGCTGTGAAAATCCACTTTGTGCAGTCTCTGCGCAACCCAGGACTTACTCCTCCAGTGAGAATAGGCTGATCAGGTCCAGTACTGACGTCACACACTCGGCAGACCATCGCCTTAAAACCACCCTAAAGTCTATTTATACGGCAGCAGGTATTCTGATTCGACCTACTGTACGCTGGTAGGTTCTTGGGTAAATAAGGCTGTAGAAGCCTGGGCGGAACAGTTATCCTCAGGTCTGCAGTCCGGAGTACCTACAGAGGAACTGGTAAATTTGGCTGAACACATCCATGAGTCGGCTATTTAGCTAGGAGAGGCTTCAAGAGATACAGAAACCGTCGGATCAAAAATCTCTGCATTGGCGGTGTCGGTTCGTAGAGCACTATGGTTTCGGCAATGGCAGGCTGATGCCAAATCTAAGAAGGCAGTGGAAGCTATTCCCTTCATGGGCGAATTTTTGTTTGGTCCGGAACTGGGCAGACTGATCTCTAAAGCTACTGGAGGTAAGTCTACCTTTCTTCCTTCAGCTGCTTCTGCCCCTTGTAAGACGTACTCGGGACCTTCATGTCGGTCCTTTCGAGTACTCACAAAATTCGGAAGAAGGACTAGAGGGGGTGCTATTAGCTCCAGAGGTAATAGAGGACGAGGTCGTACTACTCCAACAACCTCTCCCAACCAGGACCCCAAGACCTCTGCAAAGCCCAGTGCATGGCGGGCTTCCGTCACTCCTGGGGATCCGCGTGTGGAGGAGCACCTGCACAGATGCCTGGGTTCGGGATGTAGTTACTCAGGGATACAAAATCAATATCCAATTTCACCCGCCTCCTCGCTTCTTTACAACAAGTTTGCCAGCTTCTGTAGAGAGGCAAAGAGTCCTTCAAATGGCAATCAACAAGATCTTGACATCAGGTGTGGTGGTTTCCGTCCCGAACCATCAACAGAAAAAGAGTTTATTCCATCTTTTTTGTGGTTCCGAAGCCGGACAGATCTGTCAGACCTATCCTGAACTTGAAGACTCTCAATCCCTTTTTGCGAGTATTCAAGTTCAAGATGGAATCCCTTCGTTCAGTTATTGCTGTACTGGACGAGGAAGGATTCATGGTGTCGATGGACTTAAAAGGCTCCTATCTTCACATTCCGATCCGGCCTCCTCACCAGGAATATCTGCGGTTTGCTGTTCAGGATGCAAACTTCCAATTTCAGGCTCTACCCTTCGGACTATCCTCTGCTTCACGTGTATTCACAAAAGTCATGGCGGTCATGATGGCACAGATACGTACACAGGGGGTGAACATCATTCCTTATCCCGACGATCTTCTGATGCGGGACATTGCCTTGACTCATCAACTTCTCATTCAGCACGCCTGGATCATAAACTTTCAGAAATCTCCACTTCAGCCGTCTCAAAGACTTCAGTTTTTGGGGATGATCCTGGACACGGTTATCCAGGGGGTTTTCCTACCACAGGACAAGATACACTCCAGTCAACTGATGGTGCGTTCGGTTCTACAGCTTCGCAAGTTGTCGGTACACTTATACATTTGGCTTTTAGGCAGGATGGTAGCCACTTTTGAAAGCACTGCCATTCAGAAGATTCCATTTGCGTACGTTTCAACTAGACCTTCTCTCCCAGTGGTCCGGATCACACCTATTTCTTCATCAGAGGGTGCGACTGGCTCCCAATACTCGCAATTCTCTCCTGTGGTGGACCAGATCATCAAACCTCTCACAGGGGAGACGTTTTGCAATATCAGACTGGACGCTGATCACCAAGGATGCCAGTCTGAGAGGTTGGGGAGCAGTAAGATTGGATCATCAGTTTCAGGGTCGATGAACGCCACAGGAAGCGAAGTTGTCCATCAACATTCTAGAATTGAGAGTAATATACAGTGCTCTGCCCTTGCTCAAAGATCGGGCAATCTGCAATCAATCGGACATCGCCATGGTAGTGGCATACATAAATCGACAAGGAGGTACTCGCAGCAGGGGTGGTATTTAGGTTGCCAGCTGTTGGGATCCCTGCGCACAGTATACCGGCGCCGGAATACCAACACCCGGCATACCGACACCTTTTCTCTCTCTTGGGGGTCCATGACCCACCTGGAGGGAGAATAGATAGCGCGGCGCGCGTAGTGTTAATATTTAGCACTATAGGTAATCTACAGTATAGACTATATCAAACATATTTAAATAATATAAATAAGTTAAGTGGTCAGGAAAAGGTTAATCATACAATAATAAATAAATACACATACATAATAGAAAAGTACTTTGCTTTCTAAGGACACATTCTTCCACCTCATGGTAAGGCTCCTGTCTCTTCTTCCTGGTAGCTACTCTCTGGTCCAGTGCACTGATTGAGAACTCAGATTCACACTACCAGCAAACTTGGTAGAAGAAGCTGCTACCACTGGGCATGTGCAGCATTTCTGCTCTGTCTCTTAAACGGTGGCAGCAGCTCTAGTAATTATATTATATACCATTGCTATTGTCATAAATTGAGCCACTTTCCAAGAGGAGGTGGTTTATCAGGCAACTGGAAACCCCCCTGCGTTTGCCTATGCTCTCCATAGCTTGATATATCTGGGCATTAATTTGCAACATTATAGGCTCATTAAGCAACTCCATGGAGATGTCATAAGCAGGGCCGGCTCCAGGCCTACTAGCACCCTGAGCGAGAAAATATAAAAGCGCCCCCCCCCCGCCCCCCCCCCAACACCCGTTCCAGGAACAGTGGACGTGGCCTCCTGGAAAAGTGGGTGTGGCCTTGTAACTTCATATTATCAGACTATAAATATATTTTCACACCCTCTCTACGCACACAATTAGCAGCCTTACACATAACAGCCACAGTAGTGTTCCTTACACACAATGTCTCCAGTATAGTGCCAGATACACATAATGGGGAGATTCAAATGTTTGAATAGTCAGTTGGGAGTCTGTTTTTTCCTATCTAATAGACAGGGGAAAAAAGACACCCAACCAACTTTTCAAACATTTGAATCTACCCCATTGTCTCCAGTATAGTGCCAGATACACATAATGTACAGTGCCAGATAGATATGATATGCCCCCCAGCAGTGCCAGCTACACATGACATGCCCCGCAGCAGTGCCAGCTACACATGACATGCCCCGCAGCAGTGCCAGCTACACATGACATGCCCCGCAGCTGTGCCAGCTACACATGACATGCCCCCAGCAGTGCCAGCTACACACAATATGCCCCCCAGCAGTGCCAGCTACACATGATAGGGTTCACTTTTTAGGGCAGGGTGCTGATCACAGGGAGGGCACATTTTTAAGTTAGGAGGGCAAAATGATGTACATACTGTAATGCTTGGTGCTCACCTACTCACATGCCAGAGCATGGACAGTGAGCGCCATCGGCGCGCAGCAAAAATTTAGGGGCGTTGCTTCGTGGGGAAGGTGCATGGCCACATAATAGTGGCAATTCGCATTACACCACACAGTAGTGCAGCTAATATACATTGCACCAGGTAGAACCTCCTACACACTTTGCGCCAGGCAGAGTACGTCAGACACATTGCACCAGGCAGAGCACTGAGACACATTGCGCCAGGCAGTGCTCTGAGACACATTGCGCCAGGCAGAGCACTGAGATACATTGCGCCAGGCAGAGCACTGAGACACATTGCCTAGCCACAGACGTTTAGCGGGAACACTACATAATATGCTCCCCAGCCGTGCCAGCTACACGTGACACGCCCCCCAGCCGTGCCAGCTACACATGACATGCCCCACAGCAGTGCCAGCAACACGTGACATGCCCCCCAGCAGTGCCAGCAACACGACATGCCCCCCCAGCAGTGCCAGATACACATGACATGCCCCCCAGCAGTGCCAGCTACACGTGACATGCCCCCCAGCAGTGCCAGATACATAAATGCCCCCACAGTGCCAGATAAAAAAATGCCCCCACAGTGCCAGATAAATAAATGCCCCCACAGTGCCGATATGCCCCCCAGCAGTGCCAGATATATAAATGCCCCCACAGTGCCAGATAAATAAATACCCCCACAGTGCCAGATAAATAAATGCCCCCACAGTGCCAGATACATAAATGCCCCCACAGTGCCATATAAATATATGCCCCCACAGTGCCAGATAAATAAATGCCCCCACAGTGCCAGATATGCCCCCTCAGTGCCAGATACATAAATGCCCCCACAGTGCCAGATACATAAATGCCCCCAGTGCCAGATATATAAATGCCCCCACAGTGCAGATATGCCCCTAAATGCCAGATACATAAATGCCCCCACAGTGCAGATATGCCCCCCAGTGCCAGATACATAAATGCCCCCACAGTGCCAGATATGCCCCCACAGTGCAGATATGACCCCACAGTGCCAGATGCCCCCACACAGTGCCAGTGCCCCCACAGTGCAGATGACCCCACAGTGCCAGATATGCCCCCACAGTGCAGATATGACCCCACACAGTGCCAGTGCCCCCACAGTGCAGATGACCCCACAGTGCCAGATATGACCCCACAGTGACAGATGTGCCCCCACACAGTGCCCAATGATCCATAAATGCCCCCCACAATACCTGCGGCGGTGCTGGGAGGGGGAGTGCTGCTGTCTGAGGGCGCGGGACTGGAGGACTTATCCCAAACGGTTGAGTGCCCCATGCACGCAGCGCGGCGCCGGCGTCTGACGTCATAGCGTGCACACACAGTTAAAGGCCGGGGAGAGCTGCAGTGCACAGGGCCAGCTCCAGGTACGAATATGGCGGCGCCCATTAAGGGTGGCGCCCCGTGCGGCCGCTCAAGTCGAACATGCCTTGAGCCGGCCCAGGTCATAAGTGCAGCTGCACATAAAGGATTTAATTAGGAACATTATAGGCTCATCTAGACAGTTTCTTCAAATATCTCCAATGACCCATTTGCATCCGCTTGTGGTTGATAGTTGACTGCACTGTCCCATTAGGTGTGAGATTTAGTTTTTAACCAATACTATGCTGTTCCCAAGCTCATAAGTCATATAATATAGTAGTCATGCTAAAAGTCTGCCAATGCTATGTACTAAACTTCCCTTATCTTTGTCCAGTCACTAACCTTCTGCCGGTGTGCTGTGCCATGCCAGGCCTCTGAAGGTATATGCCAGAGACAGCAAAAGCACAGCCCTAATATAGGCAGTTGCTATTATGACATCACAGCATGACCTCACACACCCCACCAGACCGACCAAGGCTGGTTATTTCCGATTTGAGGCCCCTGTTGTCTTTTACATGACTGACCTAAAAGAAATGTGATTTCACTTCTTATTTAAAAGTATTACATTCAGATCAGAATATTATTATTACTACTAGCGTTTGCCCGCGGCTTTGCTCGTGTGGATGGCTGCTATTGCTTAGTGGAACAAATTTTTCAAAGACAGCAGTAACATCTATTTATATTTTATATTGTACAAATTAATCACAAAATGTCTTTGTAAACAATATTTGCTGTTTTTCTTCAGGGACTAACACAAAAAGATGCTTGGGGCTACTAACACGTGAGCAAGCCACGTAAAGCTGCCCATGGGAGAAGCAGTTGATCCTAAGATATATGCCTGCGGTTGTAGTATGGTATGCCGGCGGCCGGGCTCCCGGCGACCAGCATACCGGCGCCGGGATCCCGACCGCCGGCATACCGACAGCGTGGCGAGCGCAAATGAGCTCCTTGCGGCCTCGTTGCGCTCGCCACGCTGCGGCCATGCTATTTATTCTGCCTCCAGGGGGATCGTGGACCCCCACGAGGGAGAATATCTGTCGGTATACCAGGTGTCGGGATTCCGACGCCGGTATACTGTGCGCCGTGATCCCGACATTCGGCAACCTGAAGACCACCCATGCCTGCAGCCCTGAGTGTTTGCCCCTGTGACTTATTGATCATCATAGCAAGACAGATGCTTACAGGAACTGCAAGGGCTTGGATTGAAAAAAAAAATTGATGGGGATAAGGGGTATAAACACAGTCTCACCTGCACCACATCCCGTTAGAATCTCTTCCTGTATTAAGTTCCTCTGCAGAGCAGTCACTTTAAGTCGGGTTCTGTTGTATAACCTGGGCAGAGTCAAGTTCCGCAGAAGCATGATCGGAACACCAACTTTCTGTGCAGTGCTGTACGCTGGAAGTCCAGCTGCACTAAGTGAGCTTACAAATTCCACTCATACTAGCAAACATTTCTAATAAACAACCTATAATTATATTTAAAGGATGATTCTATTTAAAACTAATATCATACCTTACAGATCATAAAGAATTGCGGAAATTGCTGATTAAACAGTAAAGGACTTGATTCTACATCAGACGCAGTTGTGCAATTTATATTTCTCTAACGTCCTAGTGGATGCTGGGGACTCCGTCAGGACCATGGGGAATAGCGGCTCCGCAGGAGACAGGGCACATCTAAAGAAAGCTTTTAGGATCACATGGTGTGTACTGGCTCCTCCCCCCATGACCCTCCTCCAAGCCTCAGTTAGGTTTTTGTGCCCGTCCGAGCAGGGTGCAATCTAGGTGGCTCTCCTAAAGAGCTGCTTAGAAAAAGTTTTTTTTTAGGTTTTAAATCTCAGTGAGTCCTGCTGGCAACAGGCTCACTGCATCGAGGGACTTAGGGGAGAGATTTTCAACTCACCTGCGTGCAGGATGGATTGGAGTCTTAGGCTACTGGACATAGCTTCAGAGGGAGTCGGAACACAGGTCATCCTGGGGTTCGTCCCGGAGCCGCGCCGCCGACCCCCCTTACAGATGCTGAAGATCGGAGGTCCGGAAACAGGCGGCAGAAGACTCTTCAGTCTTCATGAAGGTAGCGCACAGCACGGCAGCTGTGCGCCATTGTTGCTACACACTTCTCACTGACCAGTCACGGAGGGTGCAGGGCGCTGCTGGGGGCGCCCTGGGCAGCAATATTAAATACCTTTAGTGGCAAAGAATACATCACATATAGCCATTAAGGCTATATGTATGTATTTAACCCAGGCCAGATTTCTCAAAACCCGGGAGAAAAGCCCGCCGGAAAAGGGGCGGAGCTTATTCTCCTCAGCACTCAGCGCCATTTTCCTGCTCAGCTCCGCTGTGAGGAAGGCTCCCAGGACTCTCCCCTGCACTGCACTACAGAAACAGGGTAACAAAGAGAAGGGGGGCATAAATTGGCGATATTTATATATTAAAAGCGCTTATAACAAAAACAACACCTTTTAGGGTTGTTTATATACATTTATAGCGCTTTTGGTGTGTGCTGGCAAACTCTCCCTCTGTCTCCCCAAAGGGCTAAGGGGGTCCTGTCTTCGATTAGAGCATTCCCTGTGTGGCTGCTGTGTGTCGGTACGTGTGTGTCGACATGTATGAGGACGATGTTGGTGTGGAGGCAGAGCAATTGCCGGTAATGGTGATGTCACCCCCTAGGGAGTCGACACCGGAATGGATGGCTTTAGTTATGGAATTACGTGATAATGTTAGTACATTACAAAAGTCAGTAGACGAAATGAGACGGCCGGAAAACCAGTCAGTACCGGCTCAGGCGTCTCAGACACCGTCAGGGGCTGTAAAACGTCCCTTACCTCAGTCAGTCGACACGGGTACCGACACAGATGAATCTAGTGTCGACGGTGAAGAAACAAACGTATTTTCCAACAGGGCCACACGTTATATGATCACGGCAATGAAGGAGGCTTTGCAGATCTCTGATACTGCTGGTACCTCAAAAAGGGGTATTATGTGGGGGGTGAAAAAACTACCTGTAGCTTTTCCAGAATCAGAGGAATTGAATGACGTGTGTGATGAAGCGTGGGTTAACCCAGATAGAAAACTGCTAATTTCTAAGAAGTTATTGGCATTATACCCTTTCCCACCAGAGGTTAGGACGCGCTGGGAAACACCCCCTAGGGTGGATAAGGCGCTCACACGTTTATCAAAGCAAGTGGCGTTGCCGTCTCCTGATACGGCCGCCCTCAAGGATCCAGCGGATAGGAGGCTGGAAACTAACCTGAAAAGTATATACACTCATACTGGTGTTATACTGCGACCGGCAATAGCCTCAGCCTGGATGTGCAGTGCTGGGGTAGTGTGGTTGGATTCCCTGACTGAAAATATTGATACCCTGGATAGGGACAGTATTTTATTGACTCTAGAGCAATTAAAGGATGCGTTTCTTTATATGCGAGATGCTCAGAGGGATATTTGTACTCTAGCATCAAGAGTAAGTGCGATGTCCATATCTGCCAGAAGAAGTTTATGGACGCGACAGTGGTCAGGTGGTGCGGATTCCAAAAGGCATATGGAAGTGTTGCCATATAAAGGAGAGGAATTATTTGGGGTCGGTCTATCGGATCTGGTGGCCACAGCAACTGCCGGCAAATCCACTTTTTTACCTCAGACCCCCTCCCAACAGAAAAAGACACCGTCTTTTCAGCCGCAGTCCTTTCGCTCCTATAAAAACAAGCGAGCAAAAGGACAGTCTTATCTGCCGCGAGGCAGAGGAAAGGGTAAGAGAGGGCAGCAAGCAGCCCCTGCCCAGGACCAGAAGCCCGCCCCGGGTTCTACAAAGCCATCAGCATGACGCTGGGGCTTTACAAGCGGACTCAGGAGCGGTGGGGGGTCGACTAAAGATTTTCAGCAATCAGTGGGCTCGCTCACAGGTGGACCCGTGGATCCTGCAGATAGTATCTCAGGGTTACATGTTGGAGTTCGAAAGGTCTCCCCCTCGCCGGTTCCTAAAGTCTGCTTTACCAACGTCTCCCTCAGAAAGGACGACGGTATTGGAAGCCATTCACAAGCTGTATTCTCAGCAGGTGATAGTCAAGGTACCCCTCCTACAACAGGGAAAGGGGTATTATTCCACACTATTTGTGGTACCGAAGCCGGACGGTTCGGTAAGACCTATTCTAAATCTGAAATCCTTGAACCTGTACATACAGAAATTCAAGTTCAAGATGGAGTCACTCAGAGCAGTGATAGCGAATCTGGAAGAAGGGGACTTCATGGTGTCCCTGGACATAAAAGATGCTTATCTGCATGTCCCAATTTACCCCTCACACCAAGGGTATCTCAGGTTCGTGATACAAGACTGTCATTATCAGTTTCAAACGCTGCCGTTTGGTTTGTCCACGGCCCCTCGGGTCTTTACCAAGGTAATGACCGAAATGATGGTTCTTCTACGAAGAAAAGGCGTATTAATTATCCCTTACTTGGACGATCTCCTGATAAGGGCAAAGTCCAGAGAACAGCTGGAAGTCGGTGTAGCACTAACCCAAGTAGTGCTTCAGCAACACGGGTGGATTCTGAATCTTCCAAAATCTCAATTGACCCCGACAACACGTCTGCTGTTCCTGGGAATGATTCTGGACACGGTTCAGAAAAAGGTGTTTCTCCCGGAGGAGAAAGCAAGGGAGTTATCCGAACTGGTCAGGAACCTCCTAAAACCAGGAACTGTGTCAGTACATCAATGCACAAGAGTCCTGGGAAAGATGGTGGCTTCTTACGAAGCAATTCCATTCGGCAGATTCCATGCACGAACATTTCAGTGGGATCTGCTGGACAAATGGTCCGGATCGCATCTGCACATGCATCAGCGGATAACACTGTCACCAAGAACAAGGTTGTCTCTCCTGTGGTGGTTGCAGAGTGCCCATCTGTTAGAGGGCCGCAGGTTCGGCATACAGGACTGGGTCCTGGTGACTACGGATGCCAGCCTACGGGGCTGGGGAGCAGTCACACAGGGAAGAAACTTCCAGGGTGTATGGTCAGACCTGGAGACGTCTCTTCACATAAATATACTGGAGCTAAGAGCGATATGCAATGCTCTAAGCTTGGCAAAACCGCTGCTTCAGGGTCAGCCGGTGTTGATCCAGTCGGACAACATCACGGCAGTCGCCCACGTAAACAGACAAGGCGGCACGAGAAGCAGAAGAGCAATGACAGAAGCTGCAAGGATTCTTCGCTGGGCGGAAAATCATGTCATAGCACTGTCAGCAGTGTTCATCCCGGGAGTGGACAACTGGGAAGCAGACTTCCTCAGCAGACACGACCTTCACCCGGGAGAGTGGGGACTTCATCCGGAAGTTTTCCACATGATTGTGAACCGTTGGGAAAAACCAAAGGTGGATATGATGGCGTCTCGCCTCAACAAAAAACTGGACAGATATTGCGCCAGGTCAAGAGACCCTCAGGCAATAGCTGTGGACGCTCTGGTAACACCATGGGTGTACCAGTCAGTGTATGTGTTTCCTCCTCTGCCTCTCATACCAAAGGTACTGAGAATTATTCGGAAAAGGGGAGTAAGAACAATACTAGTGGCTCCGGATTGGCCAAGAAGAACTTGGTATCCGGAACTTCAAGAGATGCTCACGGAGGATCCGTGGCCTCTACCTCTAAGAAGGGATCTGCTTCAGCAGGGACCTTGTATGTTCCAAGACTTACCGCGGCTGCGTTTGACGGCATGGCGGTTGAACGCCGGATTCTAAAAGAAAAGGGCATTCCAGAGGAAGTTATTCCTACCTTGATTAAGGCTAGGAAGGAAGTGACCGCACAACATTATCACCGCATTTGGAGAAAATATGTTGCGTGGTGTGAAGCCAAGAAGGCCCCAACGGAAGAATTTCAATTGGGTCGATTCTTACATTTCCTGCAGGCAGGATTGTCTATGGGCCTCAAATTGGGGTCTATTAAAGTTCAAATTTCGGCCTTATCAATCTTCTTCCAGAAGGAATTGGCTTCAGTGCCTGAAGTACAAACTTTTGTCAAGGGTGTACTACATATACAGCCCCCGATTGTGCCCCCAGTGGCACCGTGGGATCTAAACGTAGTTTTGGATTTTCTCAAATCTCATTGGTTTGAGCCTCTCAAATCTGTAGATTTGAAGTATCTTACATGGAAAGTAACCATGCTACTGGCCCTGGCTTCAGCCAGGAGAGTTTCAGAGTTGGCGGCTTTATCGTACAAAAGCCCATATCTGATTTTCCATTCGGACAGGGCAGAACTGCGGACACGTCCTCATTTTCTCCCTAAGGTGGTTTCGGCTTTTCACTTGAACCAGCCTATTGTGGTGCCTGCGGCTACTAGCGACTTGGAGGACTCCAAGTTACTGGACGTTGTCAGAGCATTAAAAATATATATTTCAAGGACAGCTGGAGGCAGAAAATCTGACTCGTTGTTTATATTGTATGCACCCAACAAGATGGGTGCTCCTGCGTCTAAGCAGACGATTGCGCGTTGGATCTGTAGCACAATCCAACTTGCACATTCTGTGGCAGGCCTGCCACAGCCTAAATCTGTAAAGGCCCACTCCACAAGGAAGGTGGGCTCATCTTGGGCGGCTGCCCGAGGGGTCTCGGCATTACAACTTTGCCGAGCAGCTACGTGGTCAGGGGAGAACACGTTTGTAAAATTTTACAAATTTGATACTCTGGCTAAGGAGGACCTGGAGTTCTCTCATTCGGTGCTGCAGAGTCATCCGCACTCTCCCGCCCGTTTGGGAGCTTTGGTATAATCCCCATGGTCCTGACGGAGTCCCCAGCATCCACTAGGACGTTAGAGAAAATAAGAATTTACTTACCGATAATTCTATTTCTCATAGTCCGTAGTGGATGCTGGGCGCCCATCCCAAGTGCGGATTATCTGCAATACTTGTACATAGTTATTGTTACAAAAATCGGGTTATTATTATTGTTGTGAGCCATCTTTTCAGAGGCTACTTCGTTTGTTATCATACTGTTAACTGGGTTCAGATCACAAGTTGTACAGTGTGATTGGTGTGGCTGGTATGAGTCTTACCCGGGATTCAAGATCCTTCCTTATTGTGTACGCTCGTCCGGGCACAGCACCTAACTGAGGCTTGGAGGAGGGTCATGGGGGGAGGAGCCAGTACACACCATGTGATCCTAAAAGCTTTCTTTAGATGTGCCCTGTCTCCTGCGGAGCCGCTATTCCCCATGGTCCTGACGGAGTCCCCAGCATCCACTACGGACTATGAGAAATAGAATTATCGGTAAGTAAATTCTTATTTTTTCTGTGCATGTAAATTGTACTGTGCATGTGTCCAGAGGTGCGACCAGCAAAATGTGCAGACACTGACGCTTCTGCTTCCAGATCAGAAACAGCCCCAAAATATCCCTATATAACATATTTAGATCCTCCTTAATACATGGGAGCAAGGGCGTAGCTACCATAGGTGCAAAGAGTGCAGCTGCTATGGGGCCCAGAGCTGAGCGGAGCCCTCCTTCCCTGTCAAAGTTAAATGTGTTTTATGTATTTTCACCATTGGGAGATACATAGGGACCCTTAAAAACCTTTGCATTGTGGCCTACAGTATATCAAGGTATGCCCCTGGACCTGCTCATTGTAATGTGGTCTAAAAATGGACTGATGGTCATTATAATATTATAAAATAAGAACTGGAGCATTGTAATGTGGCACAATATGGAAGTGGAACCACAATAGTGTGGAATAATATGAACTGCGGAGACTATGGCCTAATGTGAGTTAGGGGTACTGTGTCACATAATGTGTACTGGCCGCACTACAATGTAACATACTGTAATGTGAACTTGGGAACATTGATGGTTCTCAATATAAACTAGGGCACTACTATGGAGCACAACATTAAGTAGGGAACTACAATGGTTCAAAAAATGAACTCGGACACAATTATGGGGCATATAATTCACAACTGCTGCGGAGAGGTGTCTCTCTAGAAGCATTGTAACAGGGGGCCCTTCAAAATGTTGCTATGGGGCCCACAAAGTTTTTGCTATGCCCCTGCATGTGGGAGAAGCAGTATCAGCACACATAAACTTTCATACATCTACCCCTACCCCCTGCTCCCTCCAATTTTACCTCACCGCTCCGATGCTCAGTGAAGTGGGCCTGGGGCAGGAAGCAACTGACTGGGGCTTGGATGCACCAGCAGGCCCTCCTCACTATGATGCTAAGTGGGACTGGGGCAGGCAGCATCTGGCTGAGATGAGTTGGTGGTTTCTCCCTGCTCAGTGCAAACAACGGGCGGGTCTGCTGCGTGATAGCTGTCGCATGTGAAGTGCTCCTCTGGGAACAACATCAAATATGCTAAACAGGGCTGGATATTGTAGGGCCCGTCCACGAGCCCCTGGGATCCACTGGGCCCTTAGGTTGTCTTGCAGAAAATCCAGGCCCTGCTTTAGCCTCTCTGTCAAACAAGATCTCTCTAGCCTCTCTATCAGATAATTTCTCTTACCTCTTCATCAGACAAGGGGGTATATTTACTAAGGTCCCGATTTTGACCGAGATGGTGTTTTTTCTTCAAAATGTCATCTCGGGAATTTACTAAACTCAAATCACGGCATTGTAACCAATGGTGGGAACTTTGTGGTCAGCGGTTGACCGAAAGTAACCTCACCGCTGACCACAAAGTTCCCACCATTGGTTACAATGGAGCGCATAGGCGCTACATTGTATCACTGCCGTGTGCTGCCTGACATACACTACAGGAGCACACAGCCAATCAGGAGGGTGCCACGACGTGGCGCTCCCTGATTGGCTGAAGAAACCCTCTTAGACAGAAGTCAGGGGGGGTTCCTGGCAGTCGGGGAAAGGGGTCCCATGTGAAAACATGGGGCCCCTTTCAGTGCGTGGTCGGGTGTCCGTTTTTTTATTTTGCAAAGTACGTGGATTACAAATAGAACAGAAGAGGACCGATCTACACTGGATTATGTGAGTATAATTTTTCCAACAGGTACCCCATGGATTCTACATGGAGAAGAGGACCGACCCTCGTGTGAACATAGGTAAGTATGTATGTTTGGAGGTGTGGATGTATGAATTAAACTTTTACTTTCAAGGTGTGTGTTTTCTGTTTTTATTGGGGTATTTTTTTAGTAGTAGTACTACAGGTACCAGCGGGCCCGGTTTTCCACTGCATGCTGGTACTTGTGGTTCTCCAAGTACCAGCTTGCGGGGGAGGCTTGCTGGGACTTGTAGTACTGCTACTAAAAACAATATTCACATTTTGACAAAAAGGCTATCAGCCCCCCATCCGCCGCCCTTGGATGGGGGGGACAGCCTCGGGCTTCACCCCTGGCCCTTGGGTGGCTGGAGGGGGGGACCCCTTGATTGAAGGGGCCCCCACTCCTCCAGGGTACCCCGGCCAGGGGTGACTAGTTGGGTATGTAATGCCAGGGCCGCAGGGACCAATATAAAAGTGTCCCCCGGCTGTGGCATTATGTATCTGGCTAGTGGAGCCCGGTGCTGGTTTCAGAAATACGGGGGACCCCTACGCTTTTTGTCCCCCGTATTTTTGGAACCAGGACCAGGCGCAGAGCCCGGTGCTGGTTGATTAAATATGGGGGAACCCCGGTTAATTTTTTCCCCATATTTTTTCAACCAGGACCGGCTCAAAGAGCCCGAGGCTGGTTTTGCTTAGGAGGGGGGACCCCACGCATTTTTTTATTTAAATTTTAACAATGTTTTATTTTTTACGAAATGTGCACAATGAAGCCCAGCACGGATCTCACAGATCCGGCCGAGATTCATTGTGTTAAAGTCGGCAGTGTTTTACAATTCACTCACGTAAAACACTGCCAAAAAATACGAATGACATCGACATCGGAAAATACGAAAATGCAGAATATGACAGCTTAGTAAATTAGTCGTAATAAATTCAAAAAGTTGCAATTTTACACTTTCGATGTCATTCGTGATTGAACTTTAACCTCAATCGGAAAAATACGAATTTTAGTAAATATACCCCATGATCTCTCTAAGCTCTCCATCAAATATGTTTTCTCTAGCCTCTCTATCAGATCATATCTTTTTAGCCTCTCAGTCAGATAAGTTCTCTCTAGACTCTCCATCAGATAATTGTAATCATTATAAAAGATATAGCATATACCAGTGGTTCCCAAACTGGGTGCCATAGCCCCTGGGGTGTCTCGGGACACTTGCAGGGATGCCCTGGTCTGGTGGTCCAGGACCAATTCAAATTATTTATGGTCAATATAATAGGAAAAAACAGTGCCTATGACTTGCACTCATAAACTATGTGGACAAACGGGTATGGTATAGAAGATCTACAGTGTCTAGGTGGGACCCCATATGGTCAACATGCATTAGGTCAACAGGGACAAAAGGTCAATAGGTAAAAGGTAGACAGTGAGTAAGTTCGACATGACAATGGTAAACACAAGGTTTTTTATGTGTGTCATTTTGTTTCATCATATATGACAACAAACAAACAGTGGACATGTGTACCATTGCGGGCTTGCTTTGCTCACTCGCTGCATTCGCCAAAGGTTAGTATTTCCAATCATACCATGGTAAAACAAGCTAAAGTTGGGAAAACATGTTAAAAGACCCAAAAACTAGTGTTGACCATCGTCATGTTGACCATTTGAAACTGTCAATCTAATGCATGTGAACCATATGGTGTCGACCTACTGACTGTCGACTTATCATCCGTATACCACACAAACAGAAGCAAATCTTGTCCTTCACCACATAACTGAACCTAAGGATGACCTATAAACACAGTTGACTTCATTTAATATTTTTTTCTAAGTTTCTCAATTAGAAATTTTGGCCTAGGGGTGCCGTGAAAAAAGTTCTGATACTCTAGGGCACAGGTTCTCAAACTCGGTCCTCAGGACCCCACACAGTGCATGTTTTGCAGGTCTCCTCACAGAATTGCAAGTGAAATAATTAGCTCCACCTGTGGACCTTTTAAAATGTGTCAGAGAGTAATTAATACACCTGTGCACCTGCTGGGTTACCTGCAAAACATGCACTGTGTGGGGTCCTGAGGACCGAGTTTGAGAACCCCTGCTCTAGGGCACTGTGATTCAAAAAAGTGTGGGAACCACTGGCATATACTGTATACACTGTACAACAAATATACAAATAGTTTTTGACAAAGCAATAATACTATACTTCCACCGTTATGTTTAGTTTAAAGTAAACTCACATAATGATAACACGCTGTTATGTAGCAAATCAGATGTTAAAGCAACAATCAAAACATGAATGAGTTACAGCAGAGTTTCCCAAACTTTGCCATTACAGGCCAGGTTTTAAGGATATCCATGCTTGAGCATAGGTGACTTAATTAGTACCTCAGTCAATGTGAATTAACCATCTGGACTCAAGGATAGATATCTATAAAACCTGGGCCGTAATGGCAAACTTTGGGAAAATCTGATTTATAGTAAATTCTAAAAGCAATGCCTTACTAATTAGTGTAAAAAAGTAATGAACTTCAGTTTGTATGTGGAAAAACAAAGCAAATACATGTATTACATCAGACAGCTAATAATGAATTTAATGAAAGTGATATAAGTACCAATCAGTGGCGTGAGGTGAGGTCAGTGGCTGGTGAGGCACTGCAGCCATAATGTCCTTTGAGTACCGCCGATGACTCCTACAGCTGCCGAGCCAAAGCAGGCTACTGCCGCCGCCCCCGCCAATGTCCGCAGCCTGCCTGCTCATCAAACTTGTAAATATTGTACAATTTTATAAATATATGGGAAATGGAGAGGAGGAATATGGGGAGATGGAAGAGAGATGAAAAGTATGGAGATGTGAGGAATAGGGGGAGACAGGAGAGAAAGGAGGAATAGGGGAGACGGCAGACAGAGAGTGAGGAATAGGGGGAGACAATGCAAAGGGTGAGAGGAGGAATGGGGGAGAGGGCAGACAGAGAGAGAGGAATAGGGCGAGAAGGAAGAGAGAAAAGGAATGGGGGAGAAGGAAGAGAGAAGGAATAGAGGAGATGGCAGAGAGAGAGGAGGAGGAATAGGGTTATACTGGAAAGAGGAGAATTAGCTGGGAAACTGGAGAGAGGAGAAATAGGGGGAGATGGGAGTGAGAGAGGAGGAATAGGGGGAGACTGGAGAGATGAGTGAGAGAGCGCAGGAATAGGGGGAGACTGGAGAGATGAGAGAGAGAGATAGGGGGGAATAGGGGGAGACTGGAGAGATGAGAGTGAGGAAGGAGGAATAGGGGGAGACTGGAGAGATGAGAGAGAGGGAGGAGGAATAGGGGGAGACTGGAGAGATGAGAGAGAGAGCAGGAATGGGGGAGACTGGAGAGATGAGAGTGAGGAAGGAGGAATAGGGGGAGACTGGAGAGATGAGAGAGAGGGAGGAGGAATAGGGGGAGACTGGAGAGATGAGAGAGAGAGCAGGAATGGGGGAGACTGGAGAGATGAGAGAGAGGGAGGAGGAATAGGGGGAGACTGGAGAGATGAGAGAGAGAGAGCAGGAATGGGGGAGACTGGAGAGATGAGAGAGAGAGAGAGGGGGGGGGAATAGGGGGAGACTGGAGAGATGAGAGAGAGGGAGGAGGAATAGGGGGAGACTGGAGAGTTGAGAGAGAGAGAGAGAGAGAGAGAAGGAATAGGGGAGACTGGAGAGATCAGAGAGAGAGGGAGGAGGAATAGGGGGAGACTGGAGAGATGAGAGAGAGAGAGAGAGAGAGAGAGAGAGAAGGAATAGGGGAGACTGGAGAGATCAGAGAGAGAGGGAGGAGGAATAGGGGGAGACTGGAGAGATGAGAGAGAGAGGGAGGAGGAATAGGGGGAGACCACTAAATATAGCAATAAGCCAGTATGTAAGAAAAAATCAGAAGGCATCTCACTGGTGCAATCGCCTCTGCCTGATTGACATGCAGAGGCGGTCGCAGGACGTTGTGGCAGCATTTTTGGGGCGTGGTCCGGACAACACAGGCATGTCCGGATCATTTGCGGGACAGGCCGCATCGGCTGTGTGATGTCACATGCAGCCACTGCGCCTGAAAACATGGCGGGTAGCCATCTGCCTTTGCAGCTAGGCTGCGTAGGCAGGGAGCTACTCGGCAGGTGCGAAAGCATCGCCAATATGCGTTGCTTTCGCACGTCTGCAGGGGAGGTAGGGCCTGGCATGCGGGGTGGACTTGCCCTTTGCTGGGTGTCCCCCCGCATGTCAGAGATATTGATTGTAGATGTGTGGTTTTTCACACATCTACGATCAGCTCTGAATTAGGCCCATCGTTACAGGGAAAGCAGGCAGGAGAAGCATGAGTGTGAAAGGGGAGGGGTAGTGGGGGAGATACAAAAGGAGAGGGGGGGGATTAGCAAGGGTTTAAAACAAATACCAGGTTACTGGAGATGAAAGGAGCCATCTGCAGGAGCCTGGGAACGAGGAAAGTATGCCTCAGGAACAACAGGAACCAGAAAAGGACATCCACAGGGAACAGTCCAGACAGGATACGCAGGGACACAGATAATATACCCGAAGAGCAGCATTAAGAGAAGGTAACAAACAATGCAGCATGTAACCCAACAGTCTGCTGAGCTCAGTTGAGGAGGGACAAGGCAGTAACACCAGCTGCACTTTCTCGGCTCCTCCCCCCAGAGACAGTGTGTTGCCCTGAGCACTGCTGACACTGTCTATCTGAAAGTCGGTTGCGGGTGGCCCTGGGAGGGGGCAGGACCTCCGCTGCAGTGCTCTCCATGCATATGATGTGGCCACTGCAGCTGCAAACTCCAGCGGGGGAGGGGGGAGGGAAGGGGGCATTGTCGGCCGTCGCTGGTATAAGCTCATGGGGTGGGGATGTATAATGCAGGTGTCATCCAGTCCCGGGATTGGGTGTGGTTTGGTGACGGACGGCCCTGCCCACTGCCCAGTCAGATCAGCCTTAGTCACAGGGGGGTGTTTTCATATGGGCTGAAGGCATGCCCCTGTCAAAGAGGCACTCATACTAGTACCGCTTCCAGAGCTTTTATTAATGGGCTATTACTGCCCGATGTTTGGCCCTGCCCCCCGCTTCCGGCCCTTCCATATTGACAGCAGGAGGCAGCGAGAGCGGTGCCTCCAAACTCATTTAAAACTTTTTTTTACATTATAAAAATTATTTAAATAATATGAAGGCTGAAGCAGATACTTATGACAAAGAATCTGTGTCATAAGTACACTGCTCAAAAAAATAAAGGGAACACTTAAACAACACAATGTAACTCCAAGTCAGTCACACTTCTGTGAAATCAAACTCTCCACTTAGGAAGCAACACTGATTGACAATCAATTTCTCATGCTGTTGTGCAAACGGAATAGACAACAGGTGGAAATTATAGGCAATTATCAAGACACCCCCAATAAAGGAGTTGTTCTGCATGTGGTGACCACAGACCACTTCTCAGCTCTTATTCTTTCTGGCTGATGTTTTGGTCATTTTTGAAAGCTGGCGGTGCTTTCACTCTAGTGGTAGCATGAGACGGAGTCTACAACCCACACAAGTGGCTCAGGTAGTGCAGCTCATCCAGGATGGCACATCAATGCGACCTGTGGCAAGAAGGTTTGCTGTGTCTGTCAGCGTAGTGTCCAGAGCATGGAGGCGCTGGGTTCACTACGGCTGGCCGGCGCTCGGGCTCCCGGCGCCCAGCATCCCGGCGCCGGGAGCCCGACCGCCGGCTTACCGACAGCTTGGCGAGCGCAAATGAGCCCCTTGCGGGCTCGCTGCGCTCGCCACGCTACGGGCACGGTGGCGCGCTACGCGCGCCACACTATTTTATTCTCCCTCTATGGGGGTCGTGGACCCCCACGAGGGAAAATAAGTGTCGGTATGCCGGCTGTCGGGCTCCCGGCGCCGGTATACTGAGCGCCGGGAGCCCGACCGCCGGCAAACAGAAGACCATCCGGAGGCGCTACCAGGAGACAGGCCAGTACATCAGGAGACGTGGAGGAGGCCGTAGGAGGGCAACAACCCAGCAGCAGGACTGCTACCTCCGCCTTTGTGCAAGGAGGAACAGGAGGAGCACTGCCAGAGCCCTGCAAAATGACCTCCAGCAAGCCACAAATGTGCATGTGTCTACTCAAATGATCAGAAACAGACTCCATGAGGGTGGTATGAGGGCCCGACGTCCACAGGTGGGGGTTGTGCTTACAGCCCAACACCGTGCAGGACGTTTGGCATTTGCCAGAAAACACCAAGATTGGCAAATTCGCCACTGGTGCCCTGTGCTCTTCACAGATGAAAGCAGGTTCTCACTGAGCACGTGACAGACGTGACAGAGTCTGGAGACGCCAAGGAGAACGTTCTGCTGCCTGCAACATCCTCCAGCATGACCGGTTTGGCAGTGGGTCAGTAATGGTGTGGGGTGGCATTTCTTTGGGGGGCCGCACAGCCCTCCATGTGCTCGCCAGAGGTAGCCTGACTGCCATTAGGTACCGAGATGAGATCCTCAGACCCCTTGTGAGACCATATGCTGGTGCGGTTGGCCCTGGGTTCCTCCTAATGCAAGACAATGCTAGACCTCATGTGGCTGGAGTGTGTCAGCAGTTCCTGCAAGACGAAGGCATTGATGCTATGGACTGGCCCGCCCGTTCCCCAGACCTGAATCCAATTGAGCATATCTGGGACATCATGTCTCGCTCCATCCACCAATGCCACGTTGCACCACAGACTGTCCAGGAGTTGGCGGATGCTTTAGTCCAGGTCTGGGAGGAGATCCCTCAGGAGACCATCCGCCACCTCATCAGAAGCATGCCCAGGCGTTGAGGGAGGTCATACAGGCACGTGGACGCCACACACACTACTGAGCCTCATTTTGACTTGTTTTAAGGACATTACATTAAAGTTGGATCAGCCTGTAGTGTGTTTTTCCACTTTAATTTTGACTGTGACTCCAAATCCAGACCTCCATGGGTTAATAAATTTGATTTCCATTGATAATTTTTGTGTGATTTTGTCGTCAGCACATTCAACTATTATTATTATTATCATTTATTTATATGGCGCCACAAGGGTTCCGCAGCGCCCAGTATGTAAAGAACTATGTAAAGAACAAAGTATTTATTAAGAATATTTCATTCATTCAGATCTAGGATGTGTTGTTTAAGTGTTCCCTTTATTTCTTTGAGCAGTGTATTTTCTTTATATTATTTTAATAAATAAGGACTGCACGTCCCTGGTACCAATGAGCGTATGTCAAAATATAGAACACTTCAAAAATATCACTGTGGCTACAAAGTAACAACAGATAACATAAATGTTGTCACTTTACAAATCAATCCTGGCACACTGACAAAGGACCATTACGGCGCTCTGAAACAGGGAACCTGAGATCTCTGATTACAGCAGCCAAATGTAAGAGGCAATAGCTACTGGTCCCACAGGTGTAGCAGATTCAGTATGGTGATGTCATCAACAGGACCTGACACCCAACTCGCGTTTCACATCGTAGCTAGGTGCATCTGCAGGGTTATAGATGCCAGGCCAAAGACTCCTTTTAAGGTCTGTGCAGCATGGAACGATCAAAGATCTGAAAAAAATAAGTCATTAAAATTAAATAAAAACACGTAAAGATTGAAATTGTTATATATACAATAAATAACACACTTGTTTATAGAGGTGATGCATTTTGGTATTTTAAGATTATTCTTTATTATACTGTAAGAAAACAGGTCACACGCTTCCATGGCATAAAACTGGTCTGTCTACCTTAATTTCCACACACGAAATAAAATATCCTGTACATGCCCCTGAAAGATCCTTTCCTATTGTTTGCAGGTACAGTAAAGGCCCATATAGACGGGCCGATGTGGGAGAGATGTGTGCTGAGCGAACCGCTCAGCACACACCTCTACCGCCGCTCAGCGCAGCGCGATGTGTGCTGAGCGTGCGGGGGGAGACGGGGGGTGGGCGCTCATTTCAGCCAGCGGGTGAAGTGAGCGACCCGCTAGATTGGCCTGCATGCAGGCCAATCTAGCACCAGCGATAGCGATGCGCGTGGCTGCGCATCGCTATCGCTGTAGGGGGTACACACAGAGCGATAATGCTTAAATTCTAAGCAATCTAGTCAGATTGCTTAGAATATCGCTCCGTGAGTACCCCCCTTTAGTGTAACTTATCTTTATATAGGGGGTGATTCAGACATGATCGCTGCTGTGCGTTTTCGTATGAACCGCAATGCGCACGCGCGTCGGACAACAACAAAGGGCGTCGCCATTCAGTAATGGGATGGTGTGAAAAATACGATCGCACAGGCGTTTGCAAGGTGATTGACAGGAGGAAGCCATTTGTGGGTGGTAACTGACCATTTATTGGGAGTGTCTGGAAAAACGCAGGCGTGCCCAAGCGTTTTTAGGGAGGGTGTCTGACGTCAGCTACGGCCCCGATCAGCCTGTTGTGATCGCACTGTAGGAGTAAAGGGGGCACACATGGAGAGATCCGTGCTTAAATTCTAAGCGATCTGACTAGATTGCTTAGAAATTAAGCATGGATCTCTCTGTGTGTATGCCCCCCAGCGATAGCGATGCGCAGCCCCGCGCGTCGCTATCGCTGACTCTAGATTTGGCAAATCTAGTTAGATCGCTCATTTCACCGCTGGGTGAAATGTGCGTCCCCCCCTTTGTTGAGCACACATCGCACTGTGCTGAGCGGGGGGAGAGATGTGTGCTGAGTGGTCTGTGCTAGATCGCTCAGCACACATCTCCCCCGTGTGTACGGGGCTTTAGTCCTGGGCGGCACAGAGACTGCACAAAGTGGATTTTTGCAGCTCGGCATACACATGGGATCACAAACTTGCATGGCGAATAAATAAAGGGGAGGCGACTATCTGAACGTATGACAGCAAAGTTTGCAGCCCAGCGATCAGGTCTGAATCACACCCTTATTACATTGTTAATGTGACTTATTTATTAACAACTTAATGCAGTTCTAATAAACACTTTGGGGTAAATTTACTAAGGTCCCAATTTTGACCGAGATGCCGTTTTTTCTTCAAAGTGTCATCTCGGTCATTTACTAAACTCAAATCACGGCAGTGATGAGGGCATTCGTATTTTTTTGGAAGTAGTTGTAAAAAAATACGAATGAATACACCATCGGTCAAAATACGCCTGCAAATTAGTAGAACTCGGTCATTTACTAAAAAGTGCAAATCTCAAAAGAGGAAAACACTGCCGTGAAAAATTACAACTCGTAAAAAAGTGCTTAAAAAAACCAGACCTGCTTTTTATATCCGTGATTGGATAGGCATGCACGGATCCATGAGATCCGTGCATGTATATCAGTGGGAAGGGGTGGGAAAGAGGTTATTTTCACCAAAAAAATTGCGTGGGATCCCCCCTCCTAAGCATAACCAGCCTCGGGCTCTATGAGCCGATCCTGGTTGCAGAAATATGGGGGGGAAAATGACAGGGGTTCCCCCATATTTAAGCAACCAGCATCGGGCTCTGCGCCTGGTCCTGGTTCCAAAAATACGGGGGACAAAAAGAGTAGGGGTCCCCCGTATTTTTAAAACCAGCACCGGGCTCCACTAGCTGGACAGATAATGCCACAGCCGGGGGTCACTTTTATATAGTGCCCTGCGGCCGTGGCATCAAAAATCCAACTAGTCACCCCTGGCCGGGGTACCCTGGGGGAGTGGGGACCCCTTCAATCAAGGGGTCCCCCCCCCAGCCACCCAAGGGCCAGGGGTGAAGCCCGAGGCTGTCCCCCCATCCAATTGGCTGCGGATGGGGGGCTGATAGCCTTTTTTGAAAATGAAAAGATATTGTTTTTAGTAGCAGTACTACAAGGCCCAGCAAGCCTCCCCCGCATGCTGGTACTTGGAGAACCACAAGTACCAGCATGCGGCGGAAAAACGGGCCCGCTGGTACCTGTAGTACTATTACTAAAAAAATACCCAAAAAAAGACAAGACACACACACCGTGAAAGTAAAGATTTATTACATACATGCACACAAACATACATACATACTTACCTTATGTTCACACGCAGGTCGGTCCTCTTCTCCAGTAGAATCCAAGGGGTACCTGTTGAATAAATTCTACTCACCAGATCCAGGGTCCCAGGGTCCTCGGGGCAACCATTTGTAATCCAGGTACTTGAATAAAATAACAAAACGGATACCCGAGCCACGAACTGAAAGGGGCCCCATGTTTTCACATGGGACTCCTTTCCCCGAATGCCAGAAACCCACTCTGACTTCTGTCTAAGTGGGTTTCTTCAGCCAATCAGGGAGCGCCACGTTGTAGCACTCTCCTGATCGGCTGTGTGCTCCTGTACTGAGTGACAGGCGGCACACGGCAGTGTTACAATGTAGCGCCTATGCGCTCCATTGTAACCAATGGTGGGAACTTTCTGCCCTGCGGTTGACCTAAAGTGAGCAGAAAGTTCCCACCATTGGTTACAATGGAGCGCATAGGCGCTACATTGTAACACTGCCGTGTGCCGCCTGTCACTCAGTACAGGAGCACACAGCCGATCAGGAGAGTGCTACAACGTGGCGCTCCCTGATTGGCTGAAGAAACCCACTTAGACAGAAGTCAGAGTGGGTTTCTGGCATTCGGGGAAAGGAGTCCCATGTGAAAACATGGGGCCCCTTTCAGTTCGTGGCTCGGGTATCCGTTTTGTTATTTTATTCAAGTACCTGGATTACAAATGGTTGCCCCGAGGACCCTGGGACCCTGGATCTGGTGAGTAGAATTTATTCAACAGGTACCCCTTGGATTCTACTGGAGAAGAGGACCGACCTGCGTGTGAACATAAGGTAAGTATGTATGTATGTATGTTTGTGTGCATGTATGTAATAAATCTTTACTTTCACGGTGTGTGTCTTGTCTTTTTTTGGGTATTTTTTTAGTAATAGTACTACAGGTACCAGCGGGCCCGTTTTTCCGCCGCATGCTGGTACTTGTGGTTCTCCAAGTACCAGCATGCGGGGGAGGCTTGCTGGGCCTTGTAGTACTGCTACTAAAAACAATATCTTTTCATTTTCAAAAAAGGCTATCAGCCCCCCATCCGCAGCCAATTGGATGGGGGGGACAGCCTCGGGCTGCACCCCTGGCCCTGGGGTGGCTGGGGGGGGGACCCCTTGATTGAAGGGGTCCCCACTCCCCCAGGGTACCCCGGCCAGGGGTGACTAGTTGGATTTTTGATGCCACGGCCGCAGGGCACTATATAAAAGTGACCCCCGGCTGTGGCATTATCTGTCCAGCTAGTGGAGCCCGGTGCTGGTTTTAAAAATACGGGGGACCCCTACTCTTTTTGTCCCCCGTATTTTTGGAACCAGGACCAGGCGCAGAGCCCGATGCTGGTTGCTTAAATATGGGGGAACCCCTGTCAATTTTTTTACCATATTTCTGCAACCAGGATCGGCTCAAAGAGCCCGAGGCTGGTTATGCTTAGGAGGGGGGACCCCACGCAATTTTTATTTTTATTTTACACTGTTTAATTAAAAAAAAAAAATGAACCCCAGCACGGATCACACAGATCCGGCCGAGATTCGTTTTTAAAAAGTCGGCAGTGTTTTGCTAATCACTGCCGTAAAAAAAAAAAAAAAAAAAAAAACGAATGACATCGACATCGGAACAAAAGAAAAACCCGAATACGACAGCTTAGTAAATTAGTCGTAATAAATTCAAAAAGTTGCAGTTTTACACTTTCGATGTCATTCGTGATTGAACTTTGATCTGAAACGGGAAAATACGAATCTTAGTAAATTTACCCCTTTGTAGGGATTTATAATGAAAGGAAATGTAGTTTTTATACCACATCACAATATTTATTTTGATATTAGTTCTATATAAAGAGATATAACATGAACACTGATTTCTATAACTGACTTGTGAGTTAAATGTAAAATACTATAAATAAATGTATGATCTTCTGTATACATTCCAGCTAAAGCTGTAGTACCACTTAGTGAAATATTCTCCTAAAGTGCTCTTCTCTTCTGGCTGGAGCCAGGAACGGCTCTTGCCATGGGCAAGCAGGCTTTTTGCCCGGGGCGCCGCCATCCTGAGGGAGCTGCCGCTGCCTGACCCTCCCAAATGCTCCCTGACCCTCCCATATGCTGCCATGCACACCACAATGCCACACACCGCATGGCATTGTGGAGGTGGCCGCAGACGCTAGAGGTCATAATTGACCTCTAGTGTCTGTGCGGCGCTATGGGAGAGACGTCATGACTTCTCTCCCATAGATCCGAGGAGCGTCGGCCGGAGACGGAGGACAGCAGCAGCGGTCGGGAAGCAGGAGCGGGGCTGGTGAGTATTTCTTTATTTTTTTATTTTTTTTGTAAGTGGCGCTACTAGGGGCATAACTACAGGGGCACATCTTCATGGGGCAAAACTGCTGGGGGCAAAGCTACAGGGGGCAAAACTACAGGAGGCACAACTACAGCGGGCACACCTCTACTGGGGGCAGGGTGTGAACATAATTCCTTATCTGGACGATCTGCTAATAAAGGCGTCTTCCAGGAAGAAGTTGTTACAGAGCATTGCTCTCTCAATTCAACTACTCCAGGATCATGGATGGATCCTGAATCTTCCAAAGTCGCATTTGGAGCCGACAAGGAGGCTGTCCTTCCTGGGGATGACCCTCGACACGGAAGTACAGAGGGTGTTTCTACCGGCGGAGAAAGTGTTGGTGATACAAACAATGGTCTGGGATGTCCTGAAGCCAGCCCAGGTGTCAGTTCATCAGTGCATTCGCCTTCTGGGAAAAATGGTTGCCTCCTACGAGGCTCTACAGTCCGGAAGATTTCATGCACGGTCCTTCCAACTAGATATCCTGGACAAATGGTCGGGGGGTCTTATCTTCACATGCACCTGAGGATACATCTGTCGCCGAAAGCCAGAACCTCGCTCCTCTGGTGGCTGCAAACTTCTCACCTACTAGAGGGCTGCAGGTTCGGGATTCAGAATTGGATCCTTCTAACCACGGATACAAGTATCAGAGGTTGGGATGGAGTCGCCCAAGGGGGAAACTTCCAAGGAAGGTGATCAAGTCTGGAATCCATCCTTTCGATAAACATTCTGGAACTAAGGGCCGTGTACAATGGTCTTCTACAAGCGGCACATCTTCTGAAAAATCAGGCCATTCAGGTTCAGTCGGACAATGTAACGACAGTTGCCTACATAAACCGACAGGGCGGAACGAAGAATCATCCTCTGGGCAGAAAAACATGCGGTGGCGCTGTCAGCAATCTTCATTCTATGAGTGGACAACTGGGAAGCGGACTTCCTCAGCAGACACGATCTCCATCCAGGAGAGTGGGGCCTCCACCCAGAGGTGTTCGTGGAAGTGACAGGTCTTTGGGGTGTACCTCAAAAAGACATGATGGCCTCCCACCTCAACAAGAAGCTTTGGAGGTACTGTTCCAGGTCGAGAGACCCACAGGCAGTGGCGGTGGACTCCCTGGTGACTCCGTGGGTGTTCAAGTCAGTGTATGTGTTTCCTCCACTTCCACTCATCCCAAGTATTCTCAAACTAATAAAAAGAACAAGAGTTCAGGCGATCCTCATTGCTCCAGACTGGCCAAGAAGGGCTTGGTACGCGGATCTTCTGGAGTTACTGCTGGAAGATCTGAGGCATCTTTCTCTTCGCAAGAACCTTCTGCAACAGGGGCCGTTCGCTTATCAAGACTTACCACTGCTACGTTTGACCGCATGGAGGTTGAACGCCAGATCTTAGCTCGGAAGGGTATTCCGAACAAGGTTATTCCTATCCTGATACAGGCGAGAAAAGGAGTAACGTCTCAACATTACCATTGAATTTGGATAAAGTACGTATCTTGGTGTGAATCCAAGAAGTTTCCTACGGTGGAGTTTCAACTGGGGTGGTTTCTCCTTTTTCTGCAAGCAGGTGTGGATGTAGGCCTACGCATGGGCTCCATCAAGGTCCAGATTTCGGCCTTGTCCATTTTCTTCCAGAAACAATTGGCTGCCCTCCCTGGGGTTCAGACATTCTTGAAAGGGGTTCTGCACATCCAGCCTCCCTTTGTGCCTCCTACGGCACCTTGGGATCTTAATGTGGTGCTGCAGTTCCTGCAGTCGGATTGGTTTGAGCCTTTACAGGAGGTGATGTCAAGTTTCTTACTTGGAAGGCGGTCACACGGTTGGCATTAGCATCTGCTAGACGTGTGTCAGAATTGGGGGCATTGTCCTGAAGAGCCCCTAACTGATTTTCCATGAAGATAGAGCTGAGCTCAGGACGCGTCAGCAATTTCTTCCGAAGGTTGTGTCGGCTTTTCATATCAAAAAAACCTATTGTGGTGCCAGTGGCTACTGACTCCTCAATTACCTCAAAGTCCTTGGATGTTGTGATGGCTTTGAAGATTTATGTGAAGAGAACTTCTCGTCACAGAAAATCGGACGCTCTGTTTGTCTTTATGATCCCCATAAGGTGGGGTGTCCTGCTTCTAAGCAGACGATTTCTCGCTGCATCAGGTTTACTATTCAGCATGCTTATTCTACAGCAGGATTGCCGTGTCCAAAATCTGTTAAGGTCCACTCTGTTCATAAAGTGGGTTCTTCCTGGGCGGCTGCCCGGGGTCTCTTGGCTTTACAACTTGCCGAGCGGCTACTTGATCAGGGTCGAACACGTTTGCTAAGTTCTACAAGTTCGATACATTGGCCTCCGAGGACCTTAAGTTTGGTCAATCGGTTCTGCAGGAGCCTGCGCGCTCTCCCTCCCATACTGGGAGTTTTGGTACATCCCCCTGGTACTAATGTGGACCCCAGCATCCTCTAGGAAGTAAGAGAAAATAGGATTTAAATTACCTATCAGTAAATACTTTTCTCGTAGTCCGTACAGGATGCTGGGCGCCCGCCCAGCGCTTCGTTTTCCTGCAGTTGTTACTTTGTTCAGTACTGCATTGTTACTTGGTTAAGTACTGTTATTCAGCCGTTGCTGACATGTTTCAAGCTGGTTAGATTGGTTTTCTGTTGTTATGTGTGAGCTGGTGTGAATTTCACCACTATCTGTGTATTTCCTTCTCTCGAAGTATGTCCGTCTCTTCGGGCACAGTTTCTAGACTGCGTCTGGTAGGAGGGGCATAGAGGGAGGAGCCAGCCCACACTATTAAACTCTTAAAGTGCCCTTGGCTCCCAAGGGACCCATCTGTACCCCATGTGACTAATGTGGACCCCAGCATCCTCTACGGACTACGAGAAAAGTATTTACCAGTAGGTAATTAAAATCCTATTATTTGACACGCGTATACGGCGCACACTATCCCTGTTTTGCCTGTCGGGGTGGGGCGCCAAAGGAAACGTTCGCCCTGGGCACCACAAGGTCTACAAATGGCCCTGGCTGGAGCCACAGTAATGGCTTCTTGGAGTAGTTTTTATTAATGCTCCTCTTACAGTCAAATAAACTGGGGGACGGACCAATCAACAAACAAGGTATTATTCCTTGTGATTGGTCCTACCACTCACGTACCCCCTCCTCTGACATTTCATGTTGGTTAACTTCATTAATTGGTTGCATGTAGCATTGCAAAAGACTTCATCAAGACCTAAGTGGTAGTGAAGCCTAAAAAATTTTCTTTATAAAAAAAAAAAAAGCTTTAAAACACTTCACAATAACTAATATCATCTTTAGGTGGTTCACAGATGTGACAAGCGCTTGTAATCCCAGAAGTTTAATTTCTGAGCAATCTGATTGCCTATAATTAGAAAAACTAGCATCTCTCTATGTGCAGGATCTTGCTTCCTACTTTAAGGACAGGATTGATAAAATCCTAGTTTAAATGGTATGCTCTTCCTCAGTCAGTGACCTGCTCAATTTCCTACCTGAACCCTGTCACGCTCGGCGTAAATTGGGGTTCAGACAGTGGCGGTTCTTGCCACGGGCAAGCAGGACTTTTGCCCGGGGCGCCGCCTTCCGGAGGGCGCTGGCGCCATCCGGAGGGCGCCGCACCGTGGCAAGATCCGCCACTGCTGCCCGCTGTGTCCCCCGTCCGCCTCCGCTGCCCGCTGCCGTCCCCGTCCTCGGCGCCTCCTGTGAAGGGAACTAGACGCTATGCGTCTAGTTTCCCTTCGTGGAGAGTAACTGCTGAGCGGTGCGCGATGACGTCATCGCGCACCGCACAGCAAAGGTCCTCTCCACGAAGGGAACTAGACGCATAGCGTCTAGTTTCTCTTCGTGGAGAGGACCTTTTGCTGTGCGGTGCGCGATGACGTCATCGCGCACCGCTCAGCATTCAAGCGGCGCTTTCAATGTACAGGGGGCGTGACTCACCACGCCCCCTGTATTAGGCCACGCCCCTTTCCTGCCCGGGGCGCTCTGCGCCCTTGAACCGGCCCTGGGTTCAGACAACTGAGTTTTGGCTGAAGGGACAGCTACCTGTGAGGAGAGTAAACGAGGTGGCTGAATGTAATTCCTCTTCATGGGGTGGAAGCCTAACTAAGTGTTAACGTTGGCAGGAGGGCATAAAGAAAAGGAGGACTTCGTAGGAAGATAACTGTAGATTTAATGCATAATAAGGCTGTACACGAATATTGAGCAATTGAAGAAACTGGAAGAATTAGAGTCTATGGTTAAATGACTTGAAGAGTGAAGCTCAAGAAGAAGAAGAACTGAAGACTGTGTTTTATGATTAAAAGACGAAGCTGAAGAACTTAGACTTTGAAGAAATGCAGACTGTGGTTTGTGATTGAAAGACGAGGCTGAAGAACTTGGACTTTGAAGAAATGCAGACTGTGGTTTGTGATTGAAAGACGAGGCTAAAGAACTTGGACTTTGAAGAAATGCAGACTGTGGTTTGTGATTGAAAGACGAGGCTGAAGAACTTGGACTTTGAAGAAATGCAGACTGTGGTTTGTTATTGAAAGACGAAGCTGAAGAACTTGGACTTTGAAGAAATGCAGACTTCTGCGGGAACCGCCGTTAGCACCTGGAGCTCCTCCACGACCTGGGACCCCGTGAGTGCTTCCACGAGTGGCAACGGACTTAGACAGCAGGACTGCAGCAGCGTTTAGGTAACCGATGGATGAGAGCAATCAGGACCAGGGAACCAGAAGTGACCTGGGAGCACAGAGCTGGAGAACCTTTCACAAGGAGGTAACATGAAGCACTGGCACTCTCCCTCTGAGCCAGACCCCTTTTGTAAGGGAAGAACGCGCAGGATTGGCTGGACACAGATTGGGAACTTCATTGGTAACACTCTGGTCTCCAACATGGCTGCCCCCAGCACTGGAGACATACTTAGCTGTTAGCACACAGCTTTAGCCAGCTTCTGTCTCTGGCACACTATACTGTGTCACCACAAGAGGACCTTAACGCAGCGATCCCCACCGCAGCGCCCGGCTCTCCAGACCCTTGGCCCCGGCCCTTGGCAGCCGCACATCCGTCCAGAAGGACCCGCCACCAGCAGCTCCCTGCCGCCACAGCCGCGCCAACCAGCGGGATGGTAACCCGCGGGAGCACCCGACGGAGGTAAGGCTCCGGAGCCTGACAAACCCTCTGCCATATTCTCTTAATTTGATCTCATAAATGAAGACGAAGTATTAACATTCTTCTCATTCTGCTACTCTACAATCTTTGCCATTGATTCTATACCCTCAAAAATAAGTAAAGCTCCATCTTCCGTGCTCATCCCAACCTTAACTAAAATCTGTAATCTCTGTCTCTACTGGTGTATTTCCTTCACTGTTCAAGCATGCCGTGATGAGTCCCACTCTGAAAAAAAAATTCTGACCCAAACTCTCAAACTACCGTCCCATCTCTCAGCTCCCATGCCTCTCCTAGGTACTTGAGAAACTTACCTACACTTGCCTCACACACTTTCTTAACTCACACAACTTATTGGACCCACTTCAATTAGGCTTTTATTCCCAACATTCTACAGAGATAGCACTAACTAAAGTACTGTAGTGAATGATCTGGTCACTGCTAAGTCCGAAGGCCACTACTCACTCCTTATTCTTTTAGATCACCCTGCTGCCTTTGACACGACTGACCACTCTTTTCTCATACAAACACTACAATCCCTAGGTCTTCAGGACACATCCCTTTCTTGGTTCTCATTCTTTATATCTACACGCTCTTTAGTATATGCTTTTCTTCGCTACCTCCTCTTTGCTACCTCTATCAGTTGGAGTACTGCAAGGCTTAGTCTAAGGGTGTCTACACACGGTGAGATATTTTCTTTCGATTTTGACTATATAGTCAAAATCACAAGAAAAGTTAGTGCAGATCGCAAGGTGAAAGTCACCTTGCGATCCCGATTTGATCCCGATGCGCGGTCCCGCCAGGTCGGCATCGCAAGAAAAGATAGACTGTGCAGGCAAGTCAATCCTTGCTTGATCGGTGTACTATCTAGTTCATCTCACATGTCAATGACATCTCACATAAGCCAAAATCTCACATAAGCGAAAATTGTAAGCACACATAGTCTATATCTCAAGAAAAGTTAGTCAGAATCGGTGGTGCTGGGCTCCGGGGAGTTCAAAGGAAATCGCAAGTGAAAATCAGGCATAGCAAGGATCTCACCGTGTGTACACACCCTTAGTTCCTCTGCTTTCTCAATATATACCACCACATCTCTTAGCAAACTAATCAGCTCTTTTGGATTTCAGTATCATCTATACACGGATGATACTCAAAACTACCAATCCAACCCAGATTTTTCACCATCTGTAGTGGTCCCTGTCATTGAATGCCATTCTACCATCTCCTCCTGGATGTCGTCTCACCACTTCAAACTTAATATTTCTGAAACAGAATAAATTGTATTTCCACCGACCAATAATAGTTACCCATCTGATATCTCTATCACTGTTGGGAACACAACAATCAATCCTACCAGACAAGCTCGCTGCCTAGGTGTCATCCGCGACACTGATCTGTCCTTTGTTCCCCACAGTCACTCATTCTCTAAATCATGTTACATGCATCTAAAAAAACATATCCAAAATACCTTATACAAGACACTGCAGAAACTCTAATCCATGCTCTCATTATTTCCAGCATTGATTATTGCAATTGACTTCTTACGGGTCTTACAAAATGAGACTTTCACAACTACAATCCATTCTGAATGCACAGCTGCGAGGCTAATCTTCCTCACTAGTTGTTCGTCTGCTGATCTACTCTGTCAGTCCCTCCATTGGTTACCTGTATTCTACCGTATTCTAAATAAAATACTTTTACTCTCACACAAGTCCATTAACCAAGCTACACCAATGTACATCTCTTCGTTTATCTCAAAATATCTCCCAACCCGACCTCTCCGCTCATCACAAGACCTACGTCTCTCGTCCACACTCATTTTTTGTTCCCATTCACGATTAGCCCCCACTGTGGAATGCCCTACCATACACAATAAGACTCTCCTCTAGTATCCAATCCTTCGGGCATTCCCTGAAAACTCACCTCTTCAGACAAGCTTATCAGATTCCAGTACCATCCACATAACCCTCATAGTCCATGCATATCCTCACATATTTTCTCTTTCTTCACTTTCCCATCCTCCTGACCTCAGGCCTACATTGCAGTGTGACTATTTCAGACAGTCCACCAAGACCCTTTGCAATCTGGTGGACGTTTATGCAATAGATTGCACCTATCCCTTCTGTATCAGTGCTTACTTCCCTATAGATTGTAAGCTTGCAAGCAGGGCCTTCCTACGTCTATGACTGTCTGTTATTACCCAGTTTTGTTTTTCACTGTTGCTTCCAATTGTTTTGTTTTATTTTCCAATTGTTTTGTTTTATTTTATCACTGTTGTTCCAATTGTAAAGCGCAACAGAATTTGCTGCACTATATAATAAACTGTTAATAAATAAATAATTTTTTTACAAGGGTTTCAATGAAAATGTTGTTGATGTTTAACAAGCAACAGTGTCTAAGATGAGATCATTATAACTAACTGAGGAAAAGATAACATTAGCAAATGGCATTAGCGGGAGGTTTACATCTCCCAGGCCAGGACTGAGGTATATAAGACAGAAGTGCAGAACTAAGCAGATGTGTTACTGCAGGTCAATTGCTAGTGTAGCCATAGTCTGGGAAGTGACAGTAAGTTACATCACAGCTGGTTCCTATAAATGGACCCTATTTGCTCATTACCCCCCCCCCCCCCTTCCCCCCAAGAAGACATAGGGGGGGGGAAAGCTGGGAGGTTTCGGGTCCAATCCATACTTGCCTACTTTTGAAAAGTAGTTTCAGGGAGATTATAGCTGGTAGTAGAATGCGACTCACGACGTTAAGGGGGGGGGGGGGGGTGTAATGCTCTGCCCAAATGGCGTGTCCGCCTCCGCCTATGGGTCTACCATTCCCCCCTGAGCTCTCACTCTCCATGTCTCTGCTCATCCCCATAGCAGTGTCATCCAGCACAGTACTAGCACCTCTATCACAGCATCCTACACAGCACCCCGTGTCACCCAGCACAGTGCCTCCTCCATTACAGCAGTATCCAACACCCTCTTGTGTCCCCTCAGCATGTCAGCTCCATTCTAAACAGCGACTATCACCACACTGTCCAACAGCACAATTTCCTATAAATTACTCAGCATCTAGCACCACTTCTCTGTCCACAGCACTGCACCCCCTCTGTGTTACACAGCATCCAGCACCCCCTCTGTCACACAGCATCCAGCACCCCCTCAGTGTGCTGCCTGAGCAGAAATCAGTATTATTCTGGCCACTCACCATCCTAGAAGGATTCAGGGCTGGCTGGCAAATTATGCAAGGTTGTAGGTAATCATACACGGCGCCCAGCTGTAAGGATGCTGTCTCCCGCCGCTGTGCTGTGAGACTTCACTGACCTGTCAGTCTCACCTGCGGTTACCGCTTGGCGCTACCCACCTACTGGCAACTCACGGTCCCGACTGGCGCCACTCAATTTCTCCTTTATCTCTCCGGCCATGCAATACGTTTGCGCCTCTCCCCATGTGATGGGGCTGTGCACATGGACACCTCCCTGACTCCTTCCTGTGCTAACGCCGGGCACACAGCTCTTCACCCGGTCCATCTTCATGACGTCGCGGTTCAGGCCCCGCCCCCTATCATTCCGGATCGCGCATGCGCAGACCGCATTTTCGGCGGAAAGCACTGAAAAACCGGGAGGACCCGGAGGTTCAGCGGGGCAGCGGGAGGGTCAGGTAAAAAACGGGAGCCTCCCGCGGAATGCGGGAGGGTAGGCAACCCTGGTCCAATCACATATAGAGAAAATGTATTTTCCTGACACACCACCAGGCATTGCACTGTCAACTCTGCATAAACACACATATAGTGATCCATCTGTAAACTTTTTACCATCAAATCGTACCTACATGTTACAGTAGCCAGATTCACTATTGGGAAGTCATACCCCCTTTGCCTATAGAAAACCAAGACAGTTGTATGGAAAAAAATAACTGTAGGTAGGCGTGCAGCTGATGTATCTCACACAGGCCGAAAAGGATGGGTTTCATACTGTGATGCTAATGATATTGCACAACACGTGTGCTTCGGCTGATCATCTATTGTTATTTGTCCATGCAGATCATAATAGAGGAGCTGGAGAGTGAGAGACAGACCATTTCAGTAACCATCACAGAGCGTCTGCAGGATTACCATGACCTCATGCAAGTGAAGAGTGGACTCAGCCTGGAAGTAGCTGCATATCGGTAATGTACATAAGGAATCAGACCACCCAGATGTCCCCGTTTGTTCTCTGCTGTCCCAATTTTCAATAGAATTTATCTAACTTTAGGGAGATATGTTGCCACTTGGTCAACAGTAATATACAGGGTATTTCAAAAGTCGCAGTACACCCTTTTGTTTCAAAAACTGTGCAGAAAATGGAAAAACTGAATACTCCAGTAAGGTATGGGTGAGGTGGGCTATCTTTTAGGGTATGGGCGCCATCTTGAAATCGGCCATCTTCAATCTAAGTCAGTTTTTTCAAATGGAAAGGGGGCCATGTAACATGTCAAACAACATCAAAATTTGCTGAAAAGTTTATTGCTGCAAACAGATTTGAAATAGAAGTTATGCTATTGATGTCAACGCAGCACACAGTGTTTGACATCAAAATTACCTCAATTCTCTCCTCTTTTGTCAAAGCCATCTTCAGTTACCTACAACAAAAAAATGTGTTTTATATTTTGAACCATAACTGCTATTTCAAATCTGTTTGCAGCAATAAACTTTTCAGCAAATTCTGATGTCGTTTGTCCATTTAAGTTTTTTTACTTAGATTCAAGATGGCCAATTTCAAGATGGCGGCCATGTTGGGTACATACCCTAAAAGATAGCCCATCTCACCCATACCTTACTGGAGTATTCAGTTTCCCTTTTCCTGCTCATTTTTTTAAACAAAAGGGTGTACTGCGACTTTTGAATCACCATGTATATTGATTGTGTTTGCAGCAAGCGGTTTAGAAGTGCAGTGAGCTTTACAGTCTGCTGGGGATGGGAGCCTAGATGTCTGTGGTTATCCAGATGTCGTCATCCCCCCTCCACTCCCCCACAAATAATACGGCTTTCTCAAATGTATATAAGCAAGCTGTTGTCTTTCTGCATACACTTAGTGCACTTGAATACATCAGTCCGTCACTTCCCTCTCCGCATTCCACCTGCCCAGAAGCAGATGGATGCAAATACTGTATATGTGTAAAGTATCTGCTTGTTGAGCTTATTACTTGCCATATTGCAGTTAGGGGTATACGGGTTCAGTATGTAATCCCAGTGGTCGGGATGCCGCCACTAAAGATCCCCTCTGTGGATGGGGTAAGTATTTTTACCATTCCCTACCCTATCCCTCCGGGGGTGGCGGATATGGCTAACCCTCGGGGGGGGGGCTATGGCTAACCACCCACTAGTGCCTAACCCTAACACACACACACACATCCCGGGGCCCTAACCTTAACCCGTACCCCAATACTCAGCTTCGGGATGTCGACTGTCGGAGTTCCGGCGGCGGTATCCAGAGTGGTCTCTGGATTCTGGCATCAGTCACATGACCACCAGCATCCCGTCCGCCGGGCCGGGAATATTAGGCATCACAGGCCATTCTTTTGCAGATTTATTATTTCTAATTTGCAAGGAATAAAAATTCTTTTACTGTAACTGTGTCAACAACATCAGCTGCAGACCCAGGGGGTAATTCAGACCTGAGCAGCAAACTTGTTAGCAGTTGGGCAAAACCATGTGCACTGCAGGTGGGGCAGATATAACATGTGCAGAGAGAGTTAGATTTGGGAGGGTTATTTTGTTTCTGTGCAGCGTAAATACTGGCTGCTTTATTTTTACACTGCAATTAAGAGTTCAGTTTGAACACACCCCACCCAAATCTAACTCTCTCTGCACATGTTATATCTGCCCCCTCCCTGCAGTGCACATGGTTTTGCCCAACTGCTACCAAATTTGCTGCTATGACCAGGGGGTATGGGGGTCATTCCGAGTTGTTCGCTCGTTATTTTTTTCTCGCAACGGAGCGATTAGTCGCTAATGCGCATGCGCAATGTCCGCAGTGCGACTGCGCCAAGTAAATTTGCTATGCAGTTAGGAATTTTACTCACGGCATTACGAGGTTTTTTCTTCGTTCTGGTGATCGTAATGTGATTGACAGGAAGTGGGTGTTTCTGGGTGGAAACTGGCCGTTTTATGGGTGTGTGCGAAAAAACGCTACCGTTTCTGGGAAAAACGCAGGAGTGGCTGGAGAAACGGAGGAGTGTCTGGGCGAACGCTGGGAGTGTTTGTGACGTCAAACCAGGAATGAAACTGACTGAACTGATCGCAGATGCCGAGTAAGTCTGGAGCTACTCAGAAACTGCTAAGAAGTGTCTATTCGCAACTCTGCTAATCTTTCGTTCGCAATTTTGATAAGCTAAGATTCACTCCCAGTAGGCGGCGGCTTAGCGTGTGCAAAGCTGCTAAAAGCAGCTTGCGAGCGAACAACTCGGAATGACCCCCAATATGTACTAAAATTCAGAGTTTGTCCGATTTTTGGTTTTTTTTTCTAAGTGGCAACACGGGAATTTACTAAGCACAAATCTCGGCAGTGTTTGGGCTATTCGTAATGGTTTTGACGGCAAAGTTCAGAAACACGAATGAATAGACCATCAGTCAAACGCGGCTGTTTGTTCATACAACACGGGAATGTACTATTCATTCGTATTTGGGTGTTAGTCTCTGAATGCTCAATTGCGGGTGTATTTTTTTGCGATTCGTTAAAAAAAAAGTAGCAAGAAAATAGACCTGCTTTTTCCAGGCGAGTTTGGATAATCATGCACGGATCAGTGAGATCTGTGCATGGTTATCTATGGGAAAGGGTCTGTTTAGTGTAAAAATTGCAAAAACAAATTGCGTGGTGTCCCATACGTGCACGCATGGGGGGGGTTTCCGAGTACCCAGAAATCCCCCCTGCTCGCCGATCTGTCAGATGAGAAGACCGATTTACTGTACTCTTAATAAGTTAGAACTTGGGCGGTCTGTGTCTGTGACGCGGCTCCGGGCCTCCGGCAGCAGCGTACTAACTGAGAAACTGACTAGGTATCCGCTGGCTGCCTGTACGGGGAACTGCAGCAGCATAGCGCAACTCCTCTGAGGCAGCAGTTCGTGCAGGGGGTGATCAGGGAGCCGGAAGAGGAGTGGTGTAGCGGCAAAGGGGAAAAGGATCAAACAGTGAGGCAGTGACTGCCTGTCTCCTCTCTACAGCTGACAGGTGTGTGTGTCATAAATTGTGGAGACTCAGTGGTTTGGGAAGGTAGTCTATAATTCATTGTTCTGGCCGGGAGCTAATGAGGGGTGGTGCGTGTATGTCTGTCTGCTGTGTGTATGTTTGTAAGTATGCCATATGTATGTATGTATATGTTCAAATGTGCTGTATATATATATATATATATATACATACATACATACAGTGTGTGTTGCATATGGTTCATCACTCAGTTATACGTGAAACATCTTTGCAGTGTATATATATATATATATAATTTTATATATATATAGTAGATGGCCGGCACTTCCCTGTCGTGGGTAGATTGCTCCAGTGCCCTCCAGAGGTATCAACAATACAGGAATGAAGAGGCGTCACTCAGAGTCTCTAAATCACTTGATAATAGTGTATTAGACATACATATTACTGTGTCTTATATGTGTATCTAATACATGGGTGTGTATTGCATGACTGGCCGTCGTGGACACCCATGAGTGGGAATTGTGGGAGTAGTCCCTGTTGGTCGGCATGCTGATGTGAGGGTGCGGGATGTAGGGGGAGGAAATGTGACCGATCCTGACCGCCGGTGACATAACTACATCCCTAATACACTATTATCAAGTGATTAAAGAGACTCTGAGTGCTGTCTCTTCATTCCTGTATTACATAAATCTCCATGCAGTGACATACATCTATGGAAACCCCCCCATGAAAATCCTGCGTTTGCCACTGGGTCCCCCCTCCTAAGCATAACCAGCCTCGGGCTCTTTGAGCCAGTCCTGGTTGTAAAAATACAGGGAAAAAACTGACTGGGGTTCCCCCATATTTAAACAACCAGCACCGGGCTCTGCGCCTGGTCCTAGTGCCAAAAATAGGGGGACAAAAAACGTAGGGGTCCCCTAGTCAGAGAGATAATGCCACAGCCGGGGGACACTTTTATATTGGTCCCTGCAGCCCTGGCATTAAATCCCCAACTAGTCACCCCTAGATTGGGGTAACCTAGAGGATTGGGGACCCCTTAAATCAAGGGGTCCCCCCCTCCAGCCACCCAAGGACCAGGGGTGAAGCCCGAGGCTGTCCCCCCCATCCGTGGGCAGTGGATGGGAGGCTGATAGCCTCTTGTGTAAAAATAGAATATTGTTTTCTCTAACGTCCTAAGTGGATGCTGGGGACTCCGTCAGGACCATGGGGTCCAGCGGCTCCGCAGGAGACAGGGCACAAACAATAAAAGCCTTAGGATCAGGTGGTGTGCACTGGCTCCTCCCCCCATGACCCCCCTCCAAGCCCCAGTTAGATTTTTGTGCCCGGCCGAGAAGGGTGCAATCTAGGTGGCTCTCCTGAGCTGCTTAGAATAAAAGTTTAAGTTAAGTTTTTTATTTTCAGTGAGTCCTGCTGGCAACAGGCTCACTGCTACGAGGGACTTAGGGGAGAGAAGTAAACTCACCTGCGTGCAGGATGGATTTGCTTCTTAGGCTACTGGACACCATTAGCTCCAGAGGGAGTCGGAACACAGGTCTCACCCTGGGGTTCGTCCCGGAGCCGTGCCGCCGACCCCCCTTGCAGATGCCGAAGTTGAAGAGGTCCAGAGGTCCAGAAACAGGCGGCAGAAGACTTTCAGTCTTCATAAGGTAGCGCACAGCACTGCAGCTGTGCGCCATTGTTGTCAGCACACTTCATACCAGCGGTCACTGAGGGTGCAGGGCGCTGGGGGGGGGCGCCCTGGGCAGCAATGTATTATACCTTTTTTATGGCTAAAATACATCACATATAGCCCTTGAGGCTATATGGATGTATTTAACCCCTGCCAGATCTCACAAACTCCGGGAGAAGAGCCCGCCGTTTTAGGGGGCGGGGCCTATTCTCCTCAGCACACGGCGCCATTTTCCTGCTCAGCTCTGCTGTGAGGAAGGCTCCCAGGCTCTCCCCTGCACTGCACTACAGAAACAGGGTTAAAACAGAGAGGGGGGGCACTTATTTGGCGATATGATTACATATGTGAAAATGCTATAAGGGAAAACACTTGTATAAGGGGTTGTCCCTGTATAATTATAGCGTTTTTGGTGTGTGCTGGCAAACTCTCCCTCTGTCTCCCCAAAGGGCTAGTGGGGTCCTGTCCTCTATCAGAGCATTCCCTGTGTGTGTGCTGTGTGTCGGTACGTGTGTGTCGACATGTAGGAGGACGATGTTGGTGAGGAGGCGGAGCAAATTGCCTGTATTGGTGATGTCACTCTCTAGGGAGTCGACACCGGAATGGATGGCTTATTTAGGAATTACGTGATAATGTCAACACGATGCAAGGTCGGTTGACGACATGAGACGGCCGGCAAACAAATTAGTACCTGTCCAGGCGTCTCAGACACCGTCAGGGGCTTGTAAAAACGCCCATTTACCTCAGTTGGTCGACACAGACACAGACACGGACACTGACTTCAGTGTCGACGGTGAAGAAACAAACGTATTTTCCTTTAGGGCCACACGTTACATGTTAAGGGCAATGAAGGAGGTGTTACATATTTCTGATACTACAAGTACCACAAATAAGGGTATTATGTAGGGTGGGAATAATCTACTTGTAGTTTTTCCTGAATCAGATAAATTAAAGTGTGTGATGATACGTGGGTTTCCTCCGATAGAAAATTATTGGAGGTATACCCTTTCCCGCCAGAAGTGAGGGCGAGTTGGGAAACACACCTTAGGGTGGATAAGGCGCTCACACGCTTATAAAAACAAGTGGCGTTACCGTCTCCAGATACGGCCGCCCTCAAAGAGCCAGCTGATAGGAAGCTGAAAAATATCCTAAAAAGTATATACACACATACTGGTGTTATACTACGACCAGCAATCGCCTCAGCCTGGATGTGCAGCGCTGGGGGGGCTTGGTCGGATTTCCTGACTGAAAATATTGATACCCTTGACAGGAACAATATTTTATTGACTATAGAGCATTTTAAGGATGCATTTCTATATATGCGAGATGCGCAGAGGGATATTTGCATTCTGGCATCAAGAGTAGATGTGATGTCCATATCTGCCAGACGATGTTTATAGACACGACAGTGGTCAGGTGATGCAGATTCCAGACGGCACATGGAAGTATTGCCGTATAAAGGGGCGGTCCATCGGACCTGGTGGCCATGGCAACAGCTGGAAAATCCACTTTTGTTACCCCAAGTCACATCTCAGCAGAAAAGGACACAGTCTTTTCAGTCTCAGTCCTTTCGTACCCATAAAGGCAGGCGGGCAAAAGGCCAGTCATATCTGCCCAGGGTTAGAGGAAAGGGAAGAAGACTGCAGCAGGCAGCCCATTCCCAGGAACAGAAGTCCTCCACAGCTTCTGCCAAGTCCGCAGCATGACGCTGGGGCCATACAAGCGGACTCAGGTGCGGTGGGGGGTCATCTCAAGAGTTTCAGCACGCAGTGGGCTCACTCGCAAGTGGACTCCTGGATCCTACACGTAGTATCCCAGGTGTACATTGGAAATTCGAGACGTCTTCCCCTCACAAGTTCCTGAAGTCTGCTTTACCAACGTCTCCCTCCGACAGGGAGGCAGTATTGGGAAAAAATTCACAGGCTGTATTCCCAGCAGGTGATAATCAAAGTACCCCTCCTATAACAAGGGAAGGGGTATTATTCCACACTATATTGTGGTACTGAAGCCAAACGGCTCGGTGAGATCTAAAAGATTTGAACAATTACATACAAGGGTTCAAATCAAGATGGAGTCACTCAGAGCAGTGATAGCGAACCAGGACGATATGGTGTCACTGGATATCAGGGACGCTTACCTACATGTCCAAATTTTGCCCTTCTCACCAAGGGTATCTCAGGTTCGTGGTACAGAACTGTCACTATCAGTTCAGAAGCTGCCGTTTGGATTGTCCACGGCACCCCGGGTCTTTACCATGGTAATGGCCGAAATGATGATTCTTCCTAAAAGAAATATGGACGCTTTCCTGATAAGGGCAAGGTCCAGAGAACAGTTGGCGGTCGGAGTAGCACTATCTCAAGTAGTTCTACGACAGCACGAGTGGATTCTAAATATTCCAAAATCGCAGCTTTTTCCGACGACACGTCTAATGTTCCTAGGAATGATTCTGGACACAGTCCAGAAAAGGATGTTTTCTCCCGGAGAAGAAGGCCAGGGAGTTATCCGAGCTAGTCAGGAACCTCCTAAAACCAGGAAAAGTATCAGTGCATCATTGCACAAGGGTCCTGTGAAAAATGGTGGTTTCTTACAAAGCGAGCCCATTCGGTAGATTTCACGCAAGAACCTTTCAGTGGAATCTGCTGGGAAAATGGTCCGGATCGCATCTTCAGATGCATCAGCGGATAACCCTGTCTCCAAGGACAAGGGTGTTTTCTTCTGCGGTGGCTGCAGAGTGCTCATCTATGAAAGGGCCGCAGATTCGACATTCAGGACTGGGTCCTGGTGACCACGGATGCCAGCCTGAGTGGCTGGGGAGCAGTCACACAAGGAAAAAATTTCCAGGGAGTGTGATCAAGTCTGGAGACTTCTCTCCACATAAATATACTGGAGCTAAGGGCAATTTACAAGGCTCTAAGCTTAGCAAGACCTCTGCTTCAAGGTCAGCCGGTATTGATCCAGTGGGACAACATCACGGCAGTCGCCCACGTAAACAGACAGGGCGGCACATGAAGCAGGAGGGAAATGGCAGAAACTGCAAGGATTCTTCGCTGGGCGAAAAATCATGTGATAACACTCTCAGCAGTGTTAATTCCGGGAGTGGAAAACTGGGAAGCAGACTTCCTCAGCAGGCATAACCTCCACCCGGGAGAGTGGGGACTTCAGCGGGAAGTCTTCCACATGATTGTAAACCGTTGGGAAAAACCAAAGGTGGACATGATGGCGTCCCGCCTGAACAAAAAACTAGACAAATATTGCGCCAGGTCAAGGGACCCTCAGGCAATAGCGGTGGACGCTCTGGTAACACTGTGGGTGTACCAGTCAGGGTATGTGTTCCCTCCTATGCATCTCATACCAAAAGTACTGAGAATCATAAGAAGGAGATGAGTAAGAACGATACTCGTGGTTCCGGATGGGTCAAGAAGGACTTGGTACCCGGAACTTCAAGAGATGCTCACGGAAGAACCGTGGCCTCTACCTTTAAGAAAGGACCTGCTCCAGCAGGGGCCTTGTCTGTTCCAAGACTTACCGCGGCTGCGTTTGACTGCATGGCAGTTGAACGCCGGATCCTGAAAGGGCATTCCAGATGAAGTCATCCCTACCCTGGTCGAAGCCAGGAAGGATGTAACCGCAAAACATTTTCACCGCATTTGGCGAAAATATGTTGCGTGGTGTGAGGCCAAGAAGGTCCCTACAGAGGAATTCCAACTGGGTCGTTTCCTACATTTCCTGAAAACAGGACTGTCTATGGGCCTAAAATTAGGGTCCATTAAGGTTCAAATTTCGACCCTGTCGAATTTCTTCCAGAAAGAACTGGCTTCAGTGCCTGAAGTTCAGACGTTTGTAAAAGGGGTACTGCATATACAGCCTCCTTTTGTGCCCCCAGTGGCACCTTGGGATCTCAATGTTGTTTTGAGTTTCCTAAAGTCACATTGGTTTGATCCACTCACCACTGTGGAATTAAAATATTTCACACGGAAGGTGAAGATTCTATTAGCCCTGACTTCAGCCAGGCGTGTGTCAGAATGGGCGGCTTTATCATATAAAAGCCCTTACTTAATTTTTCATTCTGACAGGGCAGAATTGAGGACTCGTCCTCAATTTCTCCTTAAGGTGTTTTCCTGCGGCTACTAGGGACTTGGAGGACTCCAAGTTACTTGACGTTGTCAGGGCCCTGAAAATATATGTTTCCAGGACGACTGGAGTCAGAAAATCTGACTCGCTGTTTAGCCTGTATGCACCCAACAAGATGGGTGTTCCTGCTTCTAAGCAGACGATTGCTCGCTGGATTTGTAGTACAATTCAGCTTGCACATTCTGTGGCAGGCTTGCCACAGCCAAAATCAGTAAAAGCCCATTCCACAAGGAAGTGGGCTCATCTTGGGCGGCTGCCCGAGGGGTCTCGGCTTTACAACTTTGCCGAGCTGCTACTTGGTCAGGGGCACACCCTGACTGAGGAGGACCTGGAGTTCTCTCATTCGGTGCTGCAGAGTCATCCGCACTCTCCCGCCCGTTTGGGAGCTTTGGTATAATCCCCATGGTCCTGACGGAGTCCCCAGCATCCACTTAGGACGTTAGAGAAAATAAGAATTTACTTACCGATAATTCTATTTCTCGTAGTCCATAGTGGATGCTGGGCGCCCATCCCAAGTGCGGATTGTCTGCAATACTTGTACATAGTTATTGTTACAAAAATCGGGTTATTCTTGTTGTGAGCCATCTTTTCAGAGGCTCCTTCGTTGTTATCATACTGTTAACTGGGTTCAGATCACAGGTTGTACGGTGTGATTGGTGTGGCTGGTATGAGTCTTACCCGGGATTCAATATCCTTCCTTATTATGCACGCTCGTCCGGGCACAGTATCCTGGCTGGGGCTTGGAGGGGGGTCATGGGGGGAGGAGCCAGTGCACACCACCTGATCCTAAGGCTTTTATTGTTGTGCCCTGTCTCCTGCGGAGCCGCTGGACCCCATGGTCCTGACGGAGTCCCCAGCATCCACTACGGACTACGAGAAATAGAATTATCGGTAAGTAAATTCTTATTTTTTGTAGCAGAACTACAAGTCCCAGCAAGCCTCCCCCACAAGCTGGTACTTGGAGAACCACAACGGTCCTCTTCTTAAAAGTTATAATCCACGTACTTGTAAAAATAAAAAATGAAAAACCCGGTCCACGAACTGAAAGGGGTCCATTTTTACACATGGAACCCCTTTCCCCGACTGGCGGGACCCCCCGTGACTCCTGTCAAAGAGGGTCCCTTTAGCCAATCAGGGAGCGCCACGTCATGGCACTCTCCTGATTGGCTGTGCGCTCCTGCACTGTCAGTCAGGCGGAGTACAGTGGATACAATGTAGCGCAGCAGTGCTACATTATATCCAATGGTGGGAACTTTGCAGTCTGCGGTAGACCGCGAAGTTGAGTGGGGCCAACCACAACAGTTTTGTGAGTCAATGTCTTTGTTTATTTTTTCCTGTGAGGGCCAGTTTGTTCTATTATTTTCTTGTGGGGACCAATGTGTTTTTTGTGTGGAGGCTAATGTGTTTTTTTCCTGTTGGGGTCAATGAGTTTGTTTATTTTGCTGTGGGAAACAATGTATTTTTATTGTTTTCTCTGGGAGGCAACGTGTTTTTTTCTGGGGTCCAAAGTATGTGCATGCATTTGCATTGCACCACGCATGTGTCCCGATGGTGTTCTCACAGAGTTGCAGGACAGATTCAGAAGCTTGCACCAAGAAGTATATTCAAAATGGGGTTATGGTCGTTAGGTCGACACAACTTGACACTCATTAGGTCGACCAATGAAGGTCGACAATGCCATTAGGTCGACATGCATTAGGTCAACATGAACGTTAGGTTGACATGTACTAGGTCGACAGGTCAAAAGATCGACATGAGTTTTTCACTTTTTTTATTTTTTGGGATTTTTTCATACTTAACAATCCACGTGGACTACGATTGGAACGGTAATCTATGCCGAGCGAAGCGAGGCACCTTACACGAAGCATGGCAAGCGAAGCAAGCCATGCGAGGGGACACGGTGCACTAATATTGCTTCCCCGTCACTTTACGGAGAAAACGACACCAAAAACAGTAAAAAACCTCATGTCACCCTTTTGATCTGTCGACCTAGTACATGTCGACCTAACGCCCATGTCGACCTAATGGCAATGTCGACATCCAGTGGTCGACCTAATGAGTGTCGACCTAATTTGGGTCGACCCAACGACCCATACCCCAAAATGTGTTGGCTGTTCCTAGGCTAACCAGATGCACAGAGCTGGCGCAAACCACTCAGCAAAGGGATGCAGTGCAGTGAGGCGCCAGTAATGGAGAGGCGCTCTCCCTGCTCTGCATTCTTGTACTGAGCTGATGTCCCCCTGCTGCTGCGCCTGTCACACTCTATGACAGGCAGCAGGGCCAGCGCCAGCAGCATGAAGCCTCCTCTGTTCCTCTCCCCCTCCCCTGTGTCAGTGCAGTGTGCTGACCTAAAAGGGGGCGGAGCTATACGGGACCAGGCTGAACAGGAGGATGATCTGCTCCAGCTTCGCCTGCCAGACTTCCCTAGTTAAGAGGATGGAAAGAGAGTAAGTGAGTGAAAGTGTGTGTGTGTGTGTGTGTGTGTGTGTGTGTGTGTGTGTGTGTGTGTGTGTGTGTGTGTGTATGAATCTATGTATGAATGTATGTATGTGTATGTGTAATATGTGTGACTGTGTATGTGTGTAATGTATGTACAGTGTGTGCGTGTGCGTGTGTGTATGTGTGTGTGTGTGTGTGTGTGTGTGTGTGTGTGCGTAACTGTGGCATATTGTGTGTAAGCGTCAATGCTATAGGGGCCTTGCGTGTGTAAGCGTCACTTGTAAAAGGCGCGTTGCGTGTTTGTAAGCGTCACTGCTACAGGGGGTGTTGCGTGTTTGTAAGCGTTACTGCTACAGGGGGTGTTGCCTGTGTAAGCATCACTGCTACAGGGGGCATTACGTGCGTAAGCGGCACTACTACAGGGAGCATTATGTGTATACGGGTCACTGCTTTGTAAAGTATGGGAGGGCGCAAATTTATAGTTTGCAGGAGGGCGCCGAACACCCTAGCACCGGCCCTGCAGATGCAGATGTATCATAGTATGGGCAAGTGGTTGCATATATATATATATATATATACGCTGAATTTCTCACATTGGAGGCCATACTCAGATGGATGATCTGCACCTAGGATAAGGCTGGTAAAAGTTTTAATGTTGTGACCGATGGTGGCGTCTAAAAACACACATCATGATTGCAGCATCTGTAGACACTGAAAGTGGGTGTCTCAGTCCTTGCATATCGAGATGCACATATGAACATCTGGAAAGTGCATTGTAGCGGCATTAGCTTGAAGTCGCAGGTGCAACTGCAGCAATAGATGCAAGGGGTGCTGTAGCTGCTTCCAACTCCAAATCAGGCCCAGTAAGGAGGGATCCCGCCCCCAACAGACCCCACCCCTCAAGAGACCCCACCTACATTAGGGCTGCTTCCATATGTTTCCAGGGCTGGTTTTCCATCCCATCCGCCCCCGGATAGGTGAGCGGGTGATTTTACTGAGTGGGCTGCCAGGCTGCTGCTCCTAGGTGAAATCCACTACTGGGACTCATTACAAATATCTTTAATGTAATAAGTCTGAAAGGGATTACGTCACCCTCATACTGTACGTATATATACTAAAACAATACTGAAAAAAAGAAGAGCTATTCACAGAAATTTATTATATCCAATCTAAAAAAATATATTAAAAAATGTGAACACCAGCCAGCATTACAGCAATAACAACAGAAGTATTGGCTTAGAAACATTAAAATACAATATTGGGGAATTACAGTAATTGTCCATGCACAGAATAGTGTTGAAAAAGAAAGTCACTTGTCACCACATAACGCTTCTACACGGCGATGGAGCTTCTGGGGCACTGACAGATGATGTCATATGTCACTGCCACGCAGAGAGAGCAGAGACAGCACTTGGAGTATTGCAACAGTGCTGTTAACGCCTATGCTTAGCACACAGACAGCCTGAACCATCCGCAGCTGACCCACAGCTTCAACTACAGGCTGTCCCACAGCCTGATCCTCAGCCTGTCCATCAGCATAATCTGCAGCGTTAACTGCTGCCCACTGACTGATCCTCAGGTTCAACTCATCCTGAACTGCAGGCAGAAGGGCAGCCACAGCCACACACATCTTTGTGAGCCTGGAAAAAAAAGTCTACTTTTAATTACATCTAAAGGGATTTACAGGGCTGACCCAGGTTAAGTGGAAACGAAGCCAATCAGGGAATAACCGTGATCGAAGTGCAGTGGAAACGGTGTCTGAATCTGGGTCCAAACCTGGTTGGGCCCATGTTCAAAACCCCATGTCCGACTTGGGATTTTGGTGGAAAAGGGATATTAGTGTGGTAGATGTTAAACTTGGTTAGCAAGGTAAGTATCTCCATTGAAAAATCCTGATATTAGTATGTTCAAGATTAAGATCCCACTTACTAGTCCATTTGATTTAAGTCCTTTCCTGACCAGGCAACTTACTTTAGAAAAACTTATATAGAATAGTAAGCCAGTATTCACCACGTTCGTTCTTTAGTGCCCTTTTGTGTGAAGCATGTAGGCGGAAAGATAATGATAAGCTTCCCAACTGCTGGTACAATCCATAGAACACAGCCTTCTCCAGAGGATAGTATAAGTAATTACCGGCTGGTAATTGATGTGTGGTCTTTGATGCGTTTCCCCGCTTCTACAACCGTATCATTGGCTTCCCCAGAAGGAACCTTGGTCAGCTGCTCATCTGGAACGATTGTCCTGCTGTTATCACCTCAATGTTTACTACTCTATGTTTCCGCCAACCCCGCCATCTTACAACTGATGTTGGGACAGTATGGACGCACATTAAAATTTTTTGGGGGTGCCCAAAGTAATCGGCACCCATCAGAGCAATTCAATTGTATCTCTGTTCCGGTACCCATTACTTTTTAAGTGCACAAATAGTTGGGTTTTCAAATAGTGGCAAATCCTGTCTAAAGGCCTGGTTAGTGTACGCAAACTTCTGTTTTTGCACCTAAACCACAGACTTTTTGCACATTTCTTCTCACCGATGCTGCTTCTCCCGCAACTAATGGACACCCGAATTAAACAACAATTGAATTGCTCCATTTTGCACCCAATAGTGGTTGCCGGTGGGGAAAACAATTAAATTGCCCCCTATGACTGATATGAGGCACAGTCTAATGGCCGTAAGGGAAAGCAGTGGTCTACCTGCTCTGACGGGAAATTAGAATAAAACAGAGAACATAACACACGAGAGAGGTTGTTACCTTACTTATTGAACCACCCTTGTATAAACTGGGGACACAGTAATGTGGCATAATATGAACTGTGTTTACTGTGGTGGTGTACAGTATGAATTGAGGACACTACAGTGCAGCATAATATGAACCCGGGATAATGCAATGTGAAACAAAATGAATTATCACTACTTTGGGGCTTTCCATCAATTAGGGCACTACTATGATTTATAAAATAATCTAGGGCATAATAAAATGATTGTCTATCTAGAAGCATTGGGGCAGATGCACTTCAAAATAGTGCTATGGGGATCACAAATTTCTCGCTACACTTCTGACTGCTTCCATCTTGCACTGTGCAAGGACCACGTGATCTGAGCTTGTCTATCTAGCTCCACCCATCATACTATGTACAAATTGCATCTTCTTGGAGCATTTCCTTAAAAATAAACATTACAGAGAAAAATAAAAGCATGATGTCACAAAGCAGAGAAAAAAAATCGGACATGAGTATAAGCCTTGGACAATATTTTATAATAGTTTGCTTTCCTTTCAGTTTCCTGTGGAAAAAAACTGTGGGACTTGGCAGTGGTTATTGTTATCAGAGAATCACTGGCTAGTTTACATTATCATAATAGAAGGCAGTACCCTGCTCCACTCTTTTGTCAGCCGATTACTAGGCTCATCCCTTGTCTGATGGCTGTGCCTGCTTTATATGATCTTTGTGTAGTAATTATATATATATATATGTGTGTGTACAGAGGCGGAACTACCGGAACTACCGCCAGTGCAACCAGTGCGTCCACTGTCCAGGGGCCCGAAGCATGTAATGAGTCAAACTGACTCATTACATGCCGCTGTGTGCTGCGGGCAACCGCCGCCCGCAGCATACAGCCGCCCGGAGAGGAGTGCAGCGAACACAGGGGGAAGGAGGAGGAGGGAGGTGGAGGAGGGAGCCACAGCAGCGCTGTTTTATTGGTTGAGGCGCTGCTGCTGTCCCTCTGCTTCACTATAGGCTGTCTTCCGCCGCTGTGAAGCACATCCCAGCATTCACAGCGGCGGAGAACAGCCTATGGTGAAGGACTGGGACAGCAGCAGCAGCGCCTCCACCAATAACACAGCACTGCTGCGGCTCCCTCCTCCACCTCCCTCCTCCTCCTTCTCTCCTGCCCGGGATCTCTGCCAGAAGCTGCACCGAGGAGCCTGAGCCAGCGGAGAGAGTAAGTATAATTCTTTCTTTCTTTCTTTCTTTCTTTCTTTCTTTCTTTCTTTCTTTCTTTCTTTCTTTCTTTCTTTCTTTCTGTCTTTCTGTCTGCCTTAATGTGCAAAAAGGGGGACTGTCTGCCGTAATGTGTAAAAAGGGGACGCTGTCTGCCGTAATGTGTAACAAGCGCACACTGTCTGCCGTAATGTGTAAAAAGGGCACGCTGTCTGCCGTAATGTGTAAAAAGGGCACGCTGTCTGCCGTAATATGTAACAAGGGCGCGCTGTCTGCCGTTATGTGTAAAAAGGGCACGCTGTCTGCCATTATGTGTAAAAAGGGCACGCTGTCTGCCGTTATGTGTAAAAAGTGCACGCTGTCTGCCGCTATGTGTAACAAGGGCACGCTGTCTGCCGTTATGTGTAAAAAGGGGACGCTGTCTGCTGTTATGTGTAAAAAGGGGCGCTGTCTGCCGTTATGTGTAAAAGGGGACGCTGTCTGCCATTATGTGTAAAAAGTGCACGCTGTCTGCCGCTATGTGTAACAAAGGCACGCTGTCTGCCGTTATGTGTAAAAAGGGGACGCTGTCTGCCGTTATGTGTAAAAAGTGCACGCTGTCTGCCGCTATGTGTAAAAAGGGCACGCTGTCTGCCGTTATGTGTAAAAAGGGGACGCTGTCTGCCGTTATGTGTAAAAAGGGGGACGCTGTCTGCCGTTATGTGTAAAAAGGGCACGCTGTCTGCCATTATGTGTAAAAAGGGGGATGCTGTCTGCCGTTATGTGTAAAAAGGGGGACGCTGTCTGCCTTAATGTGTAAAAAGGGGACGCTGTCTGCCGTAATGTGTAAAAAGGGGACGCTGTCTGCCGTAATGTGTAAAAAGGGGAATCTGTCCGCTGTAAGGTGTAAAAGGGTCTCTACCTGGTGTAGTGGTGCTACTGTGCAGCGTAATTTGAATAATGGAGACTACTGTGCACCATTTTATGAATTGGTATTATTTTGTGGCCACACCCCTTCCCCACGAAGCCACGCCCCTATGTATTTTTGCGCGCACCTACGGCGCGCACTGCCCCTGTTTTGCATGCAGGGGTGGGGCTCCGATGACGTTTCTTGCACACAGTGCTAAAATGTCTAGTTACGGCATTGTTCCTAGGTATCCATTTCTCTGGCTCTGAGGAGGTCCCCCTCACCAGATCCTCTCCAGGGGTGAGGGGGTGGACTTGGATGGGATGAGGGGGGGCCCATCGCTCGCTAGTTCCGCCACTGTATGTGTACACTCCAAAGCAGCATCACTCAGGTCTCAGAAATAAATAGGCGTCTTTTAAGTCAGTGTTTCAGCGCTTTTATTAGCGCATTTTTCAAGAACAGAGTGACAAAGTGCTAATAAAAGAGCAAAAACATTGACTTAAAAGATGCCTATTTAATTTTCTCTATCGTCCTAGTGGATGCTGGGGTTCCTGAAAGGACCATGGGGAATAGCGGCTCCGCAGGAGACAGGGCACAAAAAGTAAAGCTTTTCCAGATCAGGTGGTGTGCACTGGCTCCTCCCCCTATGACCCTCCTCCAGACTCCAGTTAGATTTTTGTGCCCGGCCGAGAAGGGTGCAATCTAGGTGGCTCTCCTAAAGAGCTGCTTAGAAAAAGTTTAGCTTAGGTTTTTTATTTTACAGTGAGTCCTGCTGGCAACAGGATCACTGCAACGAGGGACTGAGGGGAGAAGAAGTGAACTCACCTGCGTGCAGGATGGATTGGCTTCTTGGCTACTGGACATCAGCTCCAGAGGGACGATCACAGGTACAGCCTGGATGGTCACCGGAGCCGCGCCGCCGGCCCCCTTGCAGATGCTGAAGTCAGAAGAGGTCCAGAATCGGCGGCTGAAGACTCCTGCAGTCTTCTAAAGGTAGCGCACAGCACTGCAGCTGTGCGCCATTTTCCTCTCAGCACACTTCACACGCAGTCACTGAGGGTGCAGGGCGCTGGGGGGGGGCGCCCTGGGAGGCAAATGTAACCTATATAAAGGCTAAAAATACCTCACATATAGCCCCCAGAGGCTATATGGAGATATTTAACCCCTGCCTGGATTCACTAAATAGCGGGAGACGAGCCCGCCGGAAAAGGGGCGGGGCCTATCTCCTCAGCACACGGCGCCATTTCCTCTCACAGCTCCGCTGGTCAGGACGGCTCCCAGGTCTCTCCCCTGCACTGCACTACAGAAACAGGGTAAAACAGAGAGGGGGGGCAAATTTATGGCGATATTTTGATATATATAAAGCAGCTATAAGGGAGCACTTATTATAAGGCTATCCCTGTTATATATAGCGCTTTTGGTGTGTGCTGGCAAACTCTCCCTCTGTCTCCCCAAAGGGCTAGTGGGTCCTGTCTTCGTTAGGAGCATTCCCTGTGTGTCTGCTGTGTGTCGGTACGTGTGTGTCGACATGTATGAGGACGATATTGGTGTGGAGGCGGAGCAATTGCCAAATATGAGGATGTCACCCCCTAGGGAGTCGACACCAGAATGGATGCCTTTATTTATGGAACTACGGGATAGTGTCAACACGCTAAAGCAGTCGTTTGACGACATGAGACGGCCGGACAATCAATTAGTGCCTGTCCAGGCGACTCAAACACCGTCAGGGGCTGTGAAACGCCCTTTGCCTCAGTCGGTCGACACAGACCCAGACACAGGCACTGACTCCAGTGGTGACGGTGACGAATCAACCGTATTTTCCAGTAGGGCCACACGTTATATGATTTTGGCAATGAAGGAGGCGTTACATTTAGCTGATACTACAGGTACCACTAAACAGGGTATTATGTGGGGTGTGAAAAAACTACCTATAGTTTTTCCTGAATCAGAAGAATTAAATGACGTGTGTAATGAAGCGTGGGTTGCCCCTGATAAAAAGCTGATAATTTCAAAGAAATTATTGGCATTATACCCTTTCCCGCCAGAGGTTAGGGAGCGCTGGGAAACACCTCCTAGGGTGGACAAGGCGCTAACACGCTTATCTAAACAAGTGGCGTTACCCTCTCCTGAGACGGCCGCACTTAAAGATCCATCAGATAGGAGGATGGAAAATATCCAAAAAAGTATATACACACATGCAGGTGTTATACTACGACCAGCTATAGCGACTGCCTGGATGTGCAGTGCTGGGGTAGTTTGGTCAGAGTCCCTGATTGAAAATATTGATACCCTGGACAGGGACAATATTTTACTGTCGTTAGAACAAATAAAGGATGCATTTCTTTATATGCGTGATGCACAGAGGGATATCTGCACACTGGCATCACGGGTAAGTGCTATGTCCATTTCGGCCAGAAGAGCTTTATGGACGCGACAGTGGACAGGCGATGCGGATTCAAAACGACATATGGAAGTTTTGCCGTATAAAGGGGAGGAGTTATTTGGAGTCGGTCTATCAGATTTGGTGGCCACGGCTACAGCCGGGAAATCCACCTTTCTACCTCAAGTCACTCCCCAACAGAAAAAGGCACCGACTTTTCAACCGCAGCCCTTTCGTTCCTTTAAAAATAAGAGAGCAAAGGGCTATTCATATCTGCCACGAGGCAGAGGTCGAGGGAAGAGACAGCAACAGGCAGCTCCTTCCCAGGAACAGAAGCCTTCCCCGGCTTCTACAAAAGCCTCAGCATGACGCTGGGGCTTCTCAAGCGGACTCGGGGACGGTGGGTGGTCGTCTCAAAAATTACAGCGCGCAGTGGGCTCACTCGCAGGTAGATCCCTGGATCCTGCAGATAATATCTCAGGGGTACAGGTTGGAATTAGAGACAGATCCACCTCGCCGTTTCCTGAAGTCTGCTTTACCAACGTCCCCCTCCGAAAGGGAGACGGTTTTGGAAGCCATTCACAAGCTGTACTCTCAGCAGGTGATAGTCAAGGTACCTCTTCTACAACAAGGGAAGGGGTATTATTCCACTCTTTTTGTGGTACCGAAGCCGGATGGCTCGGTAAGGCCTATTCTAAATCTGAAGTCCTTGAACCTGTACATAAAGAAGTTCAAGTTCAAGATGGAGTCACTCAGAGCAGTGATAGCGAACCTGGAAGAGGGGGACTTTATGGTATCCTTGGACATCAAGGATGCGTATCTCCACGTTCCAATTTACCCCTCACACCAGGGGTACCTCAGGTTCGTTGTACAAAACTGTCACTATCAGTTTCAGACGCTGCCGTTCGGATTGTCCACGGCACCTCGGGTCTTTACAAAGGTAATGGCCGAGATGATGATTCTTCTTCGAAGAAAAGGCATATTAATTATCCCATACTTGGACGATCTCCTAATAAGGGCAAGGTCCAGAGAACAGCTAGAGATGGGATTAGCACTGTCGCAAGAAGTGCTAAAACAGCACGGGTGGATTCTGAATATTCCAAAATCCCAGTTAATGCCGACAACTCGTCTGCTGTTCCTAGGGATGATTCTGGACACGGTTCAGAAAAAGGTTTTTCTCCCGGAGGAAAAAGCCAAGGAGTTATCCGAGCTTGTCAGGAACCTCCTAAAACCAGGAAAGGTGTCTGTACATCAATGCACAAGAGTCCTGGGAAAAATGGTGGCTTCTTACGAAGCAATTCCATTCGGCAGATTCCACGCAAGAATTTTCCAAAGGGATCTGTTGGACAAATGGTCAGGGTCGCATCTTCAGATGCACCTGCGGATAACCCTGTCTCCAAGGACAAGGGTGTCTCTTCTGTGGTGGTTGCAGAGTGCTCATCTATTGGAGGGCCGCAGATTCGGCATACAGGATTGGATCCTGGTGACCACGGACGCCAGCCTGAGAGGCTGGGGAGCAGTCACACAAGGAAGAAACTTCCAGGGAGTATGGACGAGCCTGGAAACGTCTCTTCACATAAACATTCTGGAACTAAGAGCAATATACAATGCTCTAAGCCAGGCAGAACCTCTGCTTCAGGGAAAACCGGTGTTGATCCAGTCGGACAACATCACGGCAGTCGCCCATGTGAACAGACAGGGCGGCACAAGAAGCAGGAGTGCAATGGCAGAAGCTGCAAGGATTCTTCGCTGGGCAGAGAATCATGTGATAGCACTGTCAGCAGTGTTCATCCCGGGAGTGGACAACTGGGAAGCAGACTTCCTCAGCAGACACGATCTTCACCCGGGAGAGTGGGGACTTCATCCAGAAGTCTTCCATTTGCTGGTAACCCGTTGGGAAAGACCAATGGTGGACATGATGGCGTCTCGCCTCAACAAAAAACTGGACAGGTATTGCGCCAGGTCAAGAGATCCGCAGGCAATAGCTGTGGACGCGCTGGTAACGCCTTGGGTGTACCAGTCGGTGTATGTGTTTCCTCCTCTGCCTCTCATACCAAAAGTATTGAGAATTATACGGCAAAGAGGCGTAAGGACGATACTAGTGGTTCCGGATTGGCCAAGAAGGACTTGGTACCCGGAACTTCAAGAGATGATCACGGAAGATCCGTGGCCTCTACCTCTAAGGAGGGACTTGCTTCAGCAGGGTCCCTGTCTGTTTCAAGACTTACCGCGGCTGCGTTTGACGGCATGGCGGTTGAACGCCGGATCCTAAAGGAAAAAGGCATGCCGGAAGAAGTCATTCCTACTTTGATTAAAGCAAGGAAGGAAGTAACCGTGCAACATTATCACCGAATTTGGCGAAAATATGTTGCGTGGTGCGAAGATCGGAGTGCTCCGACGGAGGAATTTCAACTGGGTCGATTCCTACATTTCCTGCAATCAGGATTGTCTATGGGTCTCAAATTGGGATCTATTAAGGTTCAAATTTCGGCCCTGTCGATTTTCTTTCAAAAAGAATTGGCTTCAGTCCCTGAAGTCCAGACCTTTGTTAAGGGAGTGCTACATATACAGCCTCCTGTGGTGCCTCCAGTGGCACCGTGGGATCTCAATGTGGTTTTGGACTTTCTAAAATCTCATTGGTTTGAACCACTAAAGAAGGTGGATTTGAAATATCTCACATGGAAAGTGACCATGCTTCTAGCCCTGGCTTCGGCCAGGAGAGTGTCAGAACTGGCAGCTTTATCTTACAAAAGCCCATATCTGATTTTCCATTCGGACAGGGCAGAACTGCGGACTCGTCCGCATTTTCTCCCTAAGGTGGTGTCAGCATTTCATCTGAACCAGCCTATTGTAGTGCCTGCGGCTACAAGTGACTTGGAGGACTCCAAGTTACTGGACGTTGTCAGAGCATTAAAAATATATATTGCAAGGACAGCTGGAGTCAGAAAATCTGACTCGTTGTTTATATTGTATGCACCCAACAAGATGGGTGCTCCTGCGTCTAAGCAGACGATTGCTCGTTGGATCTGTAGCACAATCCAACTTGCACATTCTGTGGCAGGCCTGCCACAGCCTAAATCTGTAAAGGCCCACTCTACAAGGAAGGTGGGCTCATCTTGGGCGGCTGCCCGAGGGGTCTCGGCATTACAACTTTGCCGAGCAGCTACGTGGTCAGGGGAGAACACGTTTGTAAAATTTTACAAATTTGATACTCTGGCTAAGGAGGACCTGGAGTTCTCTCATTCGGTGCTGCAGAGTCATCCGCACTCTCCCGCCCGTTTGGGAGCTTTGGTATAATCCCCATGGTCCTTTCAGGAACCCCAGCATCCACTAGGACGATAGAGAAAATAAGATTTTACTTACCGATAAATCTATTTCTCGGAGTCCGTAGTGGATGCTGGGCGCCCATCCCAAGTGCGGATTATCTGCAATAATTGTACATAGTTATTGTTAACTAATTCGGGTTATTGTTGAAGGAAGCCATCTTTCAGAGGCTCCGCTGTTATCATACTGTTAACTGGGTTTAGATCACAAGTTGTACGGTGTGATTGGTGTGGCTGGTATGAGTCTTACCCGGGATTCAAAATCCTCCCTTATTGTGTACGCTCGTCCGGGCACAGTACCTAACTGGAGTCTGGAGGAGGGTCATAGGGGGAGGAGCCAGTGCACACCACCTGATCTGGAAAAGCTTTACTTTTTGTGCCCTGTCTCCTGCGGAGCCGCTATTCCCCATGGTCCTTTCAGGAACCCCAGCATCCACTACGGACTCCGAGAAATAGATTTATCGGTAAGTAAAATCTTATTATTTATGAGACCTGAGCGCTGCTGCTTTGGAGTGTACATGTGGAGGCACACCAAACCAGGGTCCCGTAGAGAAGGCACTGGGCAAGTAATGTTTTAGGAAGAACTACGGAGTGATGTTACTTGCACTTTACTATATATATATATATATATATATATATATATATACATATATATATATATATTTCCATATAGGAGTCTGCACTCACATCCAATTGTAGATCATCTCAGGGGTGCTCCATAAGGTAATGCTGGAGGCTTTACCAATAATATAAATGTAAAAAGTCCATATGTTGGACAGAGGGCACTCACCATCCAATAAGTGTTTTCAAACTTTTATTCAGACATCAGTGTCAGCAAATGTACGTCGACGTTTCGACCCTACAGGGTTATTCTGAAGACAGCCAGATGAGACATCCTCACAGCATGCCTACAACTTGCATGCTGTGAGGATGTCTCATCTGGCTGTCTTGAGAATGACCCTATAGGGTCGAAATGTCAACATATATTTGCTGATACTGATGTCTGAATAAAAGTTTGAAAACATTTATTGGATGGTGAGTGCCCTCTGTCCAACCTATGGACTTTTTACATATATATATATATATATATATATATATATATATATATATATATACACACACATACATGCTATCAGTGGTATAACTGTTTAATAGAAATGTGAAACAGGTTTACATCTACCCATTTCTGTGACCACCTGTCATTATTGCGTGGTCTGATTTCTAAACCATAGATAACTGTCCTGCTGGGTGCGGTTGGCATACTGGATCACATTTATATTCACACCTAACATGCTGAAAAAGTATTAACGCCAGAGAGCGACAAGCAGTGAGTCAGTTTCCGAATCCCCATAGGGTGGGGTCACATATGAGTCTGCTTTTATTTTGAGTCTACTACATTCTCACTACTTAGAGCTAGAGATTAATGCTGAGCTCAGTTGCCACATGTGGGACGCACCACTGGTGAATATATTTAGAATTCTCTATGACTGCATGGGGCTACAGACAGCAGCAGCCTGCTCTTCCAAGCCATCTGCCCAATCACTTAACGTTTCGTTATGATGTTTTCTCTGCATCCAGGATAAGGAACGGTTGGCTCCATTACACAAAATAGTTTATAGGAATTAGAGTAGGAGGAAGACAAGAACAGTAATATTGAAAGTTACCAAACTCAATGTCTGTTGTTTTAACTATTTCACAGTGCCCTGAGTTTGCCAAATACTAATGAATATCTAAAGTCAAAACTGGTTATATAGAAAGGAAAATATTTATACTATTGCACTTTAGAGAGATGGGACAGCATTGTGGAGATGGAGCGGGTGGCAGGTTAGACCATCGTCGTGTGTGTGTGTGTGTGTGTGTGTGTGTGTGTGTGTGTGTGTGTTGCCTTTACATGACACCTGCTTTTGAGCAATAACGTGTTGCACTTTTTGTGGGATGAAACATTTTTCTGATGTATAGAGGTAATAGTTTATGTTTATTTATTTTTAAACAATTTTAGGAAAAAGTAAGCTAGCTTTGTATTCCTTATACATTGTTACACTTTATTCTGATTTAGTCCAATTTAAAATGTGCAATGTATTTTCTTCCTGGCAGGGCACTTCTGGAGGCAGAAAGCAAAAAGGGCACAGTGATCTGGACGGAACAATCAGTGAGAGACAGGCCAGCAGGTAGGGGTCATTCTGTAGGCATGTCTTCCTTTAATAAAAGGGATAGATTTACTAAAGCAACGATTTCAACTACATTTTTCATGTCCTGACCTTGACTTAACGTATATTATAAAGTACTTTATTCTGTTTGTAAATAAAATCTCAAAGGTTGGGAAAAATATACTTTATTCCCTTTTGAGCTTCCATGTTGTGAAAACTCTGATTTCAGTCCTTAAGATCAGCCTTGTTGTGTGCCACATGTCTACCGATTTATCACTTGTAATTGTGTATAGCAGTGGTACAAATATACACATGAAGATAAGATTTTGTAGTAATAATTAGTTATTGAAAAATACGTTGAAGATTATCCAGTACCAACTTCGCTCTGCTAGATACGGTCAGTAGCGGATCTTGCCACGGGCAAGCAGGACTTTTGCCTGGGGCGCCGCCTTCCGGGGGGCACTGGCGCCATCCGGAGGGCGCCGCACCATGGCAAGATCCGCTACTGCTGTGCCCTCCGCTTCCCGCTGTGTCCCCCGGCTGTGTCCCCCTGTGAAGGGAACTAGACGCTAAGCGTCTAGTTTCCCTTCGTGGAGAGGACCTTTTGCTGTGCGGTGCGCGATGACGTCATCGCGCACTGCTCAGCATTTCAACGGCGCTACTACTGTACAGGGGCCGTAACTGACCACGCCCCCTGTATTAAGCCACACCCCCATTTCCTGCCCGGGGCGCAGAGAGGGCGCGAACCGGCCCTGGATACAGTACATAGACATACAGTTATGGTACCAACTTCCCTATGATAGATACATAGACATACAGTCATACCACTCAACCATCCTTATTTGAGGGCTTCGATGTCACAATGGGGACACCGGGCACCGCAGCAGGTGCATGGTATTTCTGTTCATTGCTCTTCTGCATAGCATGAAATAATTTGGGCACCCTGGTTTATTGCATGTGTCACTGAATCTCTAAGTGATAACAGTTAGCTTGGCCTATACAGAGTACAAACTTAAATTATGAATTTCTCATACGTCCTAGAGGATGCTGGGGTCACATTTAGAACCATGGGGTATAGACGGGATCCGCAGGAGACATGGGCACTCCAAAACTTTCAAAGGGTGTGAACTGCTCCTCACTCTATGCCCCTCTCCCAGATCCCAGTTTTAGAATTGTGCCCAGTGAGACTGGATGCACTACAGGGGAGCTCTACTGAGTTTCTCTGAAAAGACTTATGTTAGGTTTTTTATTTTCAGGGAGGCTGCTGGCAACAGTCTCCCTGCTTCGTGGGACTTAGGGGAGAGAAGTATGACCAACTTCTAGTGAGTTCAGTGGCTCTGCTTCTAGCTGACAGGACACCATTAGCTCCTGAGGGTGCTGATCGCTAGGTACGCCTAGATGCTCACTCCCGCAGCCTGCCGTCACCCCCTTACAGAGCCAGAAGTCAGAAGACAGGTGAGTAGCAGAAGAACAGAAGACTTCTTCTCCAGTGACGGCATTCTGAGGTACCGCGCAGCAAACGGAGCGCTGTGCGCCATGCTCCCACACACATAACAGGCACTGCAGGGCGCGGGGGGGGGGGGGGGGGGGGGGCGCCCTGGGCAGCATAAAATCCTCTTTTAACACTGGCACATAAGGGCATATAGTGCGGTGGCACTGTCCTAACCCCCGCCAGTATAAATATTTAGTAATCCGCACTGAGGAGAAGCACGCCATTGCGGGGGCGGGACTTCTTCCTCAGTCAGCCAGCACACTACTCGGCGCCATTTCTCCCTCCTTCCATGCAAGGACGCTGATCCTTCCTTCACCACTGTATCGGTGCAAAACAGGCGGTGCGAAATTAAATTAGTGCTGTGTATATTTATGTATATACTAATATATGAATAAAAGGGCGCTGCAGGTCTCTGGGCAAACTTGTCGCATAGTTTTCTGCTGCTGACGCTGGGTTGTGAGCTGACAAAATCCTCTCTGTGTCCCTTGACAGATTTTACAGATGGATCTGTCCCCTATAGGTGTGTAGCATGTCTGACAGGGTGGTCTTCCCCTGAGGAAATTTTAGTAGGGGCACAGATGTGTGTATATATATATATATATATATATATATATGTATGTGTGTATATATATATATATATATGTATATATGTAATGTGGTGGTCCTTCCGGCACCACTAAAAACGTGTATGGGTGAAAAAAAAATGTGAAAAAATTGCGTGATAATATAAGCATATGTCTGAGTCTCAAGCACAACCCTGGAGACAGTCTGTGGAAGAGGTGTTTTTCCAAAGTTCTGTGTTTTCATCCTCACCAGGCCCCTCGGGGTCTCCTAACATTCTCTATGTAATGCACACTGATACCGACATGGACTTTGAATCCTGTGTCGACACTAGTTTTCCAGAATGATTCCGAAATTAACTAGGAATATTCAGTACATGGTTGTTGCTATAAGGGTTGTCTTAGACATTACGGAGTACCCTTCTGTACCAACAGAAGAAGGTTTACCTATATAAAGAAAGAAAAGAAGGAAACTTTTTCCTTCCTCTCGTGATTCCCAAGGGAATTCAGGTTACCTAGCCATTCCCAGCAGTTGACAGGGGGAGTCACCACCCGTTTTAAGAAGGGCTCTCTCACGGTTAACAAAGAAGTGGCTCTGCCTGCATCTGTGACATCTGTCCTTAAGGAGCCGGCAGACCGCACGTTGCAGTATACATTAATATTTAATTATACAACCCATGAGACATTACGCAGGACTACATTGCATGTGCGTGGTGTGCGTGGATGAGTGGTGCTGTTGAAAAGTGGTCTGATAATTTTATCATCAAGTATTGACACTAGCTATGGAAGAGATTCTCCTGACGTTAGATCATATACAGTATGCTACGGCATCCATGCGTGGAGCCGTGACAGAGAATTCACCAGTGAAAGGCGCATCCTGCTTCCAAAATAGATTATGGAGTCTCTCCCGTAATCAAGGGGAGACCCTGTTTTGTAGTGACCTGGATGAATTGGTGGGCAGCTACCGCAGGTAAGTCGTGTTTCTGCCGTGTGTCCCTCCACAGACAAAAAAGTTGCATCGCTCCAAGTTGCGGTCCTTTCGGCCCATAAGGTACGAACGGGAAAAAAAAAAAGTTTCCCTTTCTTTGCATATTGCATATATGAGGTAGGGGAAAAGAAAGAGGTCCGCCTCTTCGGGATCACAGGAGCAGAAATCAACTCCTGCTTCTGCCAAATCTACTGCATGATGCTGGGACTCCCTTGTGAGAGTCCGCCCCAGTGGTGGCGTGCCTGACACTTTTCAGGCAGTTCTGGGTTCATTCTGGCCTGGACCCGTGGGTTTTACAAATAGTGTCCCACGGATGCGAACTGGAGTTCAAGGCGGTTCCCCACACCGATTTCAAATCGGCCTTACCAGTTCTCTCCCTGACAGGGAGGTAGTAAGCACAGCCATTCAAAATTGAGTCAGGATCAGGTCATTACCTTGATTCCCCTGTTCCAACAGGGAGGGTTTTTTTTATTAAAGCCTCTTTGTGGCTCCAAAGCCGGACGGCTCAGTCAAACCAATCCTAAATTAGTAATATTTCAAATTCTACCTGAAGTCATTCATATTCAGGATGGAATCTCTCAGGGCAGTAATCTCCAGTCTGGAGGAAGGAGATTTCATGGTTTCAGTAGACATAATGGATGCCTACTTACATGTTCCCATTTATCCTCCACGTCAGGATTGCCTGAGATTTACAATTCAGGATTGTCATTACCAATTTCAGACGTTGCCGTTTGGTCTATCCACGGCTCCAAGGATTCTCACCAAGGTAATGGCGAAAATGATGGTTCTCCTTCGCAAGCAAGGAGTCACTAGTATCCCGTACTTGGAAGATCTCCTAATAAAGGAGTGTTTCAAGGACAGGTTGGTGCAGAACATTGCACTATCCCTGACAGTTCAACAACAGGGTTGGGTCATGAACTTCCCAAAGTCATACTTGATACCGACGACAAGATTGCCATTTCTGGAAATGATACTGGACACAGAGCTACATAGTTTTTCTTCCAGTGGAAAGGGCTCCGAAGATCCAGAGACTAGTCAAATAAATTCGGAAACCAGCAAGTGTGTCTATCCATCAATGCATACGGTTGCTGGGGATGATGGTTGCGGCCTACGAGGTCATACAGTTTGGCAGGTTACAGGCCAGAGTATTCCAGTGGGACCTGTGAGAGTCCGGATCCCACCTACACATGTTCCGGAGGATAATCCTGTCTTCCAAGACCAGAATCTCACTCCTGTGGTGGCTGCACAACTCTCCCCTCCTAGTGAGGCGCAGGTTTGGGATCCAGGTCTGGACCCTAGTGACCACGGATGCAAGCCTCCGAGGCTAGAGAGCAGATACACAGGGGGGAAAACTTCCAAGGAATGGTCAAGTCAGGAAACTTGTCTCCACATAAACATTCTGGAGTTAAGAGCCATTTACAACGGCCTTCTACAAGCGGAACATCTTCTTCAAGATCTACCCGTACTGATCCAGTCGGACGATGTAACAGCAGTAGCGTGTAGAAACTGTCAGGGCGGAACAAATCGCAGAGCGGCGGTGGCAGAAGCCACACAGATTCTCCGATGGGAGGAAAAGCATACAGGCGCTCTGTCAGCGATCTTCATTCCAGGAGTAGACATCTGGGAAGCAGATTTCCTCAGCAAACACGATCTCCATCCAGGAGAATGGGGCCTCCACCAAGAAGTCATCACAGAGGTGACAAGTCGTTGGGGACTTCCTCAAGTAGACATGATGGCATCTCGTCTCAACAAGAAGTTTCGGGATATTGTTCCAGGTCGAGGGTCCCTCATGCAATAGCAGTAGATGCACTGGTGACACCGTGGGCGTTTCGGTTTGTATATGTATTCCCTCCATTCCCTTTCATTCCAAAAGTTCTAAAGATCATAAGAAGAACAAAGATTCGAGTGACCCTCGTTGTCCCAGACTGGCCAAGGAGGGCTTGATATCCAGATCTTCAGGAAGCACTCATAGGTGTTCCCTGGCCTATTCCCCTGCGTGAGGACCTGTTACAGCAGAGGCCGAACGTATATCAATCCTTACCGCGGATACGTTTGACAGCATGGCGGTTGAACGCCTAATCCTAGCCGTAAGGGTATTTCCAGTGAAGTCATTCCCACACTTTTTATGGCCAGAAAAAGGGTAACGTCTAAACATTACCACCATATTTGGAGAAAATATGTTTCTTGATGTGAATCCATGAAGGCTCCTACGGAAGGTTTTCAGCTAGGACGTTTTCTCCATTTTCTACAAGCAGGTGTAAATGCTGGTCTAAAATTGGGCTCGATTAAGGTACAGTTTCAGCCATAGCAGTTTTCTTTCAGAAACAATTGGCCTCCATTCCAGAAGTTCAGACTTTCGTGGAAGGCGTGTTGCCCATCCAACCTTCATTGTGCCTCCAGTGGCACCATGGGATCTTAATGTGGTGTCTCACAAGAGCCCTTGTTTGATCTTCCATGAAGATAGTGCAGAATTGAGAACAAGTCAACATTTTCTGCCGAAGGTGGTTTCCTCTTTCCACATGAACCAACCTATTGTGGTGCTTGTGGCCACTGACGCCTTCGTTGAGTCAAAGTTTCTGCATGTGGTCAGAACTTTGAAGTTTTATGTTGCCTGAACGGCTCCGATTGGGAAAACAGAGACTCTGTTTTGTTCTGTATGCTCCCAACAAGTTGGGTGTCCTGCTTCCAAGCAGACCATTGCACGCTGGATCTGTGGTACAATTCAGCATGCTCATTACACGGCAGGATTGCCGTTACCGAAATCGGTAAAGGCCCATTCTACTAGAAAGGTGGGCTCGTCCTGCCCAGGGGGTTTCAGCATTGCAACTTTGCCGAGCAGCTACTTGGCAAACACTTTTGCTAAGTTTTACAAGTTTGATACCTTGGCCGATGATGACCTCAAGTTTGGTAATTCGGTGCTGCAGAGTCGTCCGCACTCTCCCGCCCGTTCTAGAGCTTTGGTATAACCCCATGGTTCTAAATGTGACCCCAGCATCCTCTAGGACGTATGAGAAAATAGGATTTTAATACCTACCGGTAAATCCTTTTCTCTTAGTCCGTAGAGGATGCTGGGCGCCCGTCCCGGTGCGTACTGTATCTGCAGCATTAATTGTGGTTACACACATGTTGTGTTACGGTTCTTGTCAGCATGCTGCTGCAATTGTTCATGCCGTTGGTTTGTGTTCACACGCTTATGGTGTGAGCTGGTAAGATGCTCACCTTGGTTTAACAATAAATCCTCTCCTGGGGGAGGGGCATAGAGGGAGGAGCCAGTTCACACCCTTTGAAAGTCTTGGAGTGCCAATGTCTCCTGCAGATCCCGTCTATACCCCATGGTTCTAAATGTGACCCCAGCATCCTCTACGGACTAAGAGAAAAGGATTTACCAGTAGGTATTAAAATCCTATTTTAACAGACTGAAAAAAAAATGAAATAAATGACTATAGTACAAACAAAAGGTTAATTACCCGAACAGTCAGTATGAAGTAAAACATCATTTGGCAGAAATCACTGCTTCATAATATTTTGTAGAAAGCTAAGAGTCTGTATTTCTGGAAATAGTTTTAGTCTCTTCCTTGTATGTCTCTCCTACCATTGACATATTCTAGGGCTTCTTGCATACACTGCAAGCTTAAGATCTCCCCATGGTCGGATTGGGAACTGAAAGTTGCCCTAAAAAAATTGGTGGAAGTGACCTCACATGGGCAGCACCAGAGGTTTACCATGTAATCATGGTGACAGCACCACCTCTCACATATCAACAAACAAAACAGGTCCCACGTGCCTATCGGCCTACAGGGACTCTTTCCTGTGAGCCCTATGGCCAATCCACCCTTGGATCTCCCCACTGAGTTGCAGTAATATTCAGCTTTGCGGACTAAGAAAGGTCACTCTAAAACCTTTATATCTTATTCATGCAAGTAATTTATGATTCAATGCCTGCAGAGAACGTGTAAATGTCTTCATTTAGAGATTGAGTAAAACATGCAATTTTATCAGGGGTGCCAAAACTTTTGCATACAACTATATAGGCAGCAGAGCTTCTCATACATAAGCTCTTCTCATGAGCACCAAAACTGTAAAACGATATGTAATTTGGAAAGAAATGTGACTTCTCTGGTGCTTTAAATTATATTTCACAGGTTAAAGACAAGTACACACTTTTTTATGACAATTGCTTTTGTTTAGGGAAAGTCTATGGAATCTGATGAAAACATTACTCATCAAATAAAAAAAGCAAACCCCAAATTAGAAAGCCCAAATGTACCCTAAAAAACAATATATAGTATACTAATATAGAACATACTTATATTAAATACAGGACAGTTACTTATATAGTATATGTAATATATATATAATATTTTAATGTTTTAAATTATTCCTAGGATATGTGACATCAACTTTTGATGAGTCAACAAGATTCTCTCACAAAGGAGGAAAAAGAATTGAATACCCAATTACCAGAAGCAGAGATGAAATAAGAAGGAAAACACAGAGCACAAACATGGACAGATTCATTACTCGGACTGTACCAGCAACACAGATCAGATCACAATATACAAACTTAGGTAATACAAGTACTTCTTATGTATCACGTGTTCATGATAACCCAACGCAGGAGAAAAGTGGTAGATGGGACACAAGCATGTCCTCCAGATATGGCCTATCACACAATACCAAACTCCCACAGACCACATATTACGCAGCAAAACCCACAATTGTAACACCATATTCCTCTGTTCAGTCCAAAGTCATTAGTGAGACAACTAAAGCAGAGCAAATTAAAGAATTGAAGCCAGTAGCTCGCCCAAGAACTCAATCCAGAGAATCCAGAAAAGTTCAGGTGAACATTGGCACAGAAGATAACAGACATGAATTAAGCTCTCAAATTGCTTTTGAAACTAAAGTAATCGAAGAGAGGAAGGCAACTTCGAAGACTGTAGAAGAGGAAAAGAAAGTTTCAAAAACCAATGAAAATTATACCCCAAAAGGTATAATAATTAATAAAGATACAGCAAGTGTAACAGAAACAGTACAGAAAGAGACAATTCAGGAACCTAAAGCACAAGATTTACCTGTCAAAAAAGAGAGGAAGAAAAGAGAACAAGCCAAAAAAAGAAAAGAAGAAGAGGTAGAGAAAGTTGAAATAGGTGATATGAATGTGGAAACAGGATCAAAGGCCGAGGTCCATGAGACTACCCAAGTGAAGAAAACAGTTGTACTTGAAGAAAAGCCACAGGCTGAACAAATTATCTTTGAATTACCAATACAGGTTGAAACAAGAAGAAATGAAAGCAATTCACAAAAAAGCAATAAGGAAAACAAGACAGCAAGAAATGTTAGCCATACATATGTCAATGAAGAATTTGCTTTTCGCAGAAGTGATGATGAGCTCAAAACAGTTAAAAATGTTGACAGCAGTAAAACTGGGGATGCGGTGATATTTTCATCAGAACCCAGAGAAGAAAAAACAATGGTCGATGATATTCTTAGACATTTAAGCCACTCTTCTGTGGCATCTGTAGAAACAAAAGAACAGGGCAGTGGATCTAGAACATTTGTACTTGGAGAAAAAATGCAGGGTGAACCAGTTGTCCTGGAGATACCAATAAAACTTGAAGTGATCAAAACTCAACTTAGCTCAAAGAAAGGTAATGTTGAACAGCCAGAGCAAAGTACATTTGTAAGGAATGATAAAGAAAGAAATGTGAATGAAGAATCTACTTTTCAAAGAACTGAAGAGATGCACGAAACTAATAAAGATGTGGAAAACAAAGGAAGCAGTTACACTGAGGAATCTGGGAGGGTAGACATTTCAGCTAAGAACTTTGAGCAAAAAGCTATGGTTGCTGATATCCTTAGACAGTTAGGACTGTCTTCTGGTCTGGATGATACTAATGTAACCTATGTGAAAAAGAAGGAGCAGTGTAATGATGGATCTGTGAAAACTGAGATTTTTGTGCAGTCCAGAACAGAAGAAGAGATAGATTTGTTTGATGAACCTGACTTAACAGATTTGTGGAATACGACAACCACCCAATCACCCCAAAAGAGTGGTGGGACAGGAAAAGCTGAACACTTGGATGAGGAACATCATAGCAAAAAGATAAAGAAAACAATTTTGGAAGATGTGACAGGAGCAGAAGCTGAAGAATGGATAGGAAATATTGTCCACACTGGACTAAAAGATTCACCAGGAAAGTCTGTCAACGTTGAGATTGTAGAGGAAACTTTTGAGACATTTGGATATGATAAAGGAGAATTTTCAACTCCATTTCACGTAGAAGAAGCAGAAGATAGCTATAATGTAGAGGGATCTGTCAATATAGAAGAACATGTTTCATTGAAAACAGACAAACTACATGATAAAATTCAATCTTCTGATGGTCCTACTCAAGTTGAAGAAGTAACAGAGGGTGAAAATGTTGATGAGGAGACAAGTTACTTTGTTTCTATTCCTGAAGACAACCCATACATAGAGGAAGAGGAAGAAGACACATTAAAAGGACAGATTCATACAGAGGAAGAGTCCCATGTTAAGTATTCCTGGCAAGATGAGTTCTTACAGGGGTCCCAAGGTCGTAAGGCTCTGAGTGAGTTTCTTAAAAATGCTGCAGCCACTGAACCAAACTCAACCAGTCATGTGACCTCAGAGAACAGCAGTGATAGGTTGGAAAATGAAGAACAAAAAAAAGGTTCACGCACTGAAACTGTTGTGATTGAGAAAAAAATTCAAGTTCCACATGAAATTCAGTCATCAATAATGGAATTCCTCTCAAAAGATGTCAAAGATCCCCATGAAAAATTGAAAGGGGCACTGGAGTGCCTGCAAGGAAGCCTTCCACAAGACCTAGCTGAAGAATTAGCAATGCTGGCTGGAGAAGAACAAACAGAAAGCAACAGTTTGGCACTGGATATTAAAAAGGTTGGTCAAACTGAGGAAAGTGGTGTGGTCACTATTGTAGCAGAAATCAATATATCACAAACCATGGACATAGATAATTTAGATGATTTAGACAAAATTGAAGGCTTCAGAAATCAGGAGACAGCTATACACAAAACACACTTAAAATCTTCTGAAGATTTAACATCGTTCCAGCCAAAAGAATCTGTTGGGAGCAAAGAGTCTGTTTCTGTTACAGTGGGGACAAATAATGAGCATGAGTTTTACACTACTGAAGAAATCAGTCAGAAAGGGCCAACTACTACAAGTGTTCATTTCAGTCCTACAAGAGAACTATCTTTAGGGCAACTCCCCACGAATGTAACCAGCTTCATAAAACATGTTGAACTTGGTGGCCATGAACAAATCTTACAAGATGATTCAAGGCTTGACAAGGCTTCATCTGATGAACTTTCTCCAACAGAAGTGAACAGATCTGAGCATCATATCAAGCTTGGGCCAAGGGAAATGCACTCCAGGAAACACATCATCTTTGAGGGTCCCATCTCTGAGACACTTAAATTGGACATAGTTAAAAATACAGATGACACATCAGATCAGAATATATCTATTAGGCATATAAAAATAAGTCCAACAGAAAAGTACCCAACAGAACAAATTGTGTTTCAGGGTCCTATTTTTAAAACTGGGGTCATCGGGGCCAATATTACAGGAGACGTATCAGTCAAAGAAAACTTCACAGATGGTGTGAACCAAGCTATCCAAAACTTGTCTTTTGAGAGAATACAAGCTAGCGATCAGGAAAACAGCGAGTTTAGTACAGGTGTAAGTAAAACCATTTCACATTTTAAACATAACTCTGGGGAAACTCTGAACAAGGAAATTATATTGGAGGGATCCATTCCTAGGGCTCATGATCTTGGTAGACATATCACATTGGAGGATGACAGTAAGCCTATTGAATATAACTTTTCTGCTCAGAAAATCCATGTTGGGAAACAAATTAAATACCAGGGATTTGTCTCTGAACCTCATAAAGTGGCAGATACTGGTAATCTTGTTGAGTCGAAAGATCAGTCCAATGTCAACACATCTATCCACCATATAAAATTAAGCCCAAGCAGAGAGCAAATAGTTTTTGAAGGACTTGTCTCTTCAAATCTGCCCATCCGTGGAGAAGATAGCTCTCTTTTGGAAGACTCAAACCGATCTATAAGATATATACAGCTTGGTTCCCCAGAAACATATACATCGGAGCAAGAAACATTTGAAGGACCAACCTCAGAATCTTATGAATCATCAGATTTTTTTGTTTCTTCTCCATCTGGAGACTCCAGTGAGAGTGAGAGGTCAATCAAGCATATTAAACTGGGCCCAACAGAAAAGTCATTCACTTTTCAAATGGATATCACCAAAATTGCCAAAAATTATTCTGGAGAAAAGAGTTCTCAGGAGAGTGGACCGGTAGTAACATCCAGAAAGTTTGAAGGACTGCCAGAATTCAGTCAGTCATACAGTGAATTAACAGATGACCCAGAGGTGACAGAAAGCGGATATGGTGAGGAAGAAATTGCCGGCGTCTCTCAGCTCCCATACAATATCATGCCCCATGGCCAGAGCATTACAGATATATCAGAGCTTGATAAAACCGTGCAGCTGCAAAGAATAGTTCATCAGAGTAATGTGGTCTCTGATGACAAGAAAGTGGCTGTTGTTTATCTTGATGAAGAAGAGGAACCTGACCAAGATTATTTACGACGATCATTTTGAAATTAACACATTAATTGAGAAAAATTACAGTGTGTGTGTGTATTTATATATATATATATATATATATATATATAAACATCCATCAATATTTTAGGTCCCTTTCTACGAATGGAACTATCTTAATGTATTGACAATTATGCGCTTGGCCCTTCAGCTATTGTTCCTAATGCATGAGTGGTGGCATGATCCCTGCAAGGACTATGCAGTCATATTAGCAGCCAGTCAGTGGGAGTGGGTTGTCTATTCAGAGAATGGCTATTGCTGAATCAAACGTACAGCACGTTTTACCAGCCAGTGAAACATAGAGTTTAGCTGAACAAACGGGAATGAATTAAAAGCAGCTTTACTTTAGGACAAGGTAATGAGATGAGCATTCTCCTACAGGTCATTGAAAGTGGCTGTCAGTTCATGACTTACAGTACATAATTCATGTTTATTTCAAAAGGTACACCAGTAAGTTTGCAATAAAATAGTATCTAGACCTGACAGACCTGAGCAATGTTTGGCACACTGTCGGAATCATCTAAAGATGTGCCATGCCTGCTGATTGAAATAGTTTTTTTAAATGTTTTAGGTTGGGTTTTTTTTGCGTTTGCTCAATCAACAGATGTAAATTGCCAATTGAAGGAAATGATTCATTAGAAAAATCAATAGTGGATAGGGATCAAATCAAGTTGTTACTTGAATTGCCCCATTATGTCAAATTGTCAATGTAAATTAAAATAGTGTACACAAGGGGGGCTATGTAAGTAGCCATGAGGTTTCAATGTGTTTTAATATAACAGGGGTTATCCAGTCAGGAAACCTAACTTGTGTTTGCTTGCACCCCCCATAAATTTAGTGAGGTATACTTGATTCTGAGTGATACAGAACTCTACATGGATGCAAATAGTGAGGTTTAGCATACAGTGCAGATGCCAATTTACACAGTTTTGTGCACGTTCATCCTAGTGCTTGATTTGGGCACTTCAGGGCAGGAACTGGGCGGTGATAATGCAATCGCATGGAACTGTTCTGACTTGTGGGCGTGTCATGGGACTGTTATGTGAATGTAGCTTAAGTTCCATGCCATTAGAAGTTGCACGCAACAGGAGGGAAAGCCTGTTTCTGAAAGATCTCTTGCACATCTCATGCGGCTGGTGCAAATGCGATACTTATTATAATGGTTGTGGCAGTAGGTGGTATCACGGTTTCCCACTCACAAATGCACATCAGCTGTACAGAAGCTCTCAATAACATTAGGTAGTAAATCTAGCTTTGACTGCTACGGACAAATACAGCCAGCTTTCAACCGACTAATCAGCCCTTATGCGTCCAGCTAAAATGAATCCCCTCATAGTATACTCATAACGATGGCAGCTGTTTAGTGGCCATATTTATGAGAATATAGGTTATCAATTCACTAAGCACTAGCAACATCAACATACTGTATCTCCCAACTGTCCCGATCTGTGAACCACAGAAGAAGGGTTATTGGAAAGCAGGCATGGCCAAAGGCCTGGGCAGATCAAGACGGTGTTTGGGTTGGTCAGAAGCACACAGCACACAGCTCAGTGTTAAACGTTGAGCTGTATTTATAACTCAGACAACAGGTGCTGCCTCAATGATGTCACTGGATCTTGGTGAATTGAAAGCCAGCATTCTCCTGAATACAGGCTCATATACTGTCTGCATGCATTGCACTATTGTCCTACTTCCATCATTGTAGCAGGACATAGAAATGCCTTTTCCCTTATTGTGATGTATAAATACTGACCACACTTTTTCTCTTTGTATGGGGGACAGTGAGTATTATTTGACTAGCATTGCTCATAGGTATAATTCTGCACTAAAAATCCATAAATGTCAGTCACTGTTTTTTTATTATGTAAATTGCATTAGGCAAACATGGCTCATCACTGATTGCTCAATAAATCTTAAGGCCCTAGACATATAAAGATCCGCCGCCGAGCTGCCCGACGGCGGATACGGCCCACGGGCGACCCGGCAGCGGGGGGGCAGTGACGGGGGGAGTGAAGTTTCTTCACTCCCCCCGTCACCCGGCTGCATTGAAGTGCAGGTAAATATGGACGAGATCGTCCATATTGGCCTGCATGTACAGCCGACGGGGCACCAGCGATGAATGAGTGCGGGGGGCCGCGCATCGTTCATCGCTGGTGCCTCCACACTCAAAGATTTGAGGAATATCGGCCAGTGTGTAGGGCCTATTAGTCTAGATCTGCACCTTTGGACAGGTACAGTAAATAGCTTTGTTCCTATTATATCTGGAAATAAATCTCTCTCCTGCATATCTGGAAGCTGAATGTTGCCTGTACTCTGCACACTGACCATGTATTCTCCCTGTGCTGATTGAGGGGATTAATACAGACGACTAGTAAATGAACAGAATAGAAGTGCTTTATTTCTCTGAAAGCAGTGTTCAGCAGTTGGAAGATCCTGCAAGGCTTGGTTAGTCAGACTGTCAGCCAGGCGGTCAGATGCACAGATCAGATAATTGGTTCTGTATCAAAAAAAGATGCAAGATAAATATACAGTTAGGCCGGGTAATGTTATACAGGGTTACAAAATGCAGGTGTTATCTAGCTAAAACATGTAATGTATAATCTGCATTTCTCTCCCATTATGGCCTGCTGATATTGGGCCTATTTCGGACTGGATCGCTGCAGCGACGGCGATCGCAGCCTGACGCCCTTTGCGGAGTGCACATGCGCAGCGGGAGCTACTTGCGGGCAGGGAGCGACTCGACGGGTGCGAAAGCACCGTCGCTGTGCGATGATTTTGCACCCTTGCGGTGGGGAGGTAGGACCTGACATGCGGGGCGGACTAACTCTGTGCTGGGTGTCCCCCCGCATGTCAGAGAAACTGATCGTAGATGTGCTAAATTTACGATCAGATCTGAATCACCCCCCCTTTGTTTTCTTGCTGCATGAACATTAACAACTAATGATTAAAGCTTGGCGGTAAAGGGTTTGCCACTTTAACTTTTATTTTTCCTAAACCCAGCAAATCCTTTTATAGTATTAATATGAGAGACCCACTGCTGGACCTCACTGTTCCTTGTATTAAGCAGAATCGGGGCATACACATATAGTACAACAAATGATGACAGAATTCTAGTACTTTGGGTCCCTTATGCAATAGCCTGTGATATACAGATATGGGCGTGATTCTGGCAAGCGCAAATCTGGTGAGTTAGGCGGAATTTCTTAAGTAGCAATAATTTAAAAAACAAAACTAGGTTGCTTTTGCCTTTTAATTTATATTTGCTTTAGAAATACAGATGAATTCACTGGAATTGTGCCAATGCCTGGAACTTGCGGCCTGTTCTATAAGGTCTTAGATATGAGGCGTCATGCCTCCTGCTGCATTAATGATGTGAACTGCATTCTAGGATGCCATATCAGATCATCTCCGACACCATCAGCGAGTTTCCTGACCCATCGGCTGCCGCAGCTGTAACCTAGAGGCCAGGAAATATCCGTTCTCTGATGGAGATCCTGGCCTTATTCCTCCCCTGCAACACTGGCGTCACGCCTCCGTTTGGAGAAACAGGCCATCACCGCCCCTCTGCACCCTTAAATGGCATCAGACTGTCAGTCACTTACAGTCTGATGCCGTCCTGCGTCGTTCGTTGCAGGACCTGTTCGCATATGCACAGAACAGGTCCTGCACATGCACAAAGCACCTCCAATCACATCTGACTTGCCTCACTTATTAGGGTGTTAACTTCGTTTCTGAAGGTTCATGATTGTAAAGCAACACTAAATGTAAAATTATTATATGTCACACACACGTCCCAGTCATAAAATACTTCTGTAATATATTTTATAAAAGCAAGGTGATCACCTCAAACTGTTCATCAGTTCTGCATTTCATTGATCGTGAAATATCTGCCCCTCATTGAGCTGTTACATCACATGTGACAGGGGGCAACAGTGTGATCATTGTCCTGGCTGCAGCATATAACGAACAGCGGGGGTCATTCCGAGTTGATCGTAGCCCTGCAAAATTCCCCCCACAAAACGGCGGCCAAACGCCACCGTTCTGCCCCCTCCCACCCAGCAACCGCCTCTGCCTGTCAATCAGGCAGAGGCGATCGTAGCGCAGCGACGGCCTTCTGCCGCCGGGCATGTACCGGCGCACTGTGGCGCGGGCACATGCGCAGTTCTGACTCGACCGCGCCGCTGCGATAAACTGCAGCGTGCGATCTGGTCAGATTGACCCCCAGCATACTAAGCTCTCATCAGCTTAAAACCAGCAGAGGTTTTCAGGAAACCCTACATGACAGAAGAAGGGGCAGACGTTAGTACTTTATGACATATACATAGGGGGGAAAAATAATAATTTCATATTTTGTGGTCTTTAAGCGGATTGCGTGTCTCTGCACATTAGTACACCTGTGATTTTGATTGACTCATTTAGTCAACACAAGTAGTATCCTATATATAGATCAGAGCTCGGTGAACTTATTGCTGCTGTAAGGTCATAAACCTGTCTAGTAATGCAGATCATATAGACAGCTTGCCTGTGATAGTTAGAGTAAAGTGTCATAGTGACAGACACATGAAGGGTTCATATACCATATCTGCTAACAAGAAAGAATCTCTGCTTCTGTTTAGTCCGTGTCCTTCCCCCCTGAATTGACAGGAGCATGCTGAAAAACACTTTACTGCCATTTGTCAATTCAGCTTTGGTTTATTTGTTTGGAAAATATATATAGCCTAGCAGATCACATCATGTACTGTATTACTAGTCTAGTTATGTAGAGTAGTAGCTAATTGAGAACCTGTGTAGTAATACAGAGTTCAGTAGCGACGCCATTTCCTAATCATGGGCCTCCTTATCTGCTAGGCTTTTCTCTAGCACACTGGCAGCCTAGCACACATGAAGAAGGGCACTGTGAGCTGCGCATGTGTAACCACAATACACATGAACAATGCAGATTTCTCATGCAACAACTTTGGTCTGTGTTACTTCATCTTGACCTGATATAATCATAGAGATCAGAATTTAGATATACACGGACACTTTTTAATGTTCTGACCATACCGTGGCTTCTACAACCACTGTACTGACAGCTGGCTTGCTATAGAAACGCTCATTAAATGATTAGATCAGGTCACATGCCTGAAGTTACTGCATGACAGCGGCACATGCATAGGGAGAGAGTTCCAGTTGAATGCATTTCATGTCTGTATTTTGAGTATATGATTCATTCAATCTTAAATATAGTGCAGAGATACATGCAAATAGCTGACTACAAGGAACATACTTTGCACCTGTCTTGTGTGGGCTAGCCTGGTGTAACTTTGAATCATACTTCCCTGCTCTGAAATTATCAGGAGTCTCCCACGGACTCCCGGAAATGCAGGTAACCCTCCCGTATCCGCTCTCTTCCGAGCAAAATGAGTGGGATGGGGTGTGTACCCCCCCTCTGGGAATTCTCCCTGAGGGGAACATATTAGAGGTGGTAAGTATGCTCTGAATACTGACGCATTTCAAAGGGCATAGATGAAGTTTACGCCCTTATTGGACTCCACTTGCACATGAATGCCCCTGACCTGGCTCTCAAAGCGTCTGATACAGGAGACCAGAAGTAGTGCTGTCAGTTGCGTGTATGTACAAATATTGCATAAGATACAAAATACATAAGTTGTGCAAATAAACTTGCGTCCAGCGCTAAATCATAGTGTCAGCGAATCCTAAGCCACAATAGCAAACCATACATTGAGAAAGACCTAGAGATTGGCAGATTTAATACAACACGTGAGTCTGCAGATGTTGCTGAACTGCTTACGCTGGCTGGCAGTGCATGTCTGGCCTTCAGCAACTGCCTATAGGGAAACCAGGTCAACCATATAAAAATACACATGCTGTTGTTGTTCAGATACATGCTGCATGCATGCTTTTACTACTTTCAGGCATGTAGCATACATTATGTTTAAATTGCATCTTTTGGCCATACCTCCCAATTATCATGCCACTGGTGTGTGTGGCAAAGAAAGTTTTTTGGTCAGGAATGCAGGTCAGCGGCTAGGTACGTTATGGCTCGTGCACGTCTGCTTCATGATATACACTTGACCCCTGTCTCTGTTCACGGATGGACGGTATGCTTCTCGCCTGCAGAAGCCGCCATTTTGTTCTCTGATCCATATTCATGGGAATACAATTTATCTATTTAATAAAACTCAGTAACATTATTGAAGCATGGAGCGCAAGTCATGTTACTAGTTTCTCCTGAATGGATTAGCTGTATTGACATGACTCTGTGTTCTGCACACAAAATGGCTGCCTCCACTTTCCAGAAAAGAGACACCTTTATTTCCAATTCATCTATGCAGCATATTTAATATGTGCCTTATTTTAAATGAACGGAATGTATGGTAACCAGGTAAAATTAGAATCCTAAGATCCACTGTTGTCTGATTTTCCCTCACTTCTGTATGAGTGGTAACCTGGCCTAACCAGACCCCTTGTTAGGTGCTAAGGACCAAAGGGACTGTTTACCAATGCTTGGAAGCAATGTTAGCTCACACCAAGACTGATGAAAAATTAAGCATGTTTATCTTGTCCTCCAGATGGTATATAGCAGCTAACACAATAGTACACACCAACATATAATACATGATTTACAACCAAGTAATATTACCAGCCTGCTAGTGGGGTCATCGCTTCTAAGAGGACATAGAGGTCTCCTGGGGCTGGTAAATTGAGTTGAGGGCCATAGGTGTGGGCCTGCCAATAGCTGAGGCATTTGGAGTTAGGCTGGAATGTTGGAGAGAAACCTCCCCAGACACACTCACCTGGCTGGCTCTGATGTGCCTGGATACTATAGGGTAATTGTTCAGAAACAAAGAACCATATTAAGACACAGGGCTGCTTACATTCTTGCAATGTTGTGTTTAACTCCTTGGTAGATTTAGTCCCAAAGTACTGCTAAAAGCCTATGGAGGGGAATATATAAAACCTGCAAAGCAGAGGAGTGAACACATTGAAAGAAACAGAGTAAAAAACAGTAAAAGGAATCCAGTTATAGGCTTTGGTGGTTCCAGCTGGTCTTGACCTATGTTCAAAGAACCACCTCTCGTTGCAACGTAATAGTGCAGGCACACAGCCAATGGAAGTTGTGTTTATTTGCCCATTCTACTCAATCTTGTCCATGATCCCCCATGTGTTATTACAATCATGTGAATGAACAAATGCACCTAACGTCAAGTGATACTTATGCTCACCATTTCTGGAGCGCACAGTACCTGGTGTGAGAAATGTTCCTATGTACACTAGCCCTAGACACTGGAAAGCCATAGGTTACCTAAACATACTGTAGCTTAATGCTTTATCTTCACAGCCATACAACATATTGATCATTTCCAGAGTGTTTCATGTTTGTTTGTTTTTCTACTGAAATAGAGTTACGATATATAAGCAAATGAGATTTATTTTTGTAATGTGAATGGTTTGCAGCTCACAATATTGCACTTGGAGTAACTTAGTTATATATTGGATAATACTATCTGTACTGTTAATTACATGTATATTAGCATACCTCCCAACTGTCCCGATTTTGGCGGGACAGTCCCGTTTTTCATGGACTGTCACGCTGTCCCACCCGCGGGTCGCAGTGTCCCGCGGGTGGGGGGGCAGTTGGGAGATCCCCCCTGTCACTCGCTGCTCTGAGGAGAGCAGCGGTGAATAGACGCTGTGCGCATGCGCACAGCGTCTATTCATGGCAAAGAGGGACAGGGGGCATGGCCAGCAGCTCTCACAGCGCTGTTCATGCTCCCATAATGACGAAAACGGGGGCGTGGCTTGCAATCGCGGTACTTGCCGCGAGGCAGCGCCCCTTTTCATTAGGCCATGTCCCCTAAAATCGGGCACGCGCCTTCGGCGCCCGATGAGGTCCCTCCTCCGCATATATCAAAGTTGGGAGGTATGTATTAGAAGTCACAGAGTTGTCTAAAAGCACAAAGCTGTAGGTTCTAATATCCGTAAAAAAGTACAGAAGGGGATGAATTGTCCTTTCTAATATACATTTACTAATGAAAACTGATGTGATGACATCATAACTCACAGATTATAAGTGATGACATCAGAACTCACTGTTTATATAGATATTATTTACAGGAGTTTATACATATATTAAAATCACTTGCGTATTATATACAATTTCTTAAAAAAAATACATCAATTTAAGTGTTGCTAATGTTCAGGTTTTGGATGATGACTTTTTCTGGTGTATTCATATATTACATCATTTATTTTTGTTTGCACTTTTTTCCCTTATGGTTGACTATTAAAATATATAAAAATCAGCCTTGGTGTTCTTCTTCAAACTACAGTATGGTCTGTCCGATGTTCCAAAGTACAGTAATAGAATCATCAGGTCTAAAAGGGTCACATTGATACTTGTGGCCAGGTTGGGCTGTTCAGCTTACAACACACAGACATGAACCTGTTCTCTCTGCAGTTGGTCAGCTATTATTAATCTATCCTGTATAAGAGGGAGTTCCGATGTAGATGGAAGTGTTTGCTAGCCACTTCCTAGGAATCCTTTTGTTTGAATATGTGATCCATACAGTATATACAACTGCGTGACAGACCAAATACACATAATTCTTCTGTGGATTGGCCAAATAAACAGATCATGAAGGGATCTTGAAGGCCAATGACCCCAGCACACACATCGCATATGGGGCCTAATTCAGAGTTGATCGCAGCAGCAAATTTGTTAGCAGTTAGGCAAAACCTTGGGGGTAATTCCAAGTTGATCGCAGCAGGATTTTTGATAGCAATTGGGCAAAACCATGTGCACTGCAGGGGAGGCAGATATAACATGTGCAGAGAGAGTTAGATTTGGGTGTGGTGTGTTCAATCTGCAATCTAATTTGCAGTGTAAAAATAAAGCAGCCAGTATTTACCCTGCACAGAAATAAAATAACCCACCCAAATCTAACTCTCTCTGCACATGTTATATCCTACTTGCCTACTCTCCCGGAATGGCCGGGAGGCTCCCGAAAATCGGGTGACCCTCCCGGCACCCCGGAAGAGCAGGCAAGTCTCCCGGAATCAGGGGTCCCCCTGCCCATCCGCCCACTTAGTGTGTAAAGTGGGCGGTCCGGGCAGTTGATGACGCGATTCTTGCTGAATCGCGTCATCATAGCCACGCCCCCTGCAGTGTAATGCCGGGGATCGCGGCATTACAGAGCGGGGGCGTGGCTTAAAGGATGTGCCACCGAAACGCTGCTCCACCCCCGTCCCGCCTCCGGTCCACCTCCTCCCCACGTCACAGCCCTCCCCTGCCCCCTTGCTGAGCCGACCTGGCTGCTCTCTCCCGCAGAGAGCAGCCAGAATGTAGGCAAGTATGTGTTATATCTGCCTCCCCTGCAGTGCACATGGTTTTGCCCAACTGCTAAAAAATTTCCTGCTGCGATCAACTTGGAATTACCCACATGTGCACTGCAGGGGGGGGGGGGGGGGCAGATATAACATGTGCAGAGAGATTTAGATTTGGGTGGGGTGTGTTCAAACTGAAATCTAAATTGCAGTGTAATAATAAAGCAGCCAGTATTTACCCTGCACAGAAACAAAATATCCCATCCACATTTAACTCTCTCTGAAAATGTTATATCTGCCCCCTCTGCAGTGCACATGGTTTTGCCCAACTGCTAACAAATTTGCTGCTGTGATCAACTCTGAATTACCCGCATGGATCATTTGCTGAAACATTTTTCTTCAGTCTGATTTCTCATTTCTGATCTACAATATCTGCTGAGGTATACTTTTAATACATTTGGGTGATAATTATATTTTCTGTGGATTTTCTGCAAAAACTGTTTAATAAATAATCCCTTTGGGATGAAGCTCTCACTTGAGTTAATGTCCTACAATTATAGAGGTATGAGTGTTTTCAAGGGAAATAAGGTATGAAAAGTATATGGCTTAAGTACCGGGACTTATTGACCTAGACAAATGATGCATAAAACATGCATTCCAGATACTCCTGAAATGTGTTAGTTATATTTTTTGTATATATTGGTTAGCTATTAATATAATTTATTCCCCTAAACAAGCATTTAAAGAATGCGTCAGATCGCAGATCAGGTTGGTCAGTTACCTGGAAACACACCACAAACACACTGGGAACTGTCCTAGCCAATTCCTATTGGAAAAGGAACAACTGTTAAGCTTTGTCATATAAAACAAAAACAAATGGAAACACAGAAAGTCAATGGATCACAAATGCATAATAATCTATAGATTACACCTGTGACTTCACTTTGACGGAAATCATGTTTTGGTTTGAACCAATATTCATGAGAATATAGTTTATACAGTACTACAGTATATGGTGGTCCATAAGTTTATGATGAGAATAGGGCCCAGTGATATCATTTCTGTAATGATAGGCTTAATTTATTGGCTGCATTCTCACAGGGCCGGATTAACAATGGGGGCGGATGGAGCTGCAGCTCCAGGCCACCCATTGAAAATAGGCCCACAGAGCTCCCTTCCAGTGCAGCCAGTGATGACAGGAAAAAAAATCCTGTCATCATCAGCAGCAGCACACTCACCTCCTTGCCGCCCAGTCACACATCCACCCCGAACCGGCCGGCTGAAGTCCCAACCACCCGTAGGCTTATTCAAAACTACAGTAGCTGCCACTGTCTGAATGTGCCTGAGGCCCCGCCCCCGGATCCGCCCGAGGCCCCGCCCCCATCCCGACAAGAAGCTCCGCCCCCCGCATCCGATGTTACACAGTCTGGTGTGGAGCAGCACAAAGTCACAAACTGCACAACAGTAAAAGTAGAAGAGCAAGGTAGGTGCTGCAGTGGTCACAATGTCAATCCATACATTTATTAAGTAAGAGGAATGGGAGCATAATTTAATGATATTATAAAAGGGGTGGGGACAGGCAGCTCAAGTCATAGAAATACTGCATATAAGGGGGGAGGTTAGTGGGTAAAAGTTACGGGTGTGGTTCGTTTTATCGACAGTATCTAGGTCGACAATGTTTAGGTCGACCACTATAGGTCGACATGGATGGAAGGTCGACAGGGTTTCTAGGTCGACATGTGCTAGGTCGACAGGTCTAAAGGTCGACATGAGGAATTATTTTTTTGGTGTCGTTTTCTTCGTACAGTGACCGGGATCCCAAATGAGTGCACCGCGTCCCCTCGCATGGCTCGCTTCGCTCGCCATGCTTCGGGCATGGTGCCTTCGCTTCGCTCGGCACACTTTACCGTTCCAATCGTAGTCCACGTGGATCGTTAAGTATGAAAAAATCCCCAAAAAAATGTGAAAAACTCATGTCGACCTTTAGACCTGTCGACCTAGCACATGTCGACCTAGAAACCCGGTCGACATTCCATCCATGTCGACCTAGTGACTGTCGACCTATAGTGGTCGACCTAAACATTGTCGACCTAGACCAGTGGTTCCCAAACTTTCTTGAATCACGAGGCCCTAGAGCATCACCATTTTTTCATGGCACCCCTAGGATAAAAGTTTTTTTTTATTGATAAATTTATTAAAAAAGAAAATTGTGCTTATCTGTTATCCTTAGGGTTAGTTATGTGGTAGTGAACAACTTTGTTTCTGATAGTCCATATGTGGTATGATTGGCAGCCACTTGCACTAGTTTTGCCTATCATTTTGACCATAAATTATTTGAAATGGTCCTGGTCCACCAACCCGAGGCACCCCTGCAAGAATCTGGGGCACCCCAGGGTGCCTAGGCACACAGTTTGGGAACCACTGACCTAGACACTGTCGATCTTCAGACCGGATCCCAAAAGTTACATACACATATAAGGAGGAACAGGGCCAAAGTTCAATATAAAGGGGGTCAGGAGGCACAACTTAAATATAAAAGGGAGAATATAGGTACAATGCGACATCATAACTAAATATGTAAGGGGGCATGTCGCATAAATTAATAAAAACATATTAACATCAGTATAAACCGCTGCATCTGTGTATAATGCCCACATGTATATACTGCTGCACCTGTATATAACGCCCACATGTATATACTGCTGCACCTGTGTATAACGCCGACGTATATACTGCTGCGCCTGTGTATAACGCCCACATGTATATAGTGCTGCACCTGTGTATAATGCCCCCATGTATATACCGCTGCGCCTGTGTATAATGCCCACGTATATATACTGCTGCGCCTGTGTATAATGCTGACGTGTATATACCGCTACACCTGTGTATAACGCCCACATGTATATACTGCTGCACCTGTGTATAACGCTGACATGTATATACTGATGCACCTGTGTATAATGCCCACATATATATGCTGCTGCACCTGTGTATAATGCCCACATGTATATACTGCTGCACCCGTGTATAATGCCCACATGTATATACCGCTGCACCTGTGTATAATGCCCACATGTATATACTGCTGCACCTGTGTATAATGCCCACATGCACCCTTGGACTAATTTATTGTGTGTAAATCTGGCTCTGGTACTAGCCAGTGCTTCCTCAGCCATTTTCCTCACCGCACATCCCTGGTGGTAGGGCACATAGATTATAAGCTTCACTGGGGCAGGGACTGATGTGAATGGGCAAACACTCTCTGCAAAGCACTGTGGAATATGTGTGAACTATATAAATAACTGGTAATGTTAAAAATCATTTTTATTGGCCTGCATTGAGCAGGAAAACACAACAAAGTGCAAGGAGTGTGTGCTGTGTATGACGGCGGGGAGCACTGGCTATGGATTGATAGCTACTCCCCCACCCCCACACTTGTAGCTCAAAGAGTCATAAACTGCTCACCTGTAGATGCCTGGGCGTAGAAAAAGTGAATTACCAGAGAGAGGCCAATGTTAATTTATTAACCTAATTTGTGTTTCCAGAGAGAGCTTATTTAATAACCAGTATTAGCATTCCGGCAGACTTTAAAAAACAATAGTTTTCAAGGAGCGCCATTTTCTTATTTCTCTTTTTTTTCACACTGGCTGCGCAGCCTGCAGGGGTAGAGAGGGCATGCATGGAAACGTGAGAAGGAGCGGCTGCAACACTGTAGACCTGTTCTCTCTGACATTTACTGAGCATCGCGGCTGTAAAGTAAGGAGGGTGATGAAGGAAAGGTTGGTCCAGAATGTGAGGGATGGAGCAGAGTAATGGAGGACAGGAGGGGCCAGAGTATGAGGGAAGGAGCAAAGTGATGGAGGAGAGGAGGGGCTGGAGTGTGATGGATGGAGCAGAGTGAAGGAGGAGGGGCTGGAGTGTGAGGAATGGAGCAGAGTGATGGAGGAGAGGAAGGGCTGGAGTGTGAGGGAAGGAGCAGAGTGATGGCGGAGAGGAGGTGCTGGAGTGTGAGGGAAGGAGCAGAGTGATGGAAGAGAGGAGTGACCGGAGTGTGAGGGAAGGAGCAGAGTGATGGCGGAGAAGAGGGGCTGGAGTGTGAGGGATGGAGGAGAGGAGTGACCGGAGTGTGAGGGAAGGAGCAGAGTGATGGCGGAGAGGAGGGGCTGGAGTGTGAGGGAAGGAACAGAGTGATGGCGGAGAGGAGGTGCCGGAGTGTGAGGGAAGGAGCAGAGTGATGGCGGAGAGGAGGGGCCAGAGTATAAGGGATGGAGCAGAGTGATGGAGGAGAGGAGTGACCGGAGTGTGAGGGAAGGAGCAGAGTGATGGAGGAGAGGAAAGGCTGGAGTGTGAGGGATGGAGCAGAGTGATGGAGGAGAGGAAGGGCTGGAGTGTGAGGGATGGAGCAGAGTGATGGAGGAGAGGAGGTGCTGCAATGTGAGGGATGGAGCAGAGTGAAGGAGGAGAGGAGGTGTCGGAGTATGAGGGATGGAGCAGAGTGATGTAGGAGAGGAGTGACCGGAGTGTGAGGGAAGGAGCAGAGTGATGAAGGAGAGGAAGGGCTGGAGTGTGAGGGATGGAGCAGAGTGATGGAGAAGAGGAAGGGCTGGAATGTGAGGGATGGAGCAGTGTAATGGAGGACAGGAGGGGCCAGAGTATGAGGGAAGAAGCAGAGTGATGGATGAGAGGAGGGGCTGGAGTGTGATGGATGGAGCAGAGTGAAGGAGGAGAGGAGGTGCTGGAGTGTGAGGGATGGAGCAGAGTGAAGGAGGAGAGGAGGTGCCGGAGTGTGATGGATGGAGCAGAGTGATGGAGGAGAGGAGGGACCGGAGTGTGAGGGAAGGAGCAGAGTGATGGAGGAGAGGAGGTGCCGGAGTGTGAGGGATGGAGCAGAGTAATGGAGGGCAGGAGGAGCCAGAGTATGAGGGAAGGAGCAGAGTGATGGAGGAGAGGAGGGGCCGGAGTGTGATGGATCAGAGTGATGGAGGAGTGGAGGTGCTGGAGTGTGAGGGATGGAGCAGAGTAATGGAGGACAGGAGGGGCCAGAGTATGAGGGAATGAGCAGAGTGATGGAGGAGAGGAGGGGCTGGGGTGTGATGGATGGAGCAGAGTGATGGAGGAGAGGAGGGGCTGGAGTGTAAGGGATGGAGCAGAGTTATGGAGGAGAGGAGGTGCTGGAGTGTGAGGGAAGGAGCAGAGTGATGGAGGAGAGGAGGTGCCGGAGTGTGAGGGATGGAGCAGAGTGATGGAGGAGAGGAGGTGCTGGAGTGTGAGGGATGGAGCAGAGTGATGGTGGAGAGGAGTGACTGGAGTGTGAGGGAAGGAGCAGAGTGATGGAGGAGAGGAGTGACCGGAGTGTGAGGGAAGGAGCAGAGTGATGGAGGAGAGGAGGTGCTGGAGTGTGAGGGAAGGAGCAGAGTGATGGAGGAGAGGAGGTGCCGGAGTGTGAGGGATGGAGCAGTGTAATGGAGGACAGGAGGGGCCAGAGTATGAGGGATTGAGCAGAGTGATGGAAGAGAGGAGGGGTCGGAGTGTGATGGATGGAGCAGAGTGATGGAGGAGAGGAGGTGCCGGAGTGTGATGGATGGAGCAGAGTGATGGAGGAGAAGAGGGACCGGAGTGTGAGGGAAGGAGCAGAATGATGGAGAAGAGGAGGGTCCGGAGTGGGAGGAATGTCAGTGTAGAGGAGCTGGAAGGGGGCAGTCACCAGCACTGTAAAAGCACTGTAAAGAAGATTGAGAGCACAGTTTGAAGTTAAGTAGCTAATGCTAATAATAAGGTGTGATCCGGTATTGGTTTCGAGAGTTGCTGTTTTGGAGTAGATGGAAGTGGGGGGATATGTGGGTCACAAGGCAAAGTCTCAACTTGCACCCCCAAGCACATTTTATATGCCATAAGACCATCCAGATGCCCCCAATATGCCTTCAGACTCCTTCATATGCCTGTATAAGTCATTACACTCTTCCACATGCTCTTTATATACCATTATATCCAATTAGATATGCCATCAGGACCCCGCCCCCTCATAGGCTCTACCCCCTTATTTAGGTCTGCTTCAGAAATTTCCCCAACTGGCTTTCCATCCCAATCTGCCCCTGCTTCCATGGATGTCAGAGCAGAGCTGGAGTGCAAAACCCGGCAAGTTACAGTACACACTAGGCGCGGGGGTTTCCTCTCCCATATTTAAGTGGTGTCTGTGTCAGTAAGTTTATCTGTGTTGTCTGTGTCCGTAAGTAGCATCTGTCAGTAAGTGTGTGTTGTGTTTGTCATGTCTGAGTCAGTATGTGTGTGTCAGTAAGTGGTATCTGTGTCAGTAAGGGCTGTTTGTGTCAGTAAGTGGTGTTTGTGCCTGTGTATTTGTATCGCTGTCACGATCCGGGTATCTGGACGCCATTTCTTACCTATCAGATGCCTCCTAAGGCTGGCTCAGCGCTCCAGGACCGGATCCCATCTGTTATCCTGATGTGCACATTCCCGCATCCTCTCCTGTCTCTCTGGACGCAGTCACAGTAACGCCTTATACATCTGGCATGGCGTCTCCCGCGGCCTCCGCCGCCGTCCCTGAGCTTCTGCATTCAGAGTGGCGATTACGTCAGCCGCAGCCTCCGCTGTGTCCGCGTGGTCGGATGTGCATCTGTCAGCCTGGCGTCTCCTGTCTCCGGTGGCCGGCGCCGCCATTACTGTTTTCCAGACCACATGGATTACAATCCAAACTTCCCTCCAAGTGTCTGCATGGGCGCAGCCATCTTGGATTCTGTCAGCTGATCTTTCCTACCAATCCGTTGTCAGTATTATTAATTTGCATAATTGCCTAGCCAATGCCTTCCTTGCTGCAGGTATAAATAGGTTGTGCCTGAGCAAGGAAGGCGTCAGTGCTTTGGTTGTCAAACCTAGTTCCAGTTTGTCTCTCTCCTGTGATTGTCTTCCAGGTTCCAGCTCCTGTCTCCTGACTTCTGCTATAGAGACCCGCACCAGCATTCCATCTGCGGTGTAGCCTGACTCTCCGATCCATTCTGGACTCACCTGTTTCCAGCTACAACATCACCTGCTTCCAGCTCAGCTTCCAGCAGTGTACAGCTTCTCTTAAAGGGCCGGTGTCCTTTCTGCAGTTTACCACTCTCCACCGGTATTATTATTTCTCCGCTCTCAAATTCTACATTTCATCTATATTGCATCGCTCTCAAGCTTTATTTATTATTTAACTGGTTCCAGCCAGTATCCACTCCGTGCCAACACCTGTCTGGTTCTAACCAGTACCCACAGCAGCATTTTATCTACAGCAGTCCAGCTTTCCCTGGAACACCAGCTGGTACGACCCTGGGCTTTCCTCATTGCTACAGTTGAGCCTGGTAAGGACTTTCCAACTTGCAGATAATAAGAACTGTCTCATACCACCAGAGCTCTGTGGCCCCTGCCACCCTGTAGTACCCAGGAACTGTATTATTATTTCTCTGCTGATTTTTATGTTTCTTTTTACTGCTACTGTGATGCATGGAGTTTGTCATAAATAAATATCATTGACTTTTACTCAAGTTGTCGTGGTCACGCCTTTGGGCGGTTTCTCTTCATGTTACTTACATGTCCAGGGGTCTGATACAACCTCCCAGGTTCCGGTACATCTCAGCCCCTACAACTGAGGCTGCCTTCCGTCAGCTCAGGCCCTCAGTTGTGACAATCAGTAAGTTGTATCTATGTCAGTAACGGGTGTCTGTCATTAAGTATGTACAGTATGTGCCAATAAGTGATGTCTGTGTCTGTAAGGGGTATCTGTCAGTAAGTGGTGTTTGTGTCATTAAACGTGTGCATCAGTAAGAGTTTGCCAGTAAGCTGTCAGTGGTGTGTGTGTCAATAAGTGGTGTGTGTGTGTGTGTGTGTGTGTGTGTGTGTGTGTGTGTGTGTGTGTGTGTGTCTGTCTGTCTGTCTGTCTGTGTGTTGGTGTCAGTAAGTGGAATCTGTATTACTAAGGGTTGGATGTGTTGGTAAGTGGTGTCTGCCAGTAAGTGTGTAAGCAAGTGGTGTCTGTGCTGGTGTGTCCCAGGAGCCCTCTGTTCCCTGTATGCCCAGTATTGCCCACATCTTTTCTAATCTTTCCACATCTGTTCTGTTTTGCCTCATCATTGCTCCTCTTTAGACATCTCCACCTTTCCAGCTCTCTCTGTTACATGGGGGTCACTGTGATGCTCCCTGTATATGGTGGTCACTAATGCTCTGTATTACATGGTGGTCACACATTTTTTCTTGCTATAGTTAACTATTAAGTGGTTGAAGGTAGGCACTAGCTATGCCCTCCATGGAGATAGCTACACTCATGGCACAGGCCACACCCCCTATTTAGACCACAGACATACCACACATATCACCAGAGCAGGCCCTAACCAATATGATGCCCTAGGCAAGATTTTGGCTGGTGTCCCATAGCACCACCGCTAGTTCCGTCTCTGACCCTGCACCCCTTTTCCAGCAGCATCACCCCTCACCCATAGAAATCCTCATTTTGGTGTTCACATTTTATTATGCGATAGTGTCCCTAATTCACATTACACCACACTGTACACCACTTTACATTATATGTACGTTACGCCATACAGTAGTGCCTCTTATTCACATTACATCACACTGAATTGATCCTTATTCACATTACACCACACCACATTGCTCTTTATTCACATTAGACCACACAGTAATGTCCTTTCTATACGTTACGCCACATAGTAGAGCACCTTATACTCATAATGCCACACATTAGTAATTCATTTATACACATAATACCACACAGCAATGCACCATACACATCAGCCGCACATTATTAATGCCCTTATACACATAATGCCGCACATTATTAATGCCCTTATACACATAATGACACACATAGTGCCACTTACACATTTGCTGCACATTATTAATGCATTTATACACATGACTACTGCACAACCAACCCAGCCACACACAGCACTCACATGGCTGCTAACACTGTGACCGCTGCCTCTGCTTGGATACAGATGTGTCCACATCCATCTTGCCTCAATACACCATGCAGCAGGAGATGCTTGGCATGAGTCAGCTGGCTGCTCTGCTAACGTCAGGCACCTTTTTTCGATTAAAATGCATCTTATTTGCATTACTTTGTGGCTAGGATGCACAAGCAGCCTCTGCTGATTAAAATAATATGTGGCATGCCTATATTCTGTGTGCGACTATGGCTGTATCTGCATATGGAATGGTATGTTACAGTGATTTCCAGGAATACACTGTAACGTAGCATTTCGTATGCAGATACAGCCGCATTTACACACAGAATATAGGCATGCTGCATATCATTTTAATCAGCAGAGGCTGATTGTGCCCCAATTGCCTAGTTTGCATATGCCTAGGGCCGGCTCTGCATATCACATCACTAGTTACACCACTGCAACGCTGGTCACACCTCCCTCCGGGGCACACAATAGGCCCTTCATAAATGTCAGCTCCAGGCCCATGTGGACCTTAATCTGGCACTGCATTCTCACATGTATAAGTTCGGTACACAAATGACAGCGTCCAAGGTAATCTTGTTAATATAGTACTCTGCACCATTAAAACAATATATACTGTAGAAATTCCCTATAAAATCTAAGCAGCCACAAATAAATGTGCAGAATAACCACATAGTGTACAGGTGGAAATACAGTGCATGCGGAAAGTATTCACAGCGCTTCACTTTTTCCACATTTTGTTATCTTACAGCCTTATTCCAAAATGGAATAAATTATTTTTTTTCCCTCAAAATTCTACACGCAATACCCCATAATGGCAACATGAAAATTTTTTATTTTTTATTTTTGCCATGAAGCTCAAAATTGATCTAAGGTGCATCCTGTTTCCACTGATCATCCTTGAGATGTTCCTACAACTTAATTTGAGTCCACCTGTGGTAAATTCAGTTGATTGGACATGATTTGGAAAGGCACATACCTGTCTATATAAGGTCCCACACTTGACAGTGCATGTCTGAGGACAAACCAAGCATGAAGTCAAAGGAATTGTCTGTACACCTCTAAGACAGGATTGTCTCGAGGCACAAATCTGGGGAAGGGTACAGAAATATATCTGCTGCTTTGAAGGTCCCAATGAGCACAGTGGCCTCCATCATCCATAAATGGAAGAAGTTTGGAACCACCAGGACTCTTCCTAGAGCTGACCGGCCATCTAAACTGAGCGATTGGGGGAGAAGGGCCCTAGTCAGGGAGGTGACCAAGAGCCCGATGGTCACTCTGTCAGAGCTACAACATTCCTCTGTGGAGAGAGGAGAACCTTCCAGAAGGACAACCATCTCTGCAGTAATCCACCAATCAGGCCTGTATGGTAGAGTGGCCAGACGGAAGCCACTCCTTAGTAAAAAGCACATGGCAGCCCACCTGGAGTTTGACAAAATGCACCTGAAGGACTCTCAGACCATTAGAAACAAAATTCTCTGGTATGATGAGACAAATATTGAACTCTTTGTCATGAATGTCAGGCGTCATGTTTGGAGGAAACCAGGCACCGCTCACCACCAGGACAATACCAACCCTACAGTAAAGCATGGTGATGGCAGCATCATACTGTGGGGATGTTTTTCAGCGGCAGGAACTGGGAGACTAGTCAGGATAGAGGGAAAGATGAATGCAGCAATGTACAGAGACATCTTGGATGAAAACTTGCTCCAGAGTGCTCATCACCTCAGACTGGGGTGGCGGTTCATCTTTCAGCCAAGATATCAAAGGAGTGGTTTCAGGACAACTCTGTGAATGTCCTGGAGTGGCTCAGCCAGAGCCCAGACTTGAATTCGATTGAACATCTCTGGAGAGATCTGAAAATGGCTGTCCACCGACGCTTCCCATCCAACCTAATGGAGCTTGAGAGGTGCTGCAAAGAGGAATGGGCGAAACTGCTCAAAGATAGGTGTGCCAAGCTTGTGGCATCATATTCAAGAAGACTTGAGGCTGTTATTGCTGCCAAAGGTGCATCAACAAAGTATTGAGCAAAGACTGTGAATACTTATGTATATGTAATTTCTTAGTTTTTTATTTTTAACGAATTTGCAAAAATCTCAAAAAGACTTTTTTCACATTGTCACCATGGGGTATTGTGTGTAGAATTTTGAGGGGAAAAAATTAATTTATTCCATTTTGGAATAAGGCTGTAACATAACAAAATGTGGAAAAAGTGAAGTGCTGTGAATACTTTCTGAATGCACTGTACATTAACACCGTTATCTCTGAAGAGCATAATATTTCTCTGATTTCTGGAGTTAAGGCAGTGAACTAGTTAAGAATGGGTAAGAAAGAACATCTTCCCAGCAGCACAGAACACCACACAGGAATAGCTCTTCCACAAGGAATGCTCCCACTGACAGCTCCAAAGGTCACGATTATTTTAAAAGGCAGCAGCTTCTCCTCTTGTTTAAATTACAGGGCAAGGGCATTTAAATCAGAGTACACAAGGCAGCCGGAGAAACATTTTATGGGCCAAAATTGGTTACCAAACATAGCCCGGGAACCATGGAATCTAATACTCAAGTGTTTGTGAACATCACACTTTCTTTCCATACGGATGTACGGATTAATATAAATGTAAACTATACCACACCAGGTGAGAGATCTTAAAGGTTGTTTCCAGCTTTGTGTCAAATTCCAGAAGGTTTACATTACAAAGACTGATTCCTAGGATACTGTGATGCTGTCCCTGTTGCAGCATGGCAAGCATAATTCATACAAAATCCAGCTGTAGCGAGAATTGCATTACTAGATCATGGTAGTGGGCCTACAGCATGAGCAGATTATCAGATCCAAGTCAGTTACAGTCTACTACTCAGGGCTGGATTAAGGGGTGTGGGGGCCCCCACCACAAAAAATGACAAAACAGTCACAGACAGACACACACACACACACACACACACACACACACACACACACACACACACACACACACACACACACACACACACACACACACACACACACACACTTAACCAGAGGTCTCACCCACAGCAGTGTCACCAGCAGCTCCTCTCTGGCTCTACCAGGGCGCTCTTCAGGTCCTCAGTATGGAGCTGATCCGGCAGGGTCCTCACTGGAAGGGGAGGTTCCTTCCGCGGGTCTTCTTCCTCACTGCCTGTGCCGCTCCCAGCCACTGCAGTGTCCTTACTGGAGGGGAAGGTTCCTTCCGTGGGTCTCCTTCCTCACTGCCTGTGCCGCTCCCAGCCACTGCAGGGTCCTCACTGCGGTGGGGGTCCTTCCTACTCACTGCCTGTGCCACGCCACCACTCCCAGCCACTCCACTGCTACTGAATACATACTACTGCTCTGTATGCAGTATGCATTCAGAAGCAGCTCTCGACGCATCAACGATACACAGGGGGCCCCGGGACAACCGCCCCTGTCGTCTCTTCCTTAATCCGGTCATGAATGTACTGTATAATAGTGAACGATGTAACTGCAAAAACGAATTTCCCATCTTTGGGTGGAGTTATCATTTAATCTCTCTCTGTGATTAGCATGTGTGATACATTGCCAAAATCTTATGGTAAGAAGTTACCATCTATGTTTTTCTTAAATGCAACCGGATATTTGGGTGTGTGCCTTTACATGTACAGTATATCAGTACTATGTATAAGAAGTGCAATCTTTCTGTTCAAAACATCACTTAATTTAAAGTGAAGTGATATCTTATAACACAGACACATAAAGATGTGTCCTCCTACATCCCTGCTGCAGTCATGTTAAACAGCCCATCTACTCACACCATGCCGTGACTCGGTAGAGCGCTCAGCTCTAACGAGTCATGGCATGGTGTGAGTAGAAGGGCTGTTTATGTGCGACTTTTTCCATTTAAATGCATCTAAGTGTTGCTGTGTGACAAGGACTCACAAAAAGGTTATGCTGATTAAAATGATATGCTGCATGCCTTTATTCTATGTGTGACGGCGGCTGTACCTGCAACCAAAATGCTACGTTACAGTGTTTTCCTGTAAATCATGTATCATTTTGTATGCAGATACAGCCAGACTGGCACACAGAGTATTGGCATGCTGCATATAATTTTAATTAGCATAAGCTGCTTGTGCGTCCTATAGCAATATAGCAATACAAATAAGTCACATTTACGGCAAAAAAAGACGTCCAACGTTAGCAGAGCTGCCGGCTGACTCATGTCAGGCATCCCCTGCTGCATGGTGTATTCAGGCAAGATGTATAAGTACACATCTGTATTGTACAAAAAAATATTATTAAATGTTTTACAGTGTGTATAAACATTGCATAAATGTATCTTGCTGCCATGGGGGGTAATTCCAAGTTGATCGCAGCAGGAAATTTTTTAGCAGTTGGGCAAAACCATGTGCACTGCAGGGGGAGCAGATATAACATGTGCAGAGAGAGTTAGATTTGGGTGGGTTATTTTGTTTCTGTGCAGGGTAAATACTGGCTGCTTTATTTTTACACTGCAATTTAGATTCCAGATTGAACTCACCACACCCAAATCTAACTCTCTCTGCACATGTTATATCTGCTCCCCCTGCAGTGCACATGGTTTTGCCCAACTGCTAAAAAATTTCCTGCTGCGATCAACTTGGAATTACCCCCATTTTTCTGATTCAGGGACATCATGAAAAATAATAGGTCCTGGAATTTAAAAAACTGGAGTGTGCAAGGGGCAGGGCCACACCCCATTTTGAATATGTAGCTGTAGCGCCAGTGGAGAGGCATGACCACAACGGATTTTGGCATTGCTGCAGCTCCCTTGTGCTTTAATTCTGAGGAGCTAATTCAGACCTTACTGCTGTGCTTTTTCGCTTAGCGTGTGATCAGGTCTGAACTGCGTATGCACCGCAATGCGCAGGCGCGACGGACCGCAGCAACGGGGTTCGCCAGGCACCGGTGATCACAAGGAGATTGACAGGAAGAGGGCGTTTGTGGGTGGCAACTGACCGTTTTCAAGGAGTGTCCGGAAAAACGCAGGAGGGACCAGGCGTTTGGAGGGAGGGTTTGTTACGTCAGCTCCGGTCCGATCATTGCACTGGAAGAGTAAGTCCTGGGCTGCGCAGAGACTGCACAAAACTAGTTTGTGCAGCTCTGCTACACATCTGAATGCACACTTGCTCAGTGAAATTCCCCCTCCCCGTGTAGGCAGCGACTACCTGATCGCAGGGATGCAAAAAACGCACCCTAGCAATCAGGTCGCCGCTGAATTAGCCCCTGAGTTGGGAATAAAGCGAGAAAGAGCAAGTACAGTAACTGTGCACCCTGATAACACCATGCTGCACTGCAGGTGGGGTAGAAGTAACATGAGATATTTATATGTGAGAGAAGTGTGTGCAAACTCAGATCTAAATTGTAATGTAAAAACAAAGCTGTTCAGCATTGGTGGGCTACATTGCAAAAGTACTTACCCCATTTGATTTTTTGTTATTGTTTTTGCCTCCTTTGCGTTGTAACACGGTATGTGCAGGTGCACAGTTAATGGCTCTTTCTTGCTTTATTCCATACATGCCTATTTTCTAACTTCTCCGGGAGAAGCCCAGTGGAGAGAGATGCTGCTGAGTGGGGGTGGGGCCGGCCCCCTCGTGGGGAAAGCCATGATTTGTTGGTTGCTCATAAGGGGATGAGGCCAATATAACATGATTTGCATAGAAATTTGTCATATTGGCACCTCACAGCGACCACAAATTGCGGCATTATCCTTCCGGTAGGCAGGTTATGGGAAGACAGCCCCCAATTTCAGGTGTCTCCCACTTCTTCCGAGAGAGTAGGCAAGTATGCATTATTCGCAACTCAGAATCAGGCCCATAGTTGGCAATGTGTACAGCTGCACATTGCAATGATGTCCGGCATAATATCGCACTGAGGGGGTCATTCCGAGTTCATCGCTCGCTAGCAGTTTTTTAGCAACCATGCAAACGCATTGACGCCGCCCACTGGGGAGTGTATTTTAGCTTTGCAGAAGTGCGAACGCTTGTGCAGCAGAGCGTCTGCAAAATCTTTTTGTGCAAAACAAGACCAGCCCTGTAGGTACTCTTCGTGTGCGTTGATTCTAACGACAGAGGGACGGCTTTTGACGTCACACACCCGCCCAGCGTTCGCCCAGCCATGCCTGCATTTTCCCCAACATGCCTGCGTTTTTTTAAGCACTCCCTAAAAACGATGGGTTGACACCCAGAAACGCCCACTTCATGTCAATCTTCTTGCGTTGTGCGACTGAAAGCTTTGCTAGAACCTGTGCAAAACCACAAAGGACTTTGTACCAATACGTCGCGCGTGTGCATTGCGGTGCCTACGCATGCGCAGATTAGCCGTTTTTTCACTGATTGCTGCGAACAACGGCAGCTAGTGATCAACTCGGAATGACCCCCTGAATTTTATTCCTCCCTTAATTGGCACAACTGTCTTCACGGAAGATCAGTAAAAGAAAACAAATAACAAACACTGAGCAACATCACCAAACAAGTAATTTCAACTTTAAACTTGTCATTTATTTTGTACTTTCTTGACATGGCTACTAGTAACAGATGCACAGGCCAAATTCTTAAAGCTATGTGTGCAAATGCTAGGAGCTTAGGAGACAAAATTCCAGAGCTAATTGCAATAATGACAAGGGATTACCTGGATATTGTGGCAATTACAGAGTCATGGTGCATTGAGAATCATCACTGGGACATTGCAATACCAGGATACAATTTATTTAGGAAGGATAGAATGGGAAGAATCGGAGGAGGAGTAGCAATGTATGTGAAAAAAACATAAATGTTACTTTAATACAAAATATTGAAGACAAAACTGAGGCCCTTTGGGTCCCCATAGAAACCGGGGAGAAGGATATTATTCGCATTGGGGTGATCTATAGACCACCATGCCAGGGACAGGATTTGGACAGGAACCTATTGTTGGACATCACTAAAATGGCTTTAAAGGGAGAAGTCATAATCATGGGAGACTTTAATTTACCTGATGTAAATTGGGAGGGGTCTTTTGCTAGTTCAGCTATAAGTGGCAAATTTCTAAATTCCTTACAGGGAGCATCTCTCAAGCAATTGGTGAGGGAGCGCACTCACAAAGACTCCATATTAGATTTAATTCCCACAAATGGTGACAGGATATCAGACACATATGTGGGTGAGCACCTGGGATCCAGTGATCATCAAGCAGTATGGTTTAGTATAAAGACAGGATCCAACTCCTGTCACACAAAAACAAAGGTGTTTGATTTTAGGAATGCTGACTTTGCAAAAATGGGGAGATGTTTAAATTATTCATTGGCGGGCTGGAGGGACTTGGAAGGAGTGCAGGAGAGGTGGGAAAACCTGAAAAGGGCAGTACTAAGGGCAACAGACCTTTGTATCAAAAGGTTTAGGAAAAGCACCAGGAAAAGGAAGCCAGTGTGGTTCACAAAAGAAGTATCAACTAGTGTGAAAGCAAAAAAGCTGGCTTTTAGGAAATACAAACAGGCTCAAAATAATAATGACAAAGAGGTGTATCTTGACAGATGGCAGGATGCTAAGAAAGTGATCAGACGTGCAAAGGCAGAAGCTGAGGAGAAAATGGCCCAGTCAGTAGATAAAGGGGGCAAAACTTTTTTAAGGGGCGTGGCTTGGCCGGCATCAGGGAAGGCTGTGGATCAGTGGAGCTCCGGCCTGCACCTTCCTAAAAGTGGGCTATAACCTGACTGCTGGCCATAATTGTACCTGCCTGGGCCAGCTGAACTGCCCTGTGTTGGAGGGTTAGTGCTGCGGAATCGGGGGGGACCGGCGTTGCCCCCCTGCGGATTGCGGCCTACCTCCGTCGTGGGAGCCGGGACCTTGATTGCGGAGGAGAGCTGCTAGAGACGTTCGCCGCTGGACCCGCCTGCACCGCGGACCCTCGATCTGGGCGCCATTCCCCACGGCTGGCACCTGACGAGCAACGATCCCTCCCGGAGGTCGAGGACAGCGGGACCCGCTTGAGGTAATGGCGGGGCCGCGTGTGCCATCTTGTGGTTGGCGCTGCTCGGCGCCCGCGGCATGCACAGTGCGGCTCCCCTGAACTCCGAGACCCCGACCCTCACACCTTACGCCCTTACTGAGCTGAATACTCCTGTCTAGTGGTGGCTGCAGGCAGGATAGTCTGCGGGGAGGTCCGAACTGGCGACAAGGCGGCAGCCATCTTGTGACTGGCGACATCCTCATTCTCCTCAGGACAGGGCAGCCTCTGAAGTGGGATTGCACAGAGCCTCCTGCGATTTTCTCTCCTGACATTGCTTACCCACGGCTCTCTTGCAGGCAACCTGTACACCTCTCCTTCCCGTATTTCAATAAACCTGTGGCCCGGTCAGAGTGCTGCGGCCGCCTTAACCTACCTTACGATTGCCTCCATGTCCAGCTCCCCACTGAACCACTCTACTGCCAATCTAGTGAAACAGTGGAGCCTGGATTTTTGTGATTTTTGTTATTTTACCACTCGCTCATAAACTGTATTGCTGTGTCGACATCCTGTGGCTATGCGAGCTCACTGTTTCTTTTCTGCAAGTTTACTTCCACACTGATGCCCGGCTAGCCACCTTGATTCTGGGGTGGCGTGCCGGCGCTGGCCCTGACGGGATGTTGCTCTAATCACACAACACTAGTCCTGATGTTCTACTGCAGTACCTAAGGTGCCTCATGGTGAGAGGTAAGAAAGGATCGCAAGGGAGAGGAAGGAAGTCGCAAAAGATCACCCCGACGCGTGCAATGGATACTCCGACTTCGACCGGTATGAGACAATTTCTCCTTCCCCAGGGCTCCACCCCTGCGATGGAAGCCTCTTTGCCTTCAACCCCACGTCTCTCGCCGACCTCGGATTCGGCCTCTCAAGAGGGTTCTCAAGTGGCAGACCCACATACCACAACGGACCCGGGAAGCCTCTCACAGATTCCGAACCTTCTTCAGGCCCTCCCAACTAAGCAAGACTTTGAGCATCTGGAGGGTAGGGTCAGAGAAACTGTCCGCTCGGAGATCGCAGTGGTTCAGGCAGAAATAACGCATATTGGTTCCCGTCTGTCTTCGCTGGAAGGCTTCTCTTCAGACACGGCAGCGGCACACAACGCTCTTAGAGCTATAGTTCTTAAGCAGGCATCGAGCCTTCAACAGCTCCAAGACCGTGTAGAAGATTTAGATAACCGCGGAAGGAGAAATAACTTGAGGATCCGGGGGGTCTCGGAAGACATCACGCCTGATTGTCTTATTGACTTTCTTACGACGGTATTCAACGTGCTCCTGGGCCGCGATCCTGCCTCGGTCATCGAGTTCGATAGGGCCCACCGAGCCCTGAGATCCAGGGGTACACCGACTGACCGCCCCCGCAATATCATCTGCCGCCTACATTACTACACAAAGAAAGAGGAGATCCTCCGCAAGAACAGCCGCATGGATGTGATAGAGACTGCATCTCATAGGATTCAGATCTTTCAGGACCTATCATGGTCGACCCTTCAAAAGCGAAGAGCTCTACACCCGCTCACCGCGGAGTTCCGGAAGCTGGGTATTAGATATAGATGGGGCTTTCCTTTCGGACTCCAGGTCTCGCAAAACGGGAAACTGCACTCCTTTAAGGACCTCTCCGACTTTCCCCTTTTCTGCCAAGCATTGGGTGTACCGCAGATCTCTCTCCCTGACTGGCTGGACCCCCTGACATGTGATATTCCCCCGGAACTCTCTCACCCTGATAATGACTGGCACCTTGTTCACAGTAACCCGAAACCCCATAGAGTACAACGCTCCCCCGCACAGTCAATGAAGAAATGAGGGTCTCTACATGATTTCACATGATTCAGAACATTTACTTTAGTTATTTCGAGAGTCCCTTATTTAGTTTAAAAGGTTTCTTGCCGACTCGAGGGATTTCCTTGCTCTATGGTTCATACTCCCTCTGGGGATGTGATCGAAGCATCAGGATCGTACTTGACTCGACGGATACACATCTGACCAGCCTGGGTTGGAGGATATTGTTTTTGGCTATATGATGTTTTTCTAAAGTGTTCTATAAGTTGTGTGACCGAATTGTTAGTTATATTTCTGGTTGTGATATCAACATTCCTGTTGGGGCTGGGGCCGGCACTGACCCCCAGTTCGCCCCTGCACCGCCCGAGTATTCTCGGTCTCCGACGTGACTAACGCGTCCGAGCTCCCGAGAGACGGTAGTGTATTCTTCTTCTAAGTATCTGATTTCATTTGCTGGGTTTTTTTTTTTTTAGCTTGGGTTAGGTTCTTTGAACTTCCCTCCTTATGTATATCCTGCTTCTGTTTCATCCTTTCTCTCTTTTCTCTCCCATCCCCCGATATGTGGTCTTTCGTTTCGGGAGTCGTTGTGTCCTACTTGCCGAACTCGGCATTTCACCCTTGTATCTAGATGATGGCGGTTGACCCCAAGGCGACGACAGTAAAATTGGTTTCCCTTAATGTGAAGAGCCTTAATGTCCTGGAGAAACGCTCCAGGGTGCTTAGGGACCTTTTCGCATTCCGGGCTGATGTTGCCTTTTTACAGGAAACGCATTTCAAAGTGGGAGCGGCCCCGGTTCTTAAAGACCGTAATTACCCACACTCCTATTATAACAATAACAGCAAGGGCAAGTCTTTGGGTGTTGCTATTTTGCTGTCCAAACGCTTGCCTTTTCCGGAAATCACATCCGTGTCTTTGGAGGAGGGCAGGACACTCCTGGTGAAATGTAAACTGTTTGATCGGCTTTATACGTTCATTAACATATACATCCCCAACCAATCACAACCCAGTTTCTTGGTCAAGGTTCTTAATCGTATTACTCCCTTGGTTACAGGCATTCCAGTTATTGGAGGTGATCTTAATTGGACTCTCCAGCCGGAGGTGGACATCTCCAGGACACCAGCTAGACCCTCTCTGGCATCGCACCGTAGAGTGCATCGCTCTCTCCACGACCTTCAGCTGGCTGACACATGGAGGCTCCAACACCCCGGGGACAGGGACTACACGTTCTACTCCAGACCCCACGACACCTACTCTAGGTTAGATTACTTTCTCTTGCCCCACAGATTTCTGCACCTAGTTAAGGAAACTGACATTGGCATGATCACCTGGTCGGATCATGCTCCGATCGCCCTGACCCTGGAGACGTCCCACCCACACTCCAAACAATTTATCATGTCTTTTTGAGGAAAACTTCAAAAAATTACTTATCTCACTTCGTTCTGAGTTCCGGGACTGGGGTAACAGGAGGTTGTCCTGGTTGGGGAGGCTCAGTGTTATTAAAATGAACGTCTTACCGAGAGTCCTCTATCTCCTCCAGGCGCTCCCAGTTTCCATTCCCAAAACTTGTTTCAGAGATCTACATAATTTGGTTAGGGACTTTGTATGGGGGGACAAACGGCCCCGCTTTCAACACGCCATTCTTTTCCGTCCTAAACATAAGGGCGGCCTTCAGCTACCGCAGTTCACATTATACTATGAGGCTATTGTTCTCCATAGAGTCTTGGAATGGTCCCGCTCACACGACACAAAACAGTGGGTACATATCGAGGAAGCGGCGCTACCTATCCCCATTGCATACTACCCTTGGTGCTCAAAGATACCGCACATAGCTCATCCTACTATTGGCCCTACACTTTCACGCTGGAGTAGACTCAGGGCTCTCCCGTATATTTCTTCTAAATACTCTCCCCTGACCCCACTGTTTTATAATCCAGATTTTCCGCCGGCGGTCTCAGGCAGGGGATTTGATTCATGGAAACTGGAGGGGGTGATGCGTGTTGGCCAGCTGGTGGAGCGTGGAGAGATGATCCCCTTACCCTTAATGCAATCAAAGTGGAATCTCTCGCCTTCGGAGATTTGAAAGTACCTTCAACTGAAACACTTTGCCCTGGGGAGTACTGTCCGCCCAAGCCTGATTAGACCATTAACAGTTTTCGAGAATTTATGCCTGGAACCATCTCGCCCACTGCACTTCCTATCAAAATGTTATAGACTTTTGATTGTGAACAAATTCCCAGATCTTCCTAAGTATGCCAGGGACTGGGGCCATGACATGCAGATAGATTTGTCAGAGGACGACTGGGAGAAGAGTTTCCAAGCCACCTTTGTCAGTTCCTCTAGTTACTCAGTCCTCGAGACGCATTTTAAAGTTTTATCTTGATGGTACAGATGTCCCCAAACATTGGCTAAAATGTTCCCCAATGTACCAGATACGTGTTGGAGATGTAATACTCGATCGGGTTCCCCGATGCATATCTGGTGGGATTGCTCCATACTTCGTCCCTTTTGGGATGAAGTTGTCGCAACCTCAAAATTGATAGTGGGTTCGGAGGTTCCCTCTGATCCTGCCTTCTGGCTTCTCAACTGTGTTTCATGGCCCCTGTCGACATACAAAAACTATTTACTAAAGTTTCTTAATAGCGCAGCCAAAGCGGTTATTCCGGTTCGCTGGCGATCTATTGAACCTCCTACTATGAGGGAATGGGTTGCCAGAGTAGAGTGGTAAATGACTATGGAGGAGTTGCGGGTGACACCGGAGACAAATCAAAGATTCACGACTACTTGGTCCCCTTGGCTGGAATTTAAGTCCTCACAAGCTTACTCGACATTGATGCATTGACCTAGGCCCTTCGCCTTGCCTTCTGCTTCTGATTCCCCACTATTTTCTCATTGACAATTGGAGATAGAGGTTGTTATTTCAGATCCCTGATCTGACCGGACCTGGAAAGTCCACACTGTCTCCCCCCCCCCCCCCCCCTCTTCTTGAATCTCTTTTTCTTCCACCCTATACTCTTCTCTGTCCCTTCCTCTTTATTTGTTCTAGTGTCACAGAGTTTATATACAGCTGGCCATGTTAACTATGTTTACTGTCATTGCTTATTTCTCTAACGTCCTAAGTGGATGCTGGGGACTCCGTAAGGACCATGGGGAATAGCGGCTCCGCAGGAGACTGGGCACATCTAAAGAAAGCTTTAGGACTAACTGGTGTGCACTGGCTCCTCCCCCTATGACCCTCCTCCAAGCCTCAGTTAGATTTCTGTGCCCGACGAGAAGGGTGCACACTAGGGGCTCTCCTGAGCTTCTTAGTGAAAGTTTTAGTTTAGGTTTGTTATTTTCAGTGAGACCTGCTGGCAACAGGCTCACTGCATCGAGGGACTAAGGGGAGAAGAAGCGAACTCACCTGCGTGCAGAGTGGATTGGGCTTCTTGGCTACTGGACATTAGCTCCAGAGGGACGATCACAGGCCCAGCCTGGATGGGTCCCGGAGCCGCGCCGCCGGCCCCCTTACAGAGCCAGAAGAGCGAAGAGGTCCGGAAAAATCGGCGGCAGAAGACGTTCCTGTCTTCAATAAGGTAGCGCACAGCACTGCAGCTGTGCGCCATTGCTCTCAGCACACTTCATACTCCGGTCACTGAGGGTGCAGGGCGCTGGGGGGGGCGCCCTGAGACGCAATAAAACATGATAAAAATACCTTACATGGCAAAAAATACATCACATATAGCTCCTGGGCTATATGGATGCATTTAACCCCTGCCAGAATATACAGAAAAACGGGTGATAAGGCCGCCGAAAAGGGGGCGGAGCCTATCTCCTCAGCACACTGGCGCCATTTTCCCTCACAGCTCAGTTGGAGGGAAGCTCCCTGGCTCTTCCCTGCAGTCACTACACTACAGAAAGGGTTAAAAAAAGAGAGGGGGGCACTAATTAGGCGCAGTATTAAAACATACAGCAGCTATAAGGGGAAAAACACTTATATAAGGTTATCCCTGTATATATATATAGCGCTCTGGTGTGTGCTGGCATACTCTCCCTCTGTCTCCCCAAAGGGCTAGTGGGGTCCTGTCCTCTATCAGAGCATTCCCTGTGTGTGTGCTGTGTGTCGGTACGTTTGTGTCGACATGTATGAGGAGAAAAATGATGTGGAGACGGAGCAGAGTGTCTGTAACAGTGATGTCACCACCTAGGGGGTCGACACCTGAGTGGATGTACTGTTGAAAATTACGTGACAGTGTCAGCTCTGTATAAAAAAAAAAAAAAAAAAAAACAGTGGTTGACATGAGACAGCCGGCTACTCAGCTTGTGCCTGTCCAGACGTCTCATAGGCCGTCAGGGGCTCTAAAGCGCCCGTTACCTCAGATGGCAGATACAGACGCCGACACGGATACTGACTCCTGTGTCGACGGTGAAGAGACAACCGTGATTTCCAGTAGGGCCACATGTTACATGATTGAGACAATGGAAAATGTTTTATACATTTCTGATAATACAAGTACCACCAAAAAGGGGTATTATGTTCGGTGAGGGAAAAACTACCTGTAGTTTTCCTGAATCTGAGAAATAAAATGAGGTGTGTGATGATGCGTGGGTTTCCCCCCGATAACATTTGATAATTCTTAAAAAGTATTGGCTGTATACCTTTTCCCGCCAGAGGTTAGGGTGCGTTGGGAAACACCCCCTAGGGGGGATAAGGCGCTCACACGCTTGTAAGAACAAGGGCTCTACCCTCTCATGAGATGGCCGCCCTTAAGGATCCTGCTGATAGAAAGCAGGAGGGTATCCAAAAATGTATTCACACACATACTGGTGTTATACTGCGACCAGCAATCGCCTCAGCCTGGAGGTGCAGTGCTGGGTTGGCATGGTCGGATTCCCTGACTGGAAATATTGATATCCTAGATAAGGATAGTATATTATTGCCTATAGAGCATTTAAAAGATGCATTTCTATATATGCAGGATGCACAGCGGAATATTTGCCGACTGGCATCAAGTATAAGTGCGTTGTCCAATTCTACCAGTAAAATGGTCAGGTGATGCGGATTCCAAACGGCATTTGGAAGTATTGCCTTTGAAAGGGGACATTTGGGGTCGGTCTTTTAGACCTGGTGGCCACGGCAACAACTGGGAAATCCACGTTTGTACCCCAGGTCGCCTCTCAAAATAAGACGCCGTATTATCAGGCGCAGTCCTTTGTTGGCAAGCGGACAAAAGGTTCCTCTTTTCTGCTCGTGACAGAGGGAGAGGAAAAAGGCTGAAGAGATTACCCAGTTCCCAGGAACAGAAATCCTTTCCCGCCTCTGCAAAGCCCTCAGTATGACGCTAGGGCCTTACAAGCTCAGGCACGGTGGGGGCCCGTTCTCAATTAATTTCAGTGCGCAGTGGGCTCACTCGCAAATAGACCCCTGGATCCTTCAGGTAATATCTCAAGGGTACATATTGAAATTCGAGACGTCTCCCCCTCGCCGTTTCCAAAAGTCGGCTTTACCGATGTCTCCCTCTGACAGGGAGGCAGTTTTGGAAGCCATTCACAAGCTGTATTCCCAGCAGGTGATAATCAAGGTACCCCTCCTGCAACAGGGAACGGGGTATTATTCCACACTATTGTGGTACCGAAGCCAGACGGCTCGGTGAGACCGATTCTAAATCTAAAATCTAAAATCTTTGAACACTTACATACAGAGGTTCAAATTCAAGATTGAGTCACTCAGAGCAGTGATTGCGAACCTGGAAGAAGGGGACTACATGATGTCTCGGGACATCAAGGATGCTTACCTTCATGTCAAAATTTACCCTTCTCACCAAGGGTACCTCAGGTTATGGTACAGAACTGTCACTATCAGTTCAGACGCTGCCGTAGGGATGGTCCACGACACCCCGGGTCTTTACCAAGGTAATGGCAGAAATGATATCCCTTCGAAGGAAGGGAATTTTAGTTATCCCTTACTTGGACGATTCCCTGATAAGGGTAAGATCCAGGGAACAGTTGGAAGTCGGTGTAGCACTATCTCAGGTAGTGTTGCGGCAGCACGATTGGATTCTCAATATTCCAAAATCGCAGCTGGTTTCGACGACTAGTCTTCTGTTTCCTAGGGATGTTCCTGGACACAGTCCAGAAAAAAGGTGTTTCTCCCGGAAGAGAAAGCCAGGGAGTTATCCGAGCTAGTCAGGAACCTCCTAAAACCGAACCAAGTCTCAGTGCATCAATGCACAAGGGTTCTGGGTAAAAATGGTGGCTTCCTACGAAGCAATCCCATTCGTTAGATTCCACGCAAGAACTTTCCAGTGGAACCTACTGGACAAATGGTCCGGGTCGCATTTTCAGATGCATCAGCGGATAACCCTGTCACCAAGGACAAGGGTATCCATCCTGTGGTGGTTGCAGAGTGCTCATCTTCTAGAGGGCCGCAGATTCGGCATTCAGGACTGGGTCCTGGTGACCACGGATGCCAGCCTGCGAGGCTGGGGAGCAGTCACACAGGGAAGGAATATCCAGGGCTTAGGGTCAAGCCTGGATACATCACTTCACATAAATATCCTGAAGCTAAGGGCCATTTACAATGCTCTAAGCTTAGCAAGACCTCTGCTTCAAGGTCAGCCGGTGTTGATCCAGTCGGACAACATCATGGCAGTCACCCACGTAAACAGACAGGGTGGCACAAGAAGCAGGAGGGCAATGGCAGAAGCTGCAGGGATTCTTCGCTGGGCGGAAAATCATGTGATAGCACTGTCAACAGTATTCATTCCGGGAGTGGACAACTGGGAAGCAGACTTCCTCAGTACGACCTCCACCCGGGAGAGTGGGGACTTCACCCAGAAGTCGTCCACATGATTAAAAAACTCGACAGGTATTGCGCCAGGTCAAGAGACCCTCAGGCAATAGTTGTAGACGCTCTGGTAACACCGTGGGTGTACCAGTCAGTGTATGTGTTCCCTCCTCTGCCTCTCATACCCAAGGTACTGAGATTGATAAGATGGAGAGGAGAAAGCACTATATTCGTGGCTCCGGATTGGCCAAGAAGGACTTGGTAACCGGAACTTCAAGAGATGCTCACGGAGGATCCGTGGCCTCTACCTAAGAAGGGACCCTGCTCCAGCAAGGACCCTGTCTGTTCCAAGACTTACCGCGGCTGCGTTTGACGGCATGGCGGTTGAACGCCGGATCCTGAAGGAAAAAAGGCATTCCGGATGAAGTCATCCCTATCCTGATCAAAGCCAGGAAGGATGTAACCGCAAAAACATTATCACCGCAATTGGCAAAAATATGTTGCGTGGTGCGAGGCCAGTAAGGCCCGAAGGAGGAAATTCAACTGGGTCGATTCCTACATTCCCTGCAAACAGGAGTGTCTATGGGCCTGAAATTGGGGTCCATTAAGGTTCAAATTTCGGCCCTGTCAATTTTCTTCCAAAAAGAACTAGCTTCACTACCTGAAGTTCAGACGTTTGTAAAAGGGGTACTGCATATACAGCCTCCTTTTGTGCCTCCAGTGGCACTTTGGGATCTCAATGTAGTTTTGGGTTCCAAAAGTCACATTGGTTTGAACCACTTAAATCTGTGGAGTTAAAATATCTCACATGGAAAGTGGTCATGCTGTTGGCCCTGGCCTGGGCCAGGCGCGTGTCAGAATTGGCGGCTTTATCCTGAAAAAGCCCTTATCTGATTTTCCATTCGGACAGGGCGGAATTGAGGACTCGTCCTCAGTTTCTCCCCAAGGTGGTTTCAGCGTCTCACCTGAACCAACCTATTGGTGGTGCCTGCGGCTACTAGGGACTTGGAGGCCTCCAAGTTGCTAGACGTTGTCAGTGCCCTGAAAATATATGTTTCCAGGACGGCTGGAGTCAGGAAATCTGACTCGCTGTTTATCCTGTGTGCACCCAACAAGCTGGGTGCTCCTGCTTCTAAGCAGACTATTGCTCGTTGGATTTGTAGTACAATTCAGCTTGCACATTCTGTGGCAGGCCTGCCACAGCCAAAAATCTGTAAATGCCCACTCCACAAGGAAGGTGGGCTCATCTTGGGCGGCTGCCCGAGGGGTCTCGGCTTTACAACTTTGCCGAGCAGCTACTTGGTCAGGAGCAAATACGTTTGTAAAATTCTACAAAATTGATATCCTGGCTGAGGAGGACCTGGAGTTCTCTCATTTGGTGCTGCAGAGTAATCCGCACTCTCCCGCCCGTTTGGGAGCTTTGGTATAATCCCCATGGTCCTTACGGAGTCCCCAGCATCCACTTAGGACGTTAGAGAAAATAAGAATTTACTTACCGATAATTCTATTTCTCATAGTCCGTAGTGGATGCTGGGTGCCCATCCCAAGTGCGGATTGTCTGCAATACTTGTACATAGTTATTGTTACAAAAATCGGGTTATTATTGTTGTGAGCCATCTTTCAGAGGCTCCTCTGTTATCATGCTGTTAACTGGGTTCAGATCACAGGTTATACGGTGTGATTGGTGTGGCTGGTATGAGTCTTACCCGGGATTCAAAATCCTTCCTTATTGTGTACGCTCGTCCGGGCACAGTATCCTAACTGAGGCTTGGAGGAGGGTCATAGGGGGAGGAGCCAGTGCACACCAGTTAGTCCTAAAGCTTTCTTTAGATGTGCCCAGTCTCCTGCGGAGCCGCTATTCCCCATGGTCCTTACGGAGTCCCCAGCATCCACTACGGACTATGAGAAATAGAATTATCGGTAAGTAAATTCTTATTATCTATCGGATGTACTAACAATTGAACTATATATGCTGTCTTCTATAATTTGTTATTACTTTAAAAATCAATAAACATTTATTGGGGGGGGGGAAACAAAACTTTTTTTAAGTATATAAATGAAAGGAAAAAATCAAATGGAGGAATAATAAGACTTAAGACAGAGAGTGAGAATTTGGTGGAGGGAGACAAGGCAATAGCAGATCACCTAAATAATTACTTTTGCTCCATATTTACTACAGAAGGAGAAGGGAAGGGGCCACAGTTAAGCTGCAAGGACTTTCATAAAAATAAGGTAGATGAAACTACATTTACAGAAGAGAAGGTCTTAACAGAACTTTCAAAACTAAAAGTGGAAAAATCAATGGGGCCTGATGGGATACACCCAAGGATACTAAAAGAGCTAAAAGAGGTGCTGGTGGCACCATTAACAATTATTTAACCAGTCACTAAATACAGGTGCCATTCCAGAGGACTGGAAAAGAGCAAATGTAGTTCCACTGTACAAAAGTGGAAGCAAGGAAGAAGCAAGTAACTACAGACCAGTAAGCCTTACATCAGTAGTAGGGGAAGTAATGGAAAAACTATTAAAAGAAAGAGTAGTGGAATATCTTAAATCAAACAACTTACAGGATCCAAAACAGCATGTATTTACTGGTGGGAGATCATGCCAAACAAATCTTATTGACTTTTTTGACTCTGTGATGAAAATAATAGATCAAGGGGGAGCTGTAGATGTAGCATATCTAGACTTTAGTAAGGCATTTGACACTGTCCCACACCGCAGACTGCTAAATAAACTTGAAAGCATGGGGGTGGATTACAAAACACTTAAATGGATAAGAACCTGGTTGCAGGATAGGAAACAGACAGTTGTAGTAAATGGAGTGCAATCTTTGAAAGGAAATGTTACCAGTTTAGTACCCCAGGGATCTGCACTCGGACCAGTTCTCTTTAATATCTTTGATGGTGACATTGCAAATGGTATTAAAGGAAAAGTATGCCTTTTTGCAGATGAGACAAAGATTTTCAACAGGGTAGACACACCCGGGGGTGGGGGGGGGGGGGGTAAAACAAATGATTGATGACCTAGCTAGGCTTGAGAAATGGTCAAGAACGTGGCAACTACAGTTTAATGCTAAAAAATGCAAAATCATGCACTTGGGTCTCAAAAACCCAAAGGCTAAATATAGTATCAAGGGTACTATAATGGAAACTACTGAGGAGGAAAGGGATTCAGGAGTCACTATTTCAAGTGACTTAAAGGCAGGAAAGCAATGCAACAAAGCAATAAGAAAGGCAAGTCAGATGCTTGGTTGCATAGGGAGAGGAATCAGTAGCAGGAAAAAAGAAGTGATAATACCACTATATAGGTCATTGGTACGGCCGCATCTTGAATACTGTTTCCAGTTCTGGAGACCATATCTCCAGAAGGATATAAATACATTAGAGACTGTACAGAGAAGGGCAACTAAAATGGTGCATGGCCTACATACTAAAACTTACCCGGAACGGCTAAAAGATCTTAACATGTATAGTTTGGAGGAGAGAAGGTAAAGGGGGGACATGATAGAAACTTTCAAATATACCAAGGGTTTTAACAAAGTTCAGGAGAGAAACATTCTTCAAAGGAAGAAGAGTATTAGAACTCGAGGACATACACTGTAACTGGAGGGAGGCAGGTTCAGGGGAAATTTAAGGAAAACTTACTTCACAGAAAGGGTAGTGGACAAGTGGAATAGCCTCCCATCAGAGGTGGTAGAGGCTAAGACTGTAGAGCAATTTAAACGTGCTTGGGATAGGCATATGAATATCCTTACAAAGAATTAAGGTTCAAAAAGGGTTGAGATTACCTAAAGGATAAAAAAGGGGCAGACTAGATGGGCCAAGTGGTTCTTATCTGCCGGCAAATTCTATGTTTCTATGTTAATTAGTGTAATAGATCATTCAAATGAGCATATAGTTGGTCTCAGCCATGCCATGGTGGAAAAGCTTTCCTATGCATGTTGCATCTCCAGTAAAAGGTTGCTCTTTATAGAGCCTAATATACGGGATCAATGTTCCTTATGTTACATTCACTTCCTGTCCTGCATGCAAGGTGGTCCGAACGCACATTTGAAATGTCTGACAAACAATGCATCCAGTGAAAAAAAACAACGTTCTCAAAAATAGAAAAAAAATTCCACCAAACCATCTACTCTATATAACATGAAAAAAACAGTGATAAGTATTATCCCAAAGTGGGAATACATGGTACTGATAAAAGTACATACTAGGCCAAATTATTACATCTAATATTGGTATACACAAACTATTTGTAACACAAATTCATACTAGAATACTAAACATAGAGGAAAGTTTTCTGAGTGTGACATTTCCCTTAAGAAGAAAAAAAATATTTAAAAAATGAAAACCTCCTTAATAACACTCTTTCTCACCTCCCCTGTACCCATGCATCCTTTTGCTAAGTCATCTCATGTATTTTCACATACCGACTGGAGAAGAAGTGTTTTGGGGACTTCAAGCTTTAATCATCCAAAGCTATTTTAATGTGGACAAAAATGTATTTATTTTTTACTTTATTTAAAATAAAATTGTGAACAAGCATTTCATGAGTCATGAGTATTTTATTTAAATAAAGTTTATGTCAAAATTGTGTTTTATTGTTTTTCTTTTTGGTGTAAAGGCATAGGTCAGCTATATTTCTTTTGTGTGTTTTCCCAAGGAGGTTGAATCTTTTACTGTGCAACTGGCTGCATAATTTACAAAACATTGCCTATCATTTTACACACATAGGTGCCAACTGTCCCTAATATCAAGATTAAGATTTGTCCCTAGAAATGTTTATTGCTATTTTTAATGTTGACTCAATCTGCAGAGCCGGCCCTAACCAATATGATTCCCTAGGCAAGTTTTTGGATGGTGCCCCCTAGCAACGCCTTTTTTGCCGAAAAGTCGGGTCCTTTTTGCTGAAAATGCATGTTATTTGCATTGCTATATGGCTTAGATGCACAAGCAGCTTCAGGTGATTAAAATGATATGTGGCATGCCTATATTCTGTGTGCGACTGTGGCTGTATCTGCATACGAAATGCTACGTTACAGTGATTTCCAGTAATACACAGTAATGTAGCATTTTGTATGCAGATATGGTCACAGTTACACACAGAATATAGGCATGCCGCATATCATTTTAATCAGCAGAAGCTACTTGTGCCCCTAGGCATGCCAAATGCCCTAGGCATTTGCCTAGTTTGCCTATGCCTAGGTCCGGCTCTGTCAATCTGGGTCATTCAGGTGTGGTGTTGGGGTTACTATCACTGCTCCTTGGAAGCAGCAGTGATAGCGCTGTATGGTGATGCAGCAGGAGGCGCCTATTACAAGCTGATGCCTCCTGCTGCAGTTGTGATCTGACCTACATCCTAGGACACAGAATTGGATCTCTCTCCCTCAATTAGACAGCTTACAGTCCCTATGGTGCTGCGCAAGCCTCCCGTCGCAGAGCCCAAGAAATCTCCATCGCCTTTTCCCCCACCCCCTATTGGCAGCAATATGCCTGCGTTTTCAAAAACAGAGGCAGTCGTTGTCCCCGAATGGAATCAGACTGTCAATCAGTGACATTGCGAATGGGTCTGAATGGGTCAAACACTGCGAATGGGTCTGCTGCCGTTATGTTTCCGACATTGCGCAGAACGGGTCCTGGTCAAAGTGCATAACATCAGTACTTAAACCCGAACCTGAATGACCCACAATGTACAGTAAAATCTCTCAGCACATCAATAAGGAATATTTTTTCCTATGTATATATCATTCTGCAGTCATGTAAATATGCATCCAGCGATTTGGTGTCCCCAAAATACAGACTGCTGCCTGGGACAGGAGTTCAGTTCTCAATATGAGTTACATTTCTTTTTTTGTTAAAAAGCCAATTAACCTATCAGTATGTTTTTGGATTGTCGTAGGAAACACAAGGAGAGCATGTAATCTCCACACAGATATCACCTTGGTTAGGAATTGAACACATGACCTCAAAGTTGTGAAGAAGTTATGCTAACCAGTGTGCCAAATGTGCTGCAATATATCATTGGATCGTACTTGCTGACTCTCTGAATGCCATGGGGCATCCCTGAAAGGGAGGAGGTCATGTGACCGGCGCTCGTAATCCCGGCGGTCACCATGCAGATGCCGGAATCCCGAGCACTGAAAATGCCGGCCGCCGGAATGCTGACCCACAGGGGCTATTCGCACTCGTGGGTGTCCACGACACCCATAGAGTGGAAATTTAAACTGTGGCAAATGCAGTGATCCACCAAGTTCGCAAGGGACTTAGTCGCACCCTTCCAGCAGGCATTCTGCTGCCGGTGTCTCAGGGTTGGTATGCTGGCCGCCAGGATCGCGGCAGCTGGCAACGTGATGCCAACCCCCCCTGAAACAGCGGTGATCTCCCTGACTCCATGGACAGTCTAGCAATTTCCCTATTGCCTTGGCCGGGTGCATCTTTTCTCTTTTTACTATGACAACTATAGTATGCAGGGTATGCAAAATACAAATACTTGGTACAAAGCACTGCCTCCTGTAGCATTGGCATTTTATCTACATTATCTACAGTTGGACGTAAGCTAATGTTAGGATATGTCTCTGAAGCCGAGCAGTACACACCCTCTTCAGCTGCGTGCGCATTGCAGTTGCATTTATAATCTCCCTAAAATGCTTTTTCATATGTAGGCAAGCATGCACTGGATATTGTAGGCTACTGAAATCCTAGTAGGGTATGTAGTGCTATTTATTCTGTCACCTAGTAACAAATCATATTATCTGATTAGTCTCTGTTTATACAATACACTGTAGTAACATTTGAGGATTGCATTTCATGAAAATATCTTGCTACAGTAATGTGAATGTGGAAAGGTTGTATGCTATCTGGACCACATACTTGCACTAGACCCCCTGCTGAAACTTGGCAGGCACCCCAGGTGTCTCTGGCATACTGTAGAGGAAAATAACACTATTTGTAACAACAGTTTATGCTAGGTACACATTGGGCGGGATGTAGTTATGTGACTGGCGGTCAAGAGACCACTGGTCACAATACCGACGCCTACATTCCGCCCCCACAAAATCCCGACAGTCGGCATGCCAACTAACAGGGACTATTCCCACTCGTGGGTGTCCACGACACCCAGAGAGTGGGAATAAAACCTGTGGCGAGCGCAGCTTGTTACCAAACCCGCAGCATGGAGAGCGCATCGAGCCCGCAAGGGGCTTCATATATATACTGTATATGTATATATATATATATATTTCCAGTGTCATGGGGGTCTATTTATCACCATCTGATGATGCCGATGACAAGTGATAAACTAGACCAAACTCGCACTGCGATTATTGAGTGCTTTGAATAGATGCAAGCTCTGTCCCTGCGATGCCTCTCTGCAGCATTATCACATTATCAGGGTATTTTTCATACAAAAATACCCCAATGTCATGCTGCGCATGCGCCGTCGCCCATTGCTACCACCGCTGCTGGGTCGTATCCCCCCCCCGTCACTACTACCCCCGTGCTGCAAAAAGCATCCCCCTTGGATTTTATACTTATCAGTCGCAGGAGCCTGTGTCCACTGCTCCAGGAGGCTGCCGGGCGCCGGGTCCTCCTTCTATGGTGTGACCCGCAGTACTGTAAAGTGAGCTGCCATTTTTTCAGTGTCACTTTACTGCACTGGGGGTTGCAGCGCAGTATATGGAGGACCCGGCACCCGGCAGCCCGCAGTGGAGCACCAATCCCCGGCTCCTAGGACTGGTAAGTATTTTTTTTTTTTACTTTTGTTTTTTTTTAGTTGTGATCAGCTTGTGTGTCCATCAGACATACAGCACTGATCACACTGCCGGGTCCCTGCACAGCTTTCTCTGCCAAGGCAGTTAAAGCTGGGCAAAAGGCTGTTCACTAAAGTGCTGTGCTGTGAATTCGCCAGCATGAGCTGGTGAAATTATCACAGGGCACACTGCAGTGTTTTTTTACATTTTTTTTTTTTTTTTTGTAAATTCGGCCACATCACATTTCCCATTATAAATATGAGGACTGCAATGTGGGTCACTAAAAGGGTTTGGAGCAGTTTTTCATGAAAATTGCTCCAAATGCTCTTTAATACATTGGAGTGATACTAAAATAATTTTTCACATTATTTTTGTAAAAATAATGTTAATAAATAGGCCCCATGGTTGGAACACTCAATTCAGATAATAACATCTGTCTGGGGTGCAGATCCAATACTCCTCAATAAGGCAGTAGCCAATATATCCAGTTCAATACAAAAAGATGCACTCTCCAGGGACTTTTTATGTTAGCAGTAGTCAAGAGTTTAATTACTCACATCACCAGTGTTAAAAGCATAGTCCATGTTTCGGTTATCTAATCTAACCTTTTTCAAGACATCCAAACAGTAGTAGAGACAGAGAGTATAAGACTCTTGACTACTGCTTAGATAAATAGTCCCCGGTGAGAGCATTTTTTTTTTTTTTTACACAAATCCTCTCTAAACTACATTCATGCACTTAACTTGAGAGCACGTTGTTATTCAGTTACAATACCCTTTATTACATAACACATTTCAATATACTACCATACCCAGGATTCAAACCTATAACCTGTTGAATTCTAATCCAACACCCTACTCATTGAGCTATTTCATCCTGCATAAAAAATATGAACTATATCAATCTACTGGTACTTTGTAAAAAAAGAAATTACTGTAACATCGCAATTGAGTAGATCTATGTAGCGTGCAGCCACACATCCAATCCCTTGCAGCCACACACTACATAGACCTGCTCAGCCGCAATGCTGATAATTTTTCTCACAAAGTACAAGGTAAGCTTCAAATAGTTAGAATTCTCTAACTTAGAATTATCTACCTTTCTATGCAAGGGCAGATACTGTAGATCAATTAATAGATTGTCTGACTGCAATGCCACAGACAATGGAGTCGATTCAATTCACCGACAGTTGAATAGCGCCGGGAATTAGCTCCCAGCGCTATTCAATGCAGCCCAAGTTAAGTCGTCGAATGCACGTTCTCGCGGACTTAACAGGTTGATTTGTCGGGAGAACGGGCATTCTCCGACTTAACTCCCCGCCGCGATGCTGATTCCCGACAGAATCAGCCTCGCGCCGGCCGCGCAGCAGCACTTTTGTCGGATTTCTTCTCTCATCTCCCGGGGATGAGAGCAGAATTCCCGACAACTGAGTGTCACTTGGCGCTGAATTGAATAGTGCTGGGAGCTAATTCCCGGCGCTATTCAACTGTCGGTGAATTGAATCGACCACAAAGGGTTAGAATCCCGGGTATGTCAGCATCTTGAAATGTAATAAAGGACAGTGTGACCTAATAACAAAGAAATCCCAAGTTGAGTTCATGAATGTTGTAAAGGTATTAGCGACAGAAGGGGTCAGGGTAGGAGACTGGGGAGGTCAGGAGATGCTGGGCTTCAAAAAGGGGGGAAGCTGCAAGTGAAAGTAATTAAAACAGATAATTGACAAGTGGCACCAACAGCGCGCCCTACCCTGCAGCACACACCTAGTTACAGCCTTGATTATTACTTATCTCAGTTATCACCAACAAGGTACTCCAGCATTCCCAAATCTACACTAGCTACTTGACTTCTCTCCTAATCAAAGCCAGGTTTGTTGTGCAAACAGTACCATCTTCTCTCCCTTTAAATTTTTCTCCTTTTAAGAATAAATCTACTAATCCAGAAAGTAAAGACTGTTTGTACATTCCTGTCATGCATGTCATTTACCCTCCCCAATTAATGGTGAGAGGTCTCCTTAACTTGGGGGGTCATTCCAAGTTGATCGCTCGCTAGCAACTTTTTGCAGCGCTGCGATCAGATAGTCGCCGCCTATGGGGGACTATATTTTAGCTTTGCAAGTGTGCGAACGCTTTTGCAGCCGACGTCACAAAAAAGATTTTTGCAGTTTCTGAGTAGCTCTGGACTTACTCAGCCACTGTGATCACTTCAGTCTTTTTGGTCCCGGAATTGACGTGAGACACCCGCCCTGCAAACGCTTGGACACGCCTGCGTTTTTCCAAACACTCCCAGAAAAACGCCCTCTTTCTGTCAATCACCTTGCGATCGGCTGTGCGAATGGATTCTTTGTTAAATCCATCGCCCAACACCGATCCTCTTTGTACTAGTGATGTGCACCGGAAATTTTTCGGGTTTTGTGTTTTGGTTTTGGGTTCGGTTCCGCTGCCGTGTTTTGGATTCGGACGCGTTTTGGCAAAACATCACCGAAAAATTTTTGTCGGATTCGGGTGTGTTTTGGATTCGGGTGTTTTTTTTCAAAAAACCCTAAAAAACAGCTTAAATCATAGAATTTGGGGGTCATTTTGATCCCATAGTATTATTAACCTCAATAACCATAATTTCCACTCATTTCCAGTCTAATCTGAACACCTCACAATATTATTTTTAGTCCTAAAATTTGCACCGAGGTCGCTGGATGGCTAAACTAAGCGACACAAGTGGCCGACACAAACACCTGGCCCATCTAGGAGTGGCACTGCAGTGTCAGGCAGGATGGCCCTTCAAAAAAATTGTCCCCAAACAGCACATGATGCAAAGAAAAAAAGAGGCGCACCAAGGTCGCTGTGTGACTAAGCTAAGTGACACAAGTGGCCGACACAAACACCTGGCCCATCTAGGAGTGGCACTGCAGTGTCAGGCAGGATGGCCCTTCAAAAAAATTGTCCCCAAACAGCACATGATGCAAAGAAAAAAAGAGGCGCACCAAGGTCGCTGTGTGACTAAGCTAAGCGACACAAGTGGCCGACACAAACACCTGGCCCATCTAGGAGTGGCACTGCAGTGTCAGGCAGGATGGCACTTCAAAAAAATTGTCCCCAAACAGCACATGATGCAAAGAAAAATTGTCCTTGGGCCCTCCCACCCACCCTTATGTTGTATAAACAGGACATGCACACTTTAACGAACCCATCATTTCAGTGACAGGGTCTGCCACACGACTGTGACTGAAATGACTATTTGGTTTGGGCCCCCACCAAAAAAGAAGCAATCAATCTCTCCTTGCACAAACTGGCTCTACAGAGGCAAGATGTCCACCTCATCATCATCCTCCGATTCCTCACCCCTTTCACTGTGTACATCCCCCTCCTCACAGATTATTAATTCGTCCCCACTGGAATCCACCATCTCAGGTCCCCGTGTACTTTCTGGAGGCAATTGCTGCTGGTGAATGTCTCCACGGAGGAATTGATTATAATTCATTTTAATGAACATCATCTTCTCCACATTTTCTGGATGTAACCTCGTACGCCGATTGCTGACAAGGTGAGCGGCTGCACTAAACACTCTTTCGGAGTACACACTGGAGGGAGGGCAATTTAGGTAGAATAAAGCCAGTTTGTGCAAGGACCTCCAAATTGTCTCTTTTTCCTGCCAGTATATGTACGGACTGTCTGACGTGCCTACTTGGATGCGGTCACTCATATAATCCTCCACCATTCTTTCAATGGTGACAGAATCATATGCAGTGACAGTAGACGACATGTCAGTAATCGTTGGCAGGTCCTTCAGTCCGGACCAGATGTCAGCACTCGCTCCAGACTGCCCTGCATCACCGCCAGCGGGTGGGCTCGGAATTCTTAGCCTTTTCCTCGCACCCCCAGTTGCGGGAGAATGTGAAGGAGGAGATGGTGACGGGCCACGTTCCGCTTGACTTGACAATTTTCTCACCAGCAGGTCTTTGAACCTCTGCAGACTTGTGTCTGCCGGAAAGAGAAATACAACGTAGGTTTTAAATCTAGGATCGAGCATGGTGGCCAAAATGTAGTGCTCTGATTTCAACAGATTGACCACCCGTGAATCCTGGTTAAGCGAATTAAGGGCTCCATCCACAAGTCCCACATGCCTAGCGGAATCGCTCTGTTTTAGCTCCTCCTTCAATGTCTCCAGCTTCTTCTGCAAAAGCCTGATGAGGGGAATGACCTGACTCAGGCTGGCAGTGTCTGAACTGACTTCACGTGTGGCAAGTTCAAAGGGTTGCAGAACCTTGCACAACGTTGAAATCATTCTCCACTGCGCTTGAGTCAGGTGCATTCCACCTCCTTTGCCTATATCGTGGCCAGATGTATAGGCTTGAATGGCCTTTTGCTGCTCCTCCATCCTCTGAAGCATATAGAGGGTTGAATTCCACCTCGTTACCACCTCTTGCTTCAGATGATGGCAGGGCAGGTTCAGGAATGTTTGGTGGTGCTCCAGTCTTCTGTACGCGGTGCCTGAATGCCGAAAGTGGCCCGCAATTCTTCGGGCCACCGACAGCATCTCTTACACGCCCCTGTCGTTTTTTAAATAATTCTGCACCACCAAATTCAATGTATGTGCAAAACATGGGGCGTGATGGAATTTGCCCAGATGTAATGCACGCACAATATTGCTGGCGTTGTCCGATGTCACAAATCCCCAGGAGAGTCCAATTGGGGTAAGCCATTCTGTGATGATCTTCCTCAGTTGCCGTAAGAGGTTGTCAGCTGTGTGCCTACTCTGGAAAGCGGTGATACAAAGCGTAGCCTGCCTAGGAACGAGTTGGCGTTTGCGAGATGCTGCTACTGGTGCCGCCGCTGCTGTTCTTGCTGCGGGAGGCAATACATCTACCCAGTGGGCTGTCACAGTTCATATAGTCCTGAGTCTGCCCTGCTCCACTTGTCCACATGTCCGTGGTTAAGTGGACATTGGGTACAACTGCATTTTTTAGGACACTGGTGAGTCTTTTTCTGAGGTCTGTGTACATTTTCGGTATCGCCTGCCTAGAGAAATGGAACCTAGATGGTATTTGGTACCGGGGACACAGTACCTCAATCAAGTCTATAGTTGCCTCTAAATTAACGATGGATACCGGAACCACGTTTCTCACCGCCCAGGCTGCCAAGGCCTGAGTTATCTGCTTTGCAGCAGGATGACTGCTGTGATATTTCATCTTCCTCGCAAAGGACTGTTGGACAGTCAATTGCTTACTGGAAGTAGTACAAGTGGTCTTCCGACTTCCCCTCTGGGATGACGATCGACTCCCAGCAGCAACAACAGCAGCGCCAGCAGCAGTAGGCGTTACACTCATGGATGCATCAGAGGAATCCCAGGCAGGAGAGGACTCGTCAGACTTGACAGTGACATGGCCTGCAGGACTATTGGCTTTCCTGGGTAAGGAGGAAATTGACACTGCGCTGCAGGTGACGTATAAGGGAGGATGTTCCGAGGTGGTTAACGTCCTTACCCCTACTTATTACAGCTTGACAAAGGCAACACACGGCTTGACACCTGTTGTCCGCATTTGTGTTGAAATAATTCCACACCGAAGAGCTGATTTTTTTTGTATTTTGACCAGGCATGTCAATGGCCATATTCCTCCCACGGACAACAGGTGTCTCCCTGGGTGCCTGACTTAAACAAACCACCTCACCATCAGAATCCTCCATGTCAATTTTCTCCCCAGCGCCAGCAACACCCATATCCTCATCCTGGTGTACTTCAACAGTGACATCTTCAATTTGACTATCAGGAACTGGACTGCGGGTGCTCCTTCCAGCACTTGCAGGGGGCGTGCAAATGGTGGAAGGTGCAAGCTCTTCCCGTCCAGTGTTGGGAAGGTCAGGCATCGCAACCGACACAATTGGACTCTCCTTGGGGATTTGTGATTTAGAAGAACGCACAGTTCTTTGCTGTGCTTTTGCCAGCTTAAGTCTTTTCTTTTTTCTAGCGAGAGGATGAGTGCTTCCATCCTCATGTGAAGCTGAACCACTAGCCATGAACATAGGCCAGGGCCTCAGCCGTTCCTTGCCACTCCGTGTCGTAAATGGCATATTGGCAAGTTTACGCTTCTCCTCAGACGCTTTTAATTTTGATTTTTGGGTCATTTTACTGAACTTTTGTGTTTTGGATTTTACATGCTCTCTACTATGACATTGGGCATCGGCCTTGGCAGACGACGTTGATGGCATTTCATCGTCTCGGCCATGACTAGTGGCAGCAGCTTCAGCACGAGGTGGAAGTGGATCTTGATCTTTCCCTATTTTAACCTCCACATTTTTGTTCTCCATTTTTTAATGTGTGGAATTATATGCCAGTATCAATAGCAAATAGCAATGGCCTACTACTATATTTACTGCGCAAAACTAAAATTCACCACAGGTATAGAATGTAGATGGATAGTATACTTAATGGATGACGAGTGACGACACAGAGGTAGGTACACAGCAGTGGCCTACCGTACTGCTATATATAGTATACTGGTGGACACTGTCAGCAAACTGCAAAACTAAAATGCACCACAGGTATAGAATGTAGATGGATAGTATACTTAATGGATGACGAGTGACGACACAGAGGTAGGTACACAGCAGTGGCCTACCGTACTGCTATATATAGTATACTGGTGGACACTGTCAGCAAACTGCAAAACTAAAATGCACCACAGGTATAGAATGTAGATGGATAGTATACTTAATGGATGACGAGTGACGACACAGAGGTAGGTACACAGCAGTGGCCTACCGTACTGCTATATATAGTATACTGGTGGACACTGTCAGCAAACTGCAAAACTAAAATGCACCACAGGTATAGAATGTAGATGGATAGTATACTTAATGGATGACGAGTGACGACACAGAGGTAGGTACACAGCAGTGGCCTACCGTACTGCTATATATAGTATACTGGTGGACACTGTCAGCAAACTGCAAAACTAAAATGCACCACAGGTATAGAATGTAGATGGATAGTATACTTAATGGATGATGAGTGACGACACAGAGGTAGGTACACAGCAGTGGCCTACCGTACTGCTATATATAGTATACTGGTGGACACTGTCAGCAAACTGCAAAACTAAAATGCACCACAGGTATAGAATGTAGATGGATAGTATACTTAATGGATGACGAGTGACGACACAGAGGTAGGTACACAGCAGTGGCCTACTGTACTGCTATATATAGTATACTGGTGGACACTGTCAGCAAACTGCAAAACTAAAATGCACCACAGGTATAGAATGTAGATGGATAGTATACTTAATGGATGACGAGTGACGACACAGAGGTAGGTACAGCAGTGGCCTACCGTACTGCTATATATAGTATACTGGTGGACACTGTCAGCAAACTGCAAAACTAAAATGCACCACAGGTATAGAATGTAGATGGATAGTATACTTAATGGATGACGAGTGACGACACAGAGGTAGGTACACAGCAGTGGCCTACCGTACTGCTATATATAGTATACTGGTGGACACTGTCAGCAAACTGCAAAACTAAAATGCACCACAGGTATAGAATGTAGATGGATAGTATACTTAATGGATGATGAGTGACGACACAGAGGTAGGTACACAGCAGTGGCCTACCGTACTGCTATATATAGTATACTGGTGGACACTGTCAGCAAACTGCAAAACTAAAATGCACCACAGGTATAGAATGTAGATGGATAGTATACTTAATGGATGACGAGTGACGACACAGAGGTAGGTACACAGCAGTGGCCTACCGTACTGCTATATATAGTATACTGGTGGACACTGTCAGCAAACTGCAAAACTAAAATGCACCACAGGTATAGAATGTAGATGGATAGTATACTTAATGGATGACGAGTGACAACACAGAGGTAGGTACACAGCAGTGGCCTACCGTACTGCTATATATAGTATACTGGTGGACACTGTCAGCAAACTGCAAAACTAAAATGCACCACAGGTATAGAATGTAGATGGATAGTATACTTAATGGATGACGAGTGACGACACAGAGGTAGGTACACAGCAGTGGCCTACCGTACTGCTATATATAGTATACTGGTGGACACTGTCAGCAAACTGCAAAACTAAAATGCACCACAGGTATAGAATGTAGATGGATAGTATACTTAATGGATGATGAGTGACGACACAGAGGTAGGTACACAGCAGTGGCCTACCGTACTGCTATATATAGTATACTGGTGGACACTGTCAGCAAACTGCAAAACTAAAATGCACCACAGGTATAGAATGTAGATGGATAGTATACTTAATGGATGACGAGTGACGACACAGAGGTAGGTACACAGCAGTGGCCTACCGTACTGCTATATATAGTATACTGGTGGACACTGTCAGCAAACTGCAAAACTAAAATGCACCACAGGTATAGAATGTAGATGGATAGTATACTTAATGGATGACGAGTGACGACACAGAGGTAGGTACAGCAGTGGCCTACCGTACTGCTATATATAGTATACTGGTGGACACTGTCAGCAAACTGCAAAACTAAAATGCACCACAGGTATAGAATGTAGATGGATAGTATACTTAATGGATGACGAGTGACGACACAGAGGTAGGTACACAGCAGTGGCCTACCGTACTGCTATATATAGTATACTGGTGGACACTGTCAGCAAACTGCAAAACTAAAATGCACCACAGGTATAGAATGTAGATGGATAGTATACTTAATGGATGATGAGTGACGACACAGAGGTAGGTACACAGCAGTGGCCTACCGTACTGCTATATATAGTATACTGGTGGACACTGTCAGCAAACTGCAAAACTAAAATGCACCACAGGTATAGAATGTAGATGGATAGTATACTTAATGGATGACGAGTGACGACACAGAGGTAGGTACACAGCAGTGGCCTACCGTACTGCTATATATAGTATACTGGTGGACACTGTCAGCAAACTGCAAAACTAAAATGCACCACAGGTATAGAATGTAGATGGATAGTATACTTAATGGATGACGAGTGACAACACAGAGGTAGGTACACAGCAGTGGCCTACCGTACTGCTATATATAGTATACTGGTGGACACTGTCAGCAAACTGCAAAACTAAAATGCACCACAGGTATAGAATGTAGATGGATAGTATACTTAATGGATGACGAGTGACAACACAGAGGTAGGTACACAGCAGTGGCCTACCGTACTGCTATATATAGTATACTGGTGGACACTGTCAGCAAACTGCAAAACTAAAATGCACCACAGGTATTGAATGTAGATGGATAGTATACTTAATGGATGACGAGTGACGACACAGAGGTAGGTACACAGCAGTGGCCTACCGTACTGCTATATATAGTATACTGGTGGACACTGTCAGCAAACTGCAAAACTAAAATGCACCACAGGTATAGAATGTAGATGGATAGTATACTTAATGGATGACGAGTGACGACACAGAGGTAGGTACAGCAGTGGCCTACCGTACTGCTATATATAGTATACTGGTGGACACTGTCAGCAAACTGCAAAACTAAAATGCACCACAGGTATAGAATGTAGATGGATAGTATACTTAATGGATGACGAGTGACGACACAGAGGTAGGTACAGCAGTGGCCTACCGTACTGCTATATATAGTATACTGGTGGACACTGTCAGCAAACTGCAAAACTAAAATGCACCACAGGTATAGAATGTAGATGGATAGTATACTTAATGGATGACGAGTGACGACACAGAGGTAGGTACAGCAGTGGCCTACCGTACTGCTATATATAGTATACTGGTGGATACTGTCAGCAAACTGCAAAACTAAAATGCACCATAGGTATAGAATGTAGATGGATAGTATACTTAATGGATGACGAGTGACGACACAGAGGTAGGTACACAGCAGTGGCCTACCGTACTGCTATATATAGTATACTGGTGGACACTGTCAGCAAACTGCAAAACTAAAATGCACCACAGGTATAGAATGTAGATGGATAGTATACTTAATGGATGACGAGTGACGACACAGAGGTAGGTACACAGCAGTGGCCTACCGTACTGCTATATATAGTATACTGGTGGACACTGTCAGCAAACTGCAAAACTAAAATGCACCACAGGTATAGAATGTAGATGGATAGTATACTTAATGGATGACGAGTGACGACACAGAGGTAGGTACACAGCAGTGGCCTACCGTACTGCTATATATAGCATACTGGTGGACACTGTCAGCAAACTGCAAAACTAAAATGCACCACAGGTATAGAATGTAGATGGATAGTATACTTAATGGATGACGAGTGATGACACAGAGGTAGGTACACAGCAGTGGCCTACCGTACTGCTATATATAGTATACTGGTGGACACTGTCAGCAAACTGCAAAACTAAAATGCACCACAGGTATAGAATGTAGATGGATAGTATACTTAATGGATGATGAGTGATGACACAGAGGTAGGTACACAGCAGTGGCCTACCGTACTGCTATATATAGTATACTGGTGGACACTGTCAGCAAACTGCAAAACTAAAATGCACCACAGGTATAGAATGTAGATGGATAGTATACTTAATGGATGACGAGTGACGACACAGAGGTAGGTACAGCAGCGGCCTACCGTACTGCTATATATAGTATACTGGTGGACACTGTCAGCAAACTGCAAAACTAAAATGCACCACAGGTATAGAATGTAGATGGATAGTATACTTAATGGATGACGAGTGACGACACAGAGGTAGGTACAGCAGTGGCCTACCGTACTGCTATATATAGTATACTGGTGGACACTGTCAGCAAACTGCAAAACTAAAATGCACCACAGGTATAGAATGTAGATGGATAGTAGACTTAATGGATGATGAGTGACGACACAGAGGTAGGTACAGCAGTGGCCTACCGTACTGCTATATATAGTATACTGGTGGACACTGTCAGCAAACTGCAAAACTAAAATGCACCACAGGTATAGAATGTAGATGGATAGTATACTTAATGGATGACGACACAGAGGTAGGTACAGCAGTGCACTCTGCACTGTACTCCTCCTATATAATATTAATTATACTGGTGGTCCCCAGTCCCCACAATAAAGCAGCACACTGAGCACAGATATGGAGTGTTTTTCAGGCAGACAACGTATACTGGTGGTCACTGTCAGCAAAACTCTGCACTGTACTCCTGCTATAGCTGCTCCCCAGTCCCCACAATTAAGCAGTGTGAGCACTCAGCACAGATATATTATGCAGCACACTGAGCACAGATATGGTATGGAGCATTTTTTTCAGGCAGAGAACTGATAAAAACTGGTGGTCAATTATCAGCAAAACTCTGCACTGTACTCCTAACAGCTGCTCCCCAATCCTCCCCACAATTAAGCAATAAACAACCAATCAACTGTCTTCTACAATAAACGGAGAGGACGCCAGCCACGTCCTCTCCCTATCATCTCCAATGCACGAGTGAAAATGGCGGCGACGCGCGGCTGCTGCTTATATAGAATCCGAATCTCGCGAGAATCCGACAGCGGGATGATGACGTTCGGGCGCGCTCGGGTTAGCCAAGCAAGGCGGGAAGGTTCGAACCTGCCTCGGACCCGTGTAAACAAGGTGAAGTTCGGGGGGGTTCGGCACTACTTTGTACCCGTACAACGGTGCATACGCATGCACAGTTTTGCCGAGATTTAACCTGATCGCAGTACTACAAAAAGTTGCTAGCGAGCAATCAACTCGGAATAACCCCCTTGTTTTGTAAGGGGATGTAGTTATGTGACTGTCGGGATGTAGTTATGTGACAGGAGACCGCCGGTCACAATACCGACCACTACATCCCGCCCGCTCGAATCCCGACAGTTGGCATGGCAATTAAACAGGGACTATTCCCACTCGTGGGTGTCCACGACGCCCATAGAGTGGGACTAGAACCTGTGGTGAGCTCAGCTCACCACCGAGCCCGCAACCCCCCTGGAGGGAGAATAAATAGCGTGGCGCCCACAGCGTGGCGAGCGCAGAAAGCCCGCAAGGGGCTCATTTGCGCTCACTACACTGTCGGTATGCCAGCGGTCGGGATCCCGGCGCTGGTATGCTGGTCGCCGGGAGCCCGGCCGCCGGCATACCATACTACACCCTTTCAATGAACCTTACAATACAAAATACCTCCAAATGAGAAGTGGGGAGTGTTGTTCAATTCCTGAATGCGCAGAAAGTGATACCCATCACTTTGGGTGGGAGGTTATCCATCATCGACCCTATGGTCTGGACCTTGCTTCAAGCAGTTTTCACCTTTTCACTAAACTGGAAGAATTCCTGGAAGTGATAATGAGTTGAAGCGTGTGGTCAGCAACTGGTTCAATGGACTGCTGAGAACAACAAGGGGATTCTATAAATGAAGGCTGTGATTATGGGGGAAACAGACAAAGATACACTGTGTTAAAAAAAAAAAATATATATATATATATATATATATATATTTTTTTTTTTTTTTTTTTTTTTTATTTTTTTTTGTTTCCTTTTGTATACAACCAAACGGTCTTTATTTTCTGTATTGCCCTCATATTTTAATTAACATACAGCTACTGAGATGTTCACACAGAACGGGTTGTGTGGAGCAGATACAGGATGTGTTTGTGTGTGACTGTGTTTAGTGTTACAGAACTCTTGGAATGAAACCAAAGTCTGCATCAGAGAGAATGAAATAATTTCCAAACATGGTTCTCATGGCTGAATTGAAGTCTTCTGCTTTGCTTCGAGCCTTAAACGTAACACTGGGAAATTAATTTACCGTAGAAGGGAGGTAATGTATTTTTCTGATTATTTAACCCTCTCACTGACAGTTACAGAGCTAGACCCCAGCAGCCACCTGTACGGCGCCTGTTCATGTGCTTAGTGGTGCACTGCTGTTTTGGATAAACGGCCTGCAGGTAAGTGTACTGTGGTGGACCCGGAGTTTATAGCAGCTATCTCTCTTCCATCAGCTACAGTAGGTTTGATTTCCAGGACGCCCCAATGTTTTTTTATTTTCACATTATCAATAAATAATTAAATAGAAAGAGGTTACCTGGTATATCTATATGCCATTAGCCACAATGTTGCCATTTGTCATGGCTCTAATCCCTTGACCAGCCCATGAATAAGGTAAAGAGGACTAAATATTATTGACATGGAGGTCAGTCTTACCATAGATGTTAGATCACCCTGTATTTAGGTCAAATATCACCCATCAATCCTTTTTAGTTCGGTATATTAAGTCAACAATGACCATGTCAACATGAGAATGTTGATATGGTTATAATGTTGACATATAACATGTCGACACAATCAGATATTGACATTCCACATGTCGACACATGGTGACTGTCGACAATCCATGTTTCAGATAAGCTTCACCCTAACCGTAGCCCTAACACTAATATGTCGCCATTTTGTCCACATTGACATTTTCCAGATGTAGAATTTTAACCATATAGACATCATAACTGTGGACATTCTAGTGTTGATATTATGATATACTTGCCTACTCTCCCAGAACGACTGGGGACTTTCTGAAAAAAGGGGTTGCACTCCCGGCCCCCCCGAGAAAGTAGGCAAGTCTCCCGCATCCTGCTCCCCCAGCCGCACTCCCCCTTTCTTCCGCTCACCTGCATCCATAGCTCCATCCGCTCACCCAGGAGTAGTGGGCGGGGGCGATGATGCGATTTGAGCTAAATTGTGTAATTGTAGCACTGCCCCCCAGCTTTACAGTGCCAACAATGATGCGATCACATCTCCACACCCTGAACCGCCTCCTCCACACTCATAGGCAAATGCTGGGGGGGATTCAGTGTGTGCGGACCCCCGTGTTTTGGTTTTGGATTTGTATTGACTTCATGTTTTGGTTTTTAAGTTTGCCAAAACCGCTCACACGTGTTTTAGTTTTGGATCTGTATTTTTTCAAAAGTTTACAAAAACAGCTGCAATCACATAATTTGGACCTCAGTACCTGTTCCTACAGTACTATTAACCTCAAAAACATTCATTTCAGTTTTGACCACCTCACAGCTCACAATATTGTTTTTATCCAGTTCAGGCCTAAAGGTTGCACTGAGCCATCTGGCTGACTGAGCAACAGCAGTGGGTGGCACAAACACATGGCAGTTCAACTTCAAACATGGCACATCTAGGAAACAGACAGGATGGCAGTTTAATAAACTATACCACCCCATAGAAAGTGGCCAATAAAGTTTTAATTAATCAAGAGCTAGTTCAGAGACCTGAAGGATGCACAGGGAAATGGAGGTGGAGTATACAGTGGATGGCAGGTAAAAGAATGATCAATTGATTGATTGGTTTTTTGATTATTAAAAATAAATAAAATTGAGAAGTGGACAATATTGATCTTCTGTTTTTCAGCAAGTCATGGGAGAAAAGTCCATAAAAGAATGCAAAAATGATTGATTGATTGATTGATTGATTGATTAGAATCAACATGTGTGAGCCCTAGATCAAGAGCTGTAGGCTGTACTGCAGGGGGAAAAGCCATACTATACAAGAATGATTGATTGATTGATTGATTGATTAAGTAATTAAAATTAACATATCTGAGGCACCATATCATTTCTTGTTAAAAATGTGTTGCAAATTACTAATGCAAAGACCATCTGCAGTGCTCCCCAAAAATGCAGCCCATTATGAAAAGAAAAGTGGTGTAAGGTGGAATTATCCTTGTGCCCTCCCACCTACTTTTATGTATATGCACAGTATAGCAAAGCAAGCACTTCAGCGACTGGCACTTTTGTGGCTGAAGTGCTTGGTTTGTTTGGGCCCCCACAAACCAATTTTTTGGAAGGTCTACCTCTGATCACTAATGAGGAGGTTAAAGATGAGGGTGTTAATTACATTATAATTTTGTAAAATAAATTTTATGAACTCGCTGCAAATGATGTAACATGGAAAAGGTGTACCTCTACTAACTTTGGCCTCATAAATGGCCTCATAAATGGAGCAGATACCATCACAAGCATTGTCAGGATTTGGTTAAAAAATAATCCCACACCCAAGAGCTGGCACTTTTGGTCTTATGCCCAGGCATCACGATGGCTTCCTTTTTATTACGGAGCAAGAACTTCTGCCACTGTTTGTTGACTTAAGGTCCCTACACACTATGCGATCCGCCGCCAAGCTGCACGATGGCGGATATGGCCGACAGGCGACCCGGTGGCGGGGGCAGTGATTGGAGGAGTGAAGCTTCTTCACTCCCCCCGTCACCCGGCTCCATAGCATTGCAGGCAAATTTGGTCGAGATCGTCCATATTGGCCTGCATGCACAAGCGACGGGGCACCAACGATGAACGAGCGCGGGGCCGCGCATCGTTCATCGCTGGTGCCTCCACACTGAAAGATATGAACGGTATCTCGTTCATTAATGAACGAGATCGTTCATATCTTTCAGTAATATCGGCATGTGTGTAGGGCCTATTAGACACAGTGGCGTAACTAGGGGCCCGCAGCCCTTGCGAGCGCTTGGGGGCATGCAGGGCTGCGGGGTGCCCCTGATTTCTGCTGGGAAGGATGGACACGGAGGGCACAGCGCGCGCCTCTCCTGTGTGTCCCTCCTAGGTCTCCGGCGGCAGACACGCCGCTGCTGGACACCCAGGAGGGACACACAGGAGAGGCGTGTGCTGTGTACCCGGGAGGGGGGTGTACCTGGCACTGGGGGAGCATATATAGCACTGGGGATGAGCATATTTGGCACTGGTGGAGGGCATATTTGGCACTGGGGGGGCATGTTTGGTACTGGGGGGCATGTTTGGCACTGGGGGTATATGTGTACCAGTCACTGGGGGGGGGGGAAATTTGGCACTGGGGGTATATGTGTACCTGGCACTGGGGGGCATATTTGGCACTGGGGGCATATGTGTACCTGGCACTGTGGGGGAATATCTGACACTGGGGGCATATGTGGCACTGGGAGCACAGCCCTAGCAACAAGCATTACCCCCTAGCAACGAGCATGACACCCAGTGCATGAAACCCCTGGCTACGAATATTACCACCTGACAACAAGCTTGAAACCCAGCATGATACCTCTAGCAACAAGCATAACACCTACCGCATGAAACCCCTGGCAACGAGCATGACACCCTGGACATGAAAACCCCTGGCACCGTGCATGGAACCAAGAGCATGAAACCCCTGGCAACGAGCAGGTAATTTAAAAGTAATTAGAAGCCTTACTGTAGAACTTAATGTGTAATTGGCATTGCGGTGTGTGGCATAATGTATCACGGGCATTGCGGTGTGTGGCATAATGTATCATGGACATTGTGGTGTGTGTCATAATGCGTCACAGGCATTACGGTGTGTGGCATACTATATCACAGGCATTGTGGTATGTGTCACAGGCATTACAGTGTGTGGCACACTATATCACGGGCATTGTGGTATGTGGTATAATGTCTCAGGGGCATTGCAATGTGTGGCATAATGTATAACGGGCATTGCGGTGTGTGGCATAGGGTATAACGGGCATTGCGGTATGTGTCACAGGCATTACGGTGTGTGGTATACTATATCACGAGCATTGTGGTATGTGGTATAATGTCTCAAGGTCATTGCAGTGTGTGGCATAATGTATCACGGACATTGCAGTGTGTGGCATAATGTATCACGGACATTGCGGTGTGTGTCATAATGTGTCACAGGCATTGTATGTGCTATAATGTATCAGGGGCATTGCAGTGTGTAGCATAATGTATAACGGGCATTGCGATTCCTGTCATAATGTGTCACAGGCATTACGGTGTGTGGCATAATGTATAACGGGCATTACGGTGTGTGGCATAATGTGTCACAGGCATTACGGTGTGTGGCATAATGTGTCACAGGCATTACGGTGTGTGGCATAATGTGTCACAGGCATTACTGTGTGGCATGTTGTGTAATGGGCATTATTATGTGTGGCATAATGTCTAAAGGCCATTGCAGTATGTGGCATAATGTATACTGGGCATTACTATAAGGTGGAAAAATTACAAATAATGTAAGGGGCATGAATCAGGATTATTTTTTTTCCTGTGGTGGCCAACGTATGGGCGTGCAGGTTGCAAAACTGGGGTATAAGGTAGTCTTTTCCTGCAATGCCACGTCCCTATATGCAAAGCCACGCCCATTTCAGTAAGGTCACGCCCATTTCAGTAAGGTCACGCCCCTTCTTTTTATCACTTTGCTAGTGCCAATTATGGGGGGGGGGGGGGGCGGCGCCAGAGAATTTTTTGGCTTGGGGGAGAAAAATTTCTAGTTACGCCACTGATTAGACAAACAACATTATCAACATCCTCATCATCCTCAGTGGTGCCAGTTAATACACAAATATCCCCCTCATCCTGTTCGACATAAATTTTGGTGCATAAATGTTAGAAATAGGCTTCTCTATGAGTACAGTCTGAGAAATGTCAGACTCGTTTTGTTGGTTTTTAATGTGACAACTCTACCCCTTTTTTTTAACAGTTTGAAAGATTTTGATTTCAGGTGCCCTTTCCTAAACTCTCTGCCCCCATAAACCATCTTTATTAGATTTCGTAGTACTATCATGACTGGCAGCAGTCACAGCAGTAGTACTTGGTTGTTGCTCATGCTGTTCTATTGACTGATCGTGATCCATATTGTCTTAGTGCTTATATTTATGTAACTACAGTGGGGTACAGCACCTACAGTACACATAAGTTGTACAAAAAAGCAAATGACAACTTACACTGCAGACTCACAGTGCTTATGTGAAGTAAAGGCAGTGGGGTGCAGCACCTACAGCACACACAAGTTGTAAAAAAATATATATATATTAGCTCTGGGCTGCACTGCAGTGACAAAAAACACCAGTGCGCTGTGCACCAAAGGTTAATGTTGCCCTATATTGAGCTCTAAGCAGCAGCTGCACTGTAGGCAGTGACAAAAAATAAAACACTAGTGTGATACTTGGGGTTACACAGCAGCACCAGTGTGACAACTTAGACAATAGATGTAACTTCCAAGTTCCTGCACTATATAATATAATAAACAATGGGGGTGATACAGACCTGATCGCTGCTGTGCGTTTTCGCACAGCGGGTGATCAGCAATTAACTACGCATGCACCGCAATGCGCACGCGCGCCGGCAAACAACAACAGGCATCGCTGGTCAGCAACAGGCTGGTGCGAAAATTCTAATTGCACAGCCATTCGTATGCTGATTGACAGGAGGAGGCCGTTACCACAACTGACCGTTTTCTGGGAGTGTCAGGGAAAACAAGCATTCCCAAGTGATTTCAGGGAGGGTGTGTGACGTCAGCTCTGCACCCAATATCGTTCTGATCGCACTGTAAAAACCATTCACTGGTGAGTGAGGTGCGAACGGATTTGCAGCTGTCCGCTGACTGTGGGATTTTTTAGCTGCTCAGCATACACATGCGATTGCACACTTGCACGGGCGAATATACACTCCCCTTGGGCGGCGACTATCTGATCACAGGACAACAATTTTAGCAGCCCAGAGATTAGGTCTGAATTAGGCCCCATGACTTGTTAACTGTCTGTACTGCATCTAGCTCGCCAATATTAACATTGAGGGGACTGAAGTGTACCAAGGATGTGCGAGGAGGTAAATTGCTCAGAAGGCGCTGGCTAGTACAAGAGCCAGATTTGCACACAGTATATCAGCCAAAGGTTTTGTGTGGGCATTATACACAGGTGCAGCAGTATATATTGCTGGAAATTTGATGAGTTTTAATTAGAGATGTGCGGAAAAGATAGGTGCCTCACCTGCCATAGACTTTTTACTTCAGAGTTTTGACACACAGAGCTGATCACTGTAGTAAAAATAATAAGAATTTACTTACCGATAATTCTATTTCTCGTAGTCCGTAGTGGATGCTGGGGACTCCGTAAGGACCATGGGGAATAGCGGCTCCGCAGGAGACAGGGCACAAAAGTAAAAGCTTTAGGATCAGGTGGTGTGCACTGGCTCCTCCCCCTATGACCCTCCTCCAAGCCTCAGTTAGGATACTGTGCCCGGACGAGCGTACACAATAAGGAAGGATTTTGAATCCCGGGTAAGACTCATACCAGCCACACCAATCACACTGTACAACCTGTGATCTGAACCCAGTTAACAGCATGATAACAGCGGAGCCTCTGAAAAGATGGCTCACAACAACAATAACCCGATTTTTGTAACAATAACTATGTACAAGTATTGCAGACAATCCGCACTTGGGATGGGCGCCCAGCATCCACTACGGACTACGAGAAATAGAATTATCGGTAAGTAAATTCTTATTTTCTCTGACGTCCTAAGTGGATGCTGGGGACTCCGTAAGGACCATGGGGATTATACCAAAGCTCCCAAACGGGCGGGAGAGTGCGGATGACTCTGCAGCACCGAATGAGAGAACTCCAGGTCCTCCTCAGCCAGGGTATCAAATTTGTAGAATTTTTCAAACGTGTTTGCCCTTGACCAAGTAGCAGCTCGGCAAAGTTGTAAAGCCGAGACCCCTCGGGCAGCCGCCCAAGATGAGCCCACCTTCCTTGTGGAATGGGCATTTACATATTTTGGCTGTGGCAGGCCTGCCACAGAATGTGCAAGCTGAATTGTACTACACATCCAACTAGCAATCGTCTGCTTAGAAGCAAGAGCACCCAGTTTGTTGGGTGCATACAGGATAACAGCAAGTCAGTTTTCCTGACTCCAGCCGTCCTGGAAATCTATATTTTCAGGGCCCTGACAACATCTAGCAACTTGGAGTCCTCCAAGTCCCTAGTAGCCGCAGGTACCACAATAAGCTGGTTCAGGTGAAACGCTGACACCACCTTAGGGAGAAACTGGGGACGAGTCCGCAGCTCTGCCCTGTCCGAATGGACAATCAGATATGGGCTTTTGTGAGACAAAGCCGCCAATTCTGACACTCGCCTGGCCGAGGCCAGGGCCAACAGCATGGTCACTTTCCATGTGAGATATTTCAAATCCACAGATTTGAGCGGTTGAAACCAATGTGATTTGAGGAATCCCAGAACTACGTTGAGATCCCACAGTGCCACTGGAGGCACAAAAGGGGGTTGTATATGCAGTACTCCCTTGACAAACTTCTGGACTTCAGGAACTGAAGCCAATTCTTTCTGGAAGAAAATCGACAGGGCCGAAATTTGAACCTTAATGGACCCCAATTTGAGGCCCATAGACACTCCTGTTTGTAGGAAATGCAGGAATCGACCGAGTTGAAATTCCTCCGTGGGGGCCTTCCTGGCCTCACACCATGCAACATATTTTCGCCAAATGCGGTGATAATGTTGTGCGGTCACCTCCTTCCTGGCTCTGACCAGGGTAGGGATGACCTCTTCCGGAATGCCTTTTTCCCTTAGGATCCGGCGTTCAACCGCCATGCCGTCAAACGCAGCCGCGGTAAGTCTTGGAACAGACATGATCCTTGCTGAAGCAAGTCCCTTCTTAGTATCTCTTGAAGTTCCGGGTACCAAGTCCTTCTTGGCCAATCCGGAGCCACGAGTATAGTTCTTACTCCTCTCCGTCTTATAATTCTTAGTACCTTGGGTATGAGAGGCAGAGGAGGGAACACATACACCGACTGGTACACCCACGGTGTTACCAGAGCGTCCCAGCTATTGCCTGAGGGTCTCTTGACCTGGCGCAATACCTGTCCAGTTTTTTGTTCATACGGGACGCCATCATGTCCACCTTTGGTCTTTCCCAACGGTTCACAATCATGTGGAAGACTTCCAGATGAAGTCCCCACTCTCCCGGGTGGAGGTCGTTCCTGCTGAGGAAGTCTGCTTCCCAGTTGTCCACTCCCGGAATGAACACCGCTGACAGTGTTATCACATGATTTTTCGCCCAGCGAAGAATCCTTGCTGCCATTGCCCTCCTGCTTCTTGTGCCGCCCTGTCTGTTTACGTGGGCGACTGCCGTGATGTTGTCCGACTGGATCAGCACCGGTTGACTTTGAAGCAGAGGTCTTCCTAGGCTCAGAGCATTGTAAATTGCCCTTAGCTCCAGTATATTTATGCGGAGAGAAGTCTCCAAACTTGACCACACTCCTTGGAAATTTCTTCCCTGTGTGACTGCTCCCCAGCCTCTCAGGCTGGCATCCGTGGTCACCAGAAACCAGTCCGGAATGCCGAATGTGCTGCCCTCTAGTAGATGAGCACTCTGCAGCCACCACAGAAGAGACACCCTTGTCCTTGGAGACAGGATTATCCGCTGATGCATCTGAAGATGCGATCCGGACCATTCGTCCAGCAGATCCCACTGAAAAATTCTTGCGTGAAATCTGCCGAATGGAATCGCTTCGTAAGAAGCCACCATTTTTCCCAGGACTCTTGTGCATTGATGCACTGACACTTGGCCTGGTTTTAGGAGGTTTCTGACTAGCTCGGATAACTCCCTGGCTTTCTCCTCCGGGAGAAACACCTTTTTCTGGACTGTGTCCAGAATCATCCCTAGGAACAGCAGACGTGTCGTCGGAATCAGCTGCGATTTTGGAATATTTAGAATCCACCCGTGCTGTCGTAGAACTACTTGAGATAGTGCTACTCCGACCTCCAACTGTTCTCTGGACCTTGCCCTTATCAGGAGATCGTCCAAGTAAGGGATAATTAAGACGCCTTTTCTTTGAAGAAGAATCATCATTTCGGCCATTACCTTGGTAAAGACCCGGGGTGCCGTGGACAATCCAAATGGCAGCGTCTGAAACTGATAGTGACAGTTCTGTACCACGAACCTGAGGTACCCTTGGTGAGAAGGGCAAATTGGGACATGGAGGTAAGCATCCTTGATGTCCAGGGACACCATATAGTCCCCTTCTTCCTGGTTCGCTATCACTGCTCTGAGTGACTCCATCTTGATTTGAACCTTTGTATGTAAGTGTTCAAAGATTTCAGATTTAGAATAGGTCTCACCGAGCCGTCTGGCTTCAGTACCACAAATAGTGTGGAATAATACCCCTTTCCTTGTTGTAGGAGGGGTACTTTGATTATCACCTGCTGGGAATACAGCTTGTGAATTGTTTCCAATACTGCCTCCCTGTCGGAGGGAGACGTTGGTAAAGCAGACTTCAGGAACCTGCGAGGGGGAGACGTCTCGAATTTCCAATCTGTACCCCTGGGATACTACTTGTAGGATCCAGGGGTCCACTTGTGAGTGAGCCCACTGCGCGCTGAAACTCTTGAGACGACCCCCCCCACCGCACCTGAGTCCGCTTGTACGGCCCCAGCGTCATGCTGAGGACTTGGCAGAAGCGGTGGAGGGCTTCTGTTCCTGGGAAGGGGCTGCCTGCTGCAGTCTTCTTCCCTTTCCTCTACCCCTGGGCAGATATGACTGGCCTTTTGCCCGCTTGCCCTTATGGGGACGAAAGGACTGAGGCTGAAAAGACGGTGTCTTTTTCTGCTGAGATGTGACTTGGGGTAAAAAAGGTGGATTTTCCAGCTGTTGCCGTGGCCACCAGGTCCGATGGACCGACCCCAAATAACTCCTCCCCTTTATACGGCAATACTTCCATGTGCCGTTTGGAATCTGCATCACCTGACCACTGTCGTGTCCATAAACATCTTCTGGCAGATATGGACATCGCACTTACTCTTGATGCCAGAGTGCAAATATCCCTCTGTGCATCTCGCATATATAGAAATGCATCCTTTAAATGCTCTATAGTCAATAAAATACTGTCCCTGTCAAGGGTATCAATATTTTCAGTCAGGGAATCCGACCAAGCCACCCCAGCGCTGCACATCCAGGCTGAGGCGATCGCTGGTGGCAGTATAACACCAGTATGTGTGTATATACTTTTTAGGATATTTACCAGCCTCCTATCAGCTGGCTCCTTGAGGGCGGCCGTATCTGGAGACGGTAACGCCACTTGTTTTGATAAGCGTGTGAGCGCCTTATCCACCCTAAGGGGTGTTTCCCAACGCGCCCTAACTTCTGGCGGGAAAGGGTATAGCGCCAATAATTTTCTATCGGGGGAAACCCACGCATCATCACACACTTTATTTAATTTATCTGATTCAGGAAAAACTACAGGTAATTTTTTCACACCCCACATAATACCCTTTTTTGTGGTACTTGTAGTATCAGAAATATGTAACACCTCCTTCATTGCCCTTAACATGTAACGTGTGGCCCTAATGGAAAATACGTTTGTTTCTTCACCGTCGACACTGGAGTCAGTGTCTGTGTCTGTGTCGACCGACTGAGGTAAATGGGCGTTTTAAAGCCCCTGACGGTGTTTGAGACGCCTGGACAGGTACTAATTGGTTTGCCGGTCGTCTCATGTCGTCAACCGACCTTGCAGCGTGTTGACATTATCACGTAATTCCCTAAATAAGCCATCCATTCCGGTGTCGACTCCCTAGAGAGTGACATCACCATTACAGGCAATTGCTCCGCCTCCTCACCAACATCGTCCTCATACATGTCGACACACACGTACCGACACACAGCACACACACAGGGAATGCTCTGATAGAGGACAGGACCCCACTAGCCCTTTGGGGAGACAGAGGGAGAGTTTGCCAGCACACACCAAAACGCTATAATTATACAGGGACAACCTTATATAAGTGTTTTCCCTTATAGCATCTTAATATATAATAATATCGCCAAATAAGTGCCCCCCCTCTCTGTTTTAACCCTGTTTCTGTAGTGCAGTGCAGGGGAGAGCCTGGGAGCCTTCCTAGCAGCGGAGCTGTGTAGGAAAATGGCGCTGTGTGCTGAGGAGAATAGGCCCCGCCCCCTTTTCGGCGGGCTTCTTCTCCCGTTTTTCTGACAACCTGGCAGGGGTTAAATACATCCATATAGCCCCAGAGGCTATATGTGATGTATTTTTAGCCAGCATAGGTACTTTCATTGCTGCCCAGGGTGCCCCCCCCAGCGCCCTGCACCCTCAGTGACCGTTGGTGTGAAGTGTGCTGAGAGCAATGGCGCACAGCTGCCGTGCTGTGCGCTACCTTAAGAAGACTGGGAAGTCTTCAGCTGCCGATTTCTGGACCTCTTCTCTCTTCAGCATCTGCAAGGGGGTCGGCGGCGCGGCTCCGGTGACCCATCCAGGCTGTACCTGTGATCGTCCCTCTGGAGCTAGTGTCCAGTAGCCTAAGAAGCCAATCCATCCTGCACGCAGGTGAGTTCACTTCTTCTCCCCTAAGTCCCTCGTTGCAGTGAGCCTGTTGCCAGCAGGACTCACTGAAAGTAAAAAACCTAACAAAACTTTTACTCTAAGCAGCTCTTTAGGAGAGCCACCTAGATTGCACCCTTCTCGGCCGGGCACAAAAACCTAACTGAGGCTTGGAGGAGGGTCATAGGGGGAGGAGCCAGTGCACACCACCTGATCCTAAAGCTTTTACTTTTGTGCCCTGTCTCCTGCGGAGCCGCTATTCCCCATGGTCCTTACGGAGTCCCCAGCATCCACTTAGGACGTCAGAGAAAATGTTAATAAGTATGCCCTTTAATCTTTGCTACAAACTTGCTTTAAATATGTAACCTTTTCCCAAAGGGAAATGGTTACTTCTCAATATCACGGAAAATAACGGATTACCGTGGACTAAAACAAACAATGACGTATTGTCATTCAAGCTTAAAAATAACACACTAATAAATATGATATTAATCAAGCAGTTAACCATAACATATGCACAGGTTGCAATAACATCAGGTTCCGCAGTATATTTCTATTTATAAATTTTTTAGGGATGCAGTCAGAATGCAGACTGTCAGGATCACAGTAGACGAAATACCGATGCCAGAATTCCAACACACATTGGAGTCCCAACGCGGGAACTACAGAAGGGAAATGAGACCGACGCCAGAATACCGTCAGTCGGCATCCCAACCGTAAGTACTGTATAGCCACCGGGTTAGGTTTAGGGTCGGGGGACATGAGGGTTAGGTTTAGGCTGTGAGGGGAGGGGGTTAGGGTTAAGACATGGGGGAAGGAAGGGGGGTTGTTAGGGAGGGTTAAGCACCCCCAGGGGGGGGTTTGGATCAGACTGCAGGAGAGGAAGGGTTAGCTTTAGGCAGTGGGGATGGGGAATTAGGTTTAGGCACCTATGGGGGGTGGTTAGGGTCAGGCCCTATGGGGGGAGGTTAGGGTTAGGCTGCGAGAAGGGAGTGTTAGGGGAGGGAGGAGAAAACCACGCCCTCACCCCTGTCGGCCTTTACAGCATCGGAATCCCAGCATCGCTGTTATGACCATCGGGCTCATGAGCGCCGGCATGTAATACTGAACCCCTTTTTTAGGACATGTATGTAAATCAAAAGAAAGGGATACAACTCTGCGCTGGACAACAAAAGGCAGCAATCAATACCTTCTGGTGTTATCAAAACCAGAAAAAACAAGTATACAATGCAAAAGATTATATTAATTTGCGCCAATTTTTAACGGTAGATAGGAAATTTCTGTTATACAGTTCTTACTGTGAATAGTTCATTCGTCTTCTTAAGTGTATTGACTCATCGAATAGGGATGTTCACATGGAAAAAGAACACAAACAAAATGTCCCAATGTATAGTACTGTCTTGATGGTAACAGTCAAAAGGGTAAAAGAATATAGGAAATATTCAGATCCTCCACTCAGTGGTGATAGAAGGCATAATGGGATCACCCAATAAGTGCGGTGGTCAGGGAAAATGATGCTCACTTCAAAGCTTACTTTCAAAAAGTCTGGTCCATGCATATAAAGGTATCTTTAAATGGGTCCTGGGATGGCGTCCTCTAATGGATGTTAATACACGCCCCTCCACAGGATATATATGGAAAACGGGAACAAGAAAGATGCTCCAATGTGTAATACAGTAATGAACTTTTGAAATGGAGAATACAGTAACCTTTAAACCATGATGCTAGTAGGTAAGGGTCACCCACGAAGTGTGTCTCAATAATAAATGATGCTCACTTTAACGCTTACATAAAAGCGATGGATCCATACATATAAAGGTATCTTTCGATATTCTTTATCATCTAATCATCCGGCATGAAATCGTACATGTATGCTTACTTGAATTTAGCGTTGTCCACTCCTATAGCAGTTTCTTTCAGATCTCCTTCCCCATGTGTATGGAAGTAGGGGAAAAAAACCAGTTTGTATATAAAAACGGACTTTAATAAATAAAACAAGAAATTATAAAAATATAAAAGTTGCTTTTACACAGATACAGTCACCTGTTTCAGGGAAGGTGTAACAATGACAGCACAAAGTGGCAGATGAATAATCCAAAGGGCCCAAATTACCACTCCCACATGAGCTGAATCCCCCAGGTAACAGATCTGAGCAACATAAACAAACCACCAACGCGTTTCGACTATTTCTGTCTTCCTCAGGGTGTGCTAAGGGATCCCAGAGCAATCCATTTAAGCTCTGTCTGATCCCGCCCCCTTGTTATAACAATATGAGGTAAATACTGCAAAAGATTACATAATTCGACTGAAAGGTGGATGTGGACATACTGTTAAATTCATACATATACTGAAGAAAATAAATACACTGAAATAAATACTAATTAATATAAATACACGTATAATGTCTCCTTAAAAACGGGTTACCATGGTAACCGCCACTTAACCTATGAACGGAGGCTCCCTTGATTGACACCAGAAAGCCCTCAATGGTATGGTGTCAGTGGCATATATGTATTTCATTATAGTTTTCTCTATTATGTTTGTGCTAAATACCAAGGGTCTTTAATAACTAATGAAATACATATATGCCCCGTTTATAACATCACACTGTTCCCCTTTGGCTAATAAGGGCGGAGGTCTGTGGAACGCACACCTCCTAATTTATGATTTAGTGAGATGCATCAATACGGATGGTCATCACATTCACTTCCGGTCTCTGGGTGGAACGCATGTTCTGCGCTTCTAACCAACAGGACGTGACGACACTTCCGGGATCGAAGTGGAACGCACTGTGCGCTCCAGAGGGAACGGAAGCACGATTATGCTGTCTGTTCCCTCCACTACTTTTAGCCCGTTGCTATTGGCTCTCTTATACCCGGAGGTGACGCCAACACCATACCATTGAGGGCTTTCTGGTGTCAATCAAGGGAGCCTCCGTTCATAGGTTAAGTGGCGGTTACCATGGTAACCCGTTTTTAAGGAGACATTATACGTGTATTTATATTAATTAGTATTTTTTTCAGTGTATTTATTTTCTTCAGTATATGTATGAATTTAACAGTATGTCCACATCCACCTTTCAGTCGAATTATGTAATCTTTTGCAGTATTTACCCCATATTGTTATAACAAGGGGGCGGGATCAGACAGAGCTTAAATGGATTGCTCTGGGATCCCTTAGCACACCCTGAGGAAGACAGAAATAGTCGAAACGCGTTGGTGGTTTGTTTATGTTGCTCAGATCTGTTACCTGGGGGATTCAGCTCATGTGGGAGTGGTAATTTGGGCCCTTTGGATTATTCATCTGCCACTTTGTGCTGTCATTGTTACACCTTCCCTGAAACAGGTGACTGTATCTGTGTAAAAGCAACTTTTATATTTTTATAATTTCTTGTTTTATTTATTAAAGTCCGTTTTTATATACAAACTGGTTTTTTTCCCCTACTTCCATACACATGGGGAAGGAGATCTGAAAGAAACCGCTATAGGAGTGGACAACGCTAAATTCAAGTAAGCATACATGTACGATTTCATGCCGGATGATTAGATGATAAAGAATATCGAAAGATACCTTTATATGTATGGATCCATCGCTTTTATGTAAGCGTTAAAGTGAGCATCATTTATTATTGAGACACACTTCGTGGGTGACCCTTACCTACTAGCATCACGGTTTAAAGGTTACTGTATTCTCCATTTCAAAAGTTCATTACTGTATTACACATTGGAGCATCTTTCTTGTTCCCGTTTTCCATATATATCCTGTGGAGGCGCGTGTATTAACATCCATTAGAGGACGCCATCCCAGGACCCATTTAAAGATACCTTTATATGCATGGACCAGACTTTTTGAAAGTAAGCTTTGAAGTGAGCATCATTTTCCCTGACCACCGCACTTATTTTCCCATTATGCCTTCTATCACCACTGAGTGGAGGATCTGAATATTTCCTATATTCTTTTACCCTTTTGACTGTTACCATCAAGGCAGTACTATACATTGGGACATTTTGTTTGTGTTCTTTTTCCATATGAACATCCCTATTCGATGAGTCAATACACTTAAGAAGACGAATGAACTATTCACAGTAAAGGCCAGTACTCACTGGCCGATGTCAGAGAGATGTGTGCTGAGCGAACCGCTCAGCACACATCTCTCCCGGCGCTCAGCACAGCGCGATCTGTGCTGAGCGTGCGGGGGGAGACGGGGGGGCCGCTCACTTCACCCAGCGGGTGAAGTGAGCGACCCGCTAGATTGGCCTGCATGCAGGCCAATCTAGCAGCAGCGATAGCGATGCGCGGGGTTGCGCATCGCTATCGCTGAGGGGGCTACACACGGAGCGATCGTGCTTAAAATCTAAGCAATCTAGTCAGATTGCTTAGATTTTAAGCAGCGATCGCTCCGTGAGTACCCCCCTTAAGAATTGTATAACAGAAATTTCCTATCTACCGTTAAAAGTTGGCGCAAATTAATATAATCTTTTGCATTGTATGTATGTAAATCACCTCAAGTAATCCAATTAATCCTTTAGAGTTTGTGCACATTTAAGTAAATATTCATGAGAGCTCTTTTACAAAACTTTGCCCGGGTTACATAGATAGAAAGAATGTATTCGTTACACAATGTTATTCCCAGGTAATACAGTCTAGCTCAACGGTTCCCAAACTTTCTTGAATCACGGCACCCTAGAGTATCAGCATATTAGTTCTACTACTTGCTCTTCTATAGGAATAAGTCTGACTGTTCCGCCCTGCAGGGTTATCAATAGAGGATGGCTAAAGAGGATAGCAATGAACCTAACTTAGAGCCTATATAGGTTCACTTTAAGGGGGTGTCTTTCAGGCATAATCTCCTTCCTCCTTTGGCCTATGCTCCGTCCGCCTTGCTTGTGGGGAGGCTCGCTGCCTGCCAAGAGGAGTGTTCACCTCTCTACCCGCTTTCCCAGGGGTAAGTACCGCCTCTGACCACATCTGCCAGGACACACTGGATACCAGGGGTACCACCATCACATTCAACCACAGGGCCAGCACTGCAGGTCACCGGAGACCAGGGGACACCTTGCAGCAGAGCTCTGCTCCCCTTCACCGTGGACCAACTACCACTAAGTGTCATTGCAGCCACTTTTATCTCCTTCTCTCCCATGAGCCTCCACTGCTGCCCGGGAGCTTGAGCTGCTGACACTGCCCACTGTCACCAATATAAATGAAGCATGCAGTACAGGACATATTGTACACTATTGCTTTGAATAAATCTACATTAACTGATTGTACTCTTAGTGGGGTGCCACACTGATATTCTTGCTATAATTTGTTACGAATGTTAAATGATGCTCCAGGCAATCAACTCCTAACTGTCCTGTGTTTGAAAAATGACAAGAGCTGATTGGCTGGAGCACCATTTAACATTCCTAATAACTGTGATAACAAGAATATCACTCTTTGTTATATCTGCCCTTGGTGTTGCAATCCTCTTGTCAGAGCTGATAGAAACCCACATCAGAAAGAGGCAATCACTTGAAAAAGGCAGATGACACCATTGCACTTTGTCAGTATACTCTACAACAGCTCTTGTCATTATCATGCAAACAGAGAACCAGACTGCAATACAAGCCTTATACTGGTAAGTAAAAGCCAACTTCACACACCCAGAAAGGTGGCAACTGTATAGGTAACATTAGTGGTGGCAACAGGGACAGTGATACCTGGGTGCAGCTAACTGTAGGCACCCATGCACAAAAAGGGTTGTGGCCTCTGAGGAATGGGTGTAGTCTTGCATGAGTCCCATGCTGGCCTCACTAAGGGCGCATGGCCTAGTGGGAAGCCCCTCCCCCCATTATAGCACTCTGGGGACGTGCCCAGCATCCCCTGAGATGCTGGGCTACCCCTGGAGACTAGTGAATGCAATGCCGGCTCCTTCTCAGTGACAGGAGCCATTTGCTACAGGATAATGATGACACTGCAGCACCCGGCTCCTGTGCTTCTGCATTCACAACATACTGCCAGTATCCGTGCAGCAATGATGTAGAATAATGTAAGTAGAAGGGGCAGTGGAGGGCACGGTTGGACAGTATGCGATGGAAAAGCTGGTAGTGAGGGGCATGTAACCTATGAAGAAAAATGTGGTCCCAGTACAGCACTGCAATGTTACCCTGAAGTACCTGGAGCATACAGTGCTGGCGGCAGCGCCAGCCACTATACGGCACCAATACGTTACACCCCGGGCAATGAGCATTACACCCCTGGCCATGAGCATGACACCCCCTGAGCATGAAACCCCTGGCAATGAGCATGACACCAAGAGCAATAAACCCCTGGCAACGAGCATTATACCTATTGCAACAAGCATGATACCCAGAGCATGAAACCACTGGCAACGATCATTCAACCCTGGCAACGAGCATTATACCCCTGGCAACGAGTATGACACCCAAATTATGAAAACCCTAGCAATGAGCATTCACCCCTGGCAATGAGCATGACATACAGAGCATGAAACCCCTGGCAATGAGCAGGTAATTTAAAAGTAATTAGAAGCCTTACTATGGGGCATAATATGTCAGGGGCATTGTGGAGTGTGGTATAATGTATCACAGGCATTACAGTGTGTGGCATAATGTATCACAGACATTGCAGTATGGCATAATGTGCCAGGCACATTGTGGTATGTGGCATAATGTGTCAGGGGCATTGTGATGTGTGGCATAATGTATAACAGGCATTACGGTGTGGGGCATAATGTATCATGGACATTGCGGTATGTGGCATACTGTGTCAGGGGCATTGTGATGTGTGACATAATGTGTCAGGGGCATTGTGGTATGTGGCATAATGTGTCACAGGCATTACAATGTGTGGCATAATGTGTCAGAGGCATTATGGTGTGTGGAATAATAGGATTTTAATACCTACTGTTAAATCCTTTTCTCTTAGTCCGTAGAGGATGCTGGGGACTCCAAAAGGACCATGGGGTATAGACGGGGTCCGCAGGAGACATGGGTACACTATAAGACTTTGAATGGGTGTGAACTGGCTCCTCCCTCTATGCCCCTCCTCCAGACTCCAGTTAGAGAACTGTGCCCAGAGAGACGGACATTTCGAGGAAAAAATTTATTGTTTAAACACGGTGAGTGTCATACCAGCTTACACCTCGAACACGCCGCAGAACGTGGCATTCAATAGAACACCAGCCGACGGCATGAAAAATATACAGCAATATGCTGACCGAAAATGTAACACAACCTATGTGTAAACACGACCAATAATAACATACCGCATGCCATGGCATGAATAACGTCAGCAACAGACTTGACTGAAAAGAAACCCTACATGAGTGTAACCACAACCAATAGCTGCAGATACAGTACGCACTGGGACGGGCACCCAGCATCCTCTGCGGACTAAGAGAAAAGGATTTACCGGTAGGTATTAAAATCCTATTTTCTCTAACGTCCTAAGTGGATGCTGGGGACTCCGTCAGGACCATGGGGAATAGCGGCTCCGCAGGAGACAGGGCACAAAAGTAAAAGCTTTAGGATCAGGTGGTGTGCACTGGCTCCTCCCCCCATGACCCTCCTCCAAGCCTCAGTTAAGATTTTTGTGCCCGGCCGAGAAGGGTGCAATCTAGGTGGCTCTCCTAAAGAGCTGCTTAGAGTAAAAGTTTGTTAGGTTTTTTATTTTCAGTGAGTCCTGCTGGCAACAGGCTCACTGCTACGAGGGACTTAGGGGAGAGAAGTGAACTCACCTGCGTGCAGGATGGATTGGCTTCTTAGGCTACTGGACACCATTAGCTCCAGAGGGAGTCGGAACACAGGTCTCACCCTGGGGTTCGTCCCGGAGCCGCGCCGCCGACCCCCTTGCAGATGCCGAAAAGTGAAGAGGTCCAGAAACGGCGGCAGAAGACTCTTCAGTCTTCATAAGGTAGCGCACAGCACTGCAGCTGTGCGCCATTGTTGTCAGCACACTTCATAGCAGCGGTCACTGATGTTTGTGTAATGTTAATCTAACCTAGTGTTGCCATGTGAGTTATATAGATGTAGCTGCTTGTGATGGGGGTGTGACTTCCTGTCCAGGCTGCCTTGTTCAACATGACTACTTGGAACTAGCATGCAGTGTTTGTCTTCATTTAATACATCTGAAACATGGTGTCAGAAGTTCCTGAGCCCACAAATGATGCTGATTATTGGCAGAGCAGCAGCTCAAGCTTATGAGAAGACCTGCAGTGACAAGAAAAGGATAAGGATTGCATAGATATCAAGTGGATTGAATCACCATTGTGTTAAACTTGTCTGCCTTCTCTGGAGTGGGAGTACAACAACATGGCAACTAACAACAATATTCCTCCACCTGATGGGATGCAGATGAGTGGCAATTTGTGCATCAACTGGGAGAACTTTAGAGCTGAGTTTGAAGATTTTTCTTTAGCTACAGGCCTGAATGATAAATCAGCTGAGGTGCAAGCAGCCACACTGAGGAGAGTGATGGGCAGTGAATGCCGTCATGTTTATAAGCACAGCCTGAGTCTTTCTGCGCAGCAACAAACAGATGTAAAAGCAATACTGGATGCATTGGAGGCATACTTTAAGCCTGCAAAAAACGTCATTTATGAAAGGTATATTTTTGGCTGCAGTAAACAAGAGGAAGGTGAATCCATTGATAAATTTGTTACCCGGCTGAGAGAAAAGGCAGCAACCTGTGAGTATGGCACATTGAAAGATGAACTTATACGAGATAAATTAGTATTGGGCATAAATTGTGAAAACACACGCCGCCGTCTCCTGAGAGAGCGGAATTTAGATCTGTCAGCAGCTATTGAAATGTGTCGCACAGCAGAGCTCACTGACCAGAGAATCAGAGCAATAGACAGACAGATTGATAATGTCAATGTTACAGACAGACAACAGCACAGCAGGGGTGGTTTGCTGGATAGCCCAAAGTGTGCAAATCGGCAGCAGAACTCACCAGCAGCCAAATATATGGCCTGTAAATACTGTGGTAATAGGCACAGGCTAGGGAAAGAGCAGTGCCCAGCATTTGGGAAAACCTGTAGATCATGTGGTATTACCAATCACTTTGCTAAAATGTGCTTATCAAACAAGAGCTGGAATAAAGCAGGGAAAGTACACATAGTAGATGAAACACCTGGAGCTGATACCCATAGTGCTGAGGTGATTTATTCAACAGAATGTATTGGTACTATAAGATCAGAAGGCCAAAAGTGGTTTGCACATCTGACTTTGAATAATAAGAGGCAACCATGTCAATTAGACTCAGGGGCAACATGTGATGTTATGAGTCTGGAAGATAAGATGAAATTGGCTCCGAGAGTTCCATTACTGCCAAGTGACACTAAACTGAAGCTGTATTCTGGAGAGCTGATGAAATCATTGGGACGGTTCAAAACAGAATGCGTTGTTAGTGGACATACCCATGTGCTTACTTTTGAAATTGTAGAGGCCCACCAGAAACCATTATTGTCAGGTTCCACATGTGAGCGTTTGGGGTTGATGCAATTTACTATTCCTTCTGAGTTACATAAGATGGAACATGATTTGTCTGGACCATTGAGGAAAGAGCAAATAATAGAGGCCTATGATGATGTGTTCAAGTGGCCAGTGAAGTCTGTTCCTGGGGAAGTACATTTTGAACTTGATCCAAGTGTTCCACCATTCCAGTGTGCTCCACGCAATGTGCCTATAGCCCTCAAACCGAAAGTGAAAGCTTTGCTTGATCAGTATGAAGCAGATGGGCATATTGCACCTGTGACTGAACCAACGGACTGGATTAGCAATATGGTCATTGTGGCAAAGCCTGACAAGTTAAGAATCTGTATTGATCCTAAATTTTTAAATCAAGCACTGCGAAGATCTCATTATATTATGCCGACATTGGAGGATGTTTTATATAAGCTGCCCAAAGCAAAAGTCTTTACACTGGTTGATGCACGTGATGCATTTCTGCAATGTAAGCTGGATGATAAAAGCAGTTATATGACAACCTTTTGGACCCCTTGGGGTAGGAAAAGATGGCTTAAACTTCCTTTTGGAGTTTCCGTAGCACCTGAGGTTTACCAGCGAAAACAACACGAATTGCTGATTGGACTTAGCGGCATTGAGCCGATAGCAGATGATATTCTTGTGGTTGGCTGTGGCGAGACAGTAAAGGAAGCGGAGGCTGATCATGACCGCAAGTTGCTAGCGCTATTGGATCGTTGCAGACAAGTGAAATTAAGACTTAGTGTGAAGAAACTGCAATTTAAGTTGAATGAGGTTCATTTTCATGGTCATATCCTGTCCTCTGAAGGTTTGAAAGTTGACCCTGAAAAAGTTAGAGCTGTCTTGGAAATGCCAAAGCCCACTGATGTAAAGTCTGTGCAACGTTTGATTGGGTTTGTGACATATTTGGCCAAATTTATGCCTCGCCTCTCAGAGGTATGTGAACCCCTGCGCAGGCTTCTGGACAGAGATTCGATATGGCACTGGCTTCCAAAGCATGATAAAGCTGTGGAGGAAATAAAGCATTTGGTCACAGTTACACCTGTGCTGAAGTATTATGAAGTTACCAAGCCAGTAACTGTACAAAGTGATTCGAGTAAAACTGGACTGGGATGTTGCTTGATGCAAGAAGGACAACCAGTTGCATTTGCTTCAAGAGCATTGACTCCAACTGAGCAGAATTATGCACAAATTGAAAAGGAGTGCTTGAGCATTGTCTTTGCTTGTTCCCGTTTTCATTATTTTCTATACGGCCGGGACGTGATCACAGTGGAGACTGATCATAAACCACTAATTGCCATCTTTAAAAAGCCTCTTCTGTGTGCACCTAAAAGACTTCAGAGTATGATGTTAACATTACAGCATTACAATCTCTGTGTCACCTACAAGCCAGGCCCTGAGATGTATATCAGTGACACTCTTAGTAGAGCAATAGCTATGGATGGGAGTTCTGGAGCAGCTCAGAGTTATCACACAGTGTGCACCATGCATCCGGTAATGACTGACTTTGCAAAGATTAACCAGGCAGATTATCTGAATGTCACTGATCGGCGACTGCAGCAGGTTCAGCAGCACACCATGACTGATGAGAGCCTGCAGATTTTGAAGTCTATTGTACTGGCTGGATGGCCGGACTCAAAAGAAGAGACACCAATCATAGTGAGGGACTATTGGTCATTTAGAGATGAGATCAGCGTACAGAATGGCATTTTGTACAAAGGGCCAAGAGTCATCATACCAAAATCTTTAAGATCCGAGATGCTGGCACGCATACATTCCAGCCATCTTGGAGGTGATGCATGCTACAGACAAGCAAGAGATACATTGTACTGGCCTAACATGCAAAGTGAGATTAAGAACTATGTTGGTAACTGCTCGGCATGCAATGAATATGCTCATGCACAACAGAAAGAACCTATGATGTCACATGAGATACCAGTGCGTCCATGGCAGATTGTGAGCATGGATTTATTTACTTATGCAGGCAAAGACTTTCTGTTAATAGTGGACCATTATTCTGATTTTTGGGAAATTGAGCTTCTCCCAGACTTATCATCTGAGACTACAATAAAGCACTGCAAGGCACAATTTGCACGTTATGGCCAGCCTGAAAGAGTGATCTCTGACAATGGACCACAGTTTGCATGTGAACAATTTAGACGATTTGCCTCTGAATGGGAGTTTGAGCATGTTACTTCATCCCCACGTTATCCAAAATCGAATGGTAAAGCTGAGTCTGCAGTTAAGATAGTAAAGAATTTGTGCAAAAAAGCTAGCAGTGATAATACAGACCAATGGAAGGCCATATTACATTGGAGAAATACACCCACCGAGGGCATTGGGACTAGTCCTGCACAGCGTCTGATGTCAAGGAGACTTAAGACATCTTTACCAGTTGCCAGCACTTTGCTCTATCCGTGTGTAGTCCAAGGTGTGCCTAAATTGCTACAGCAGAGGAAGCAGATTTCTAAGCTGGGGTATGATAAATCTTCTAAGGAGTTGCCTGAACTTGCTATTGGTGAGCCAATTCGCATGAAGCCCCTTCCTGGAGATCGCACAGGCCGTTGGAGACTTGGTACCTGTGTGCGCAAGTTTGCACCACGCTCATATCTTGTGGATGTGGAAGGTAATTTGTACAGACGCAATCGTGTGGATTTGCGAGTAGCTGAAGGGACAATACTACATGAGAATGTTGGGCATTCCGTTCCTGGCTTGATTATGGAGCCGGTTGCGCCAATGGTGAATCAGGAATTTGAAAGGCCACAGATTGTTATACCTGAATTTGGAGGAAATGAGAACATGGAACATGCAGACATTCCAGATGGCAGTCCATCATTATCACCCGCTAGAGTTATACAGACTCCTGCCCAACGAACTTCATCTCCGACTCAACTTCCTGTTTTTACTCGTAGTGGCCGTCATTCACGGCCACCTGACAGACTTGATTTATAGTTTCAAAATAAACAAAGTAATGGAGGACATTGTTAGCATTGTTAGTTATGTTATATCTGCAGCATAAAAAAAAAAAAAAAAAAAAAAAAAGGAAGATGTTTGTGTAATGTTAATCTAACCTAGTGTTGCCATGTGAGTTATATAGATGTAGCTGCTTGTGATGGGGGTGTGACTTCCTGTCCAGGCTGCCTTGTTCAACATGACTACTTGGAACTAGCATGCAGTGTTTGTCATCATTTAATACATCTGAAACAACTGAGGGTGCAGGGCGCTGGGGGGGGGCGCCCTGGGCAGCAATGATAGTACCTTATTCTGGCTAAAAATACATCACATATAGCCCCTGGGGGCTATATGGATGTATTTAACCCCTGCCAGGTCTCAGAAAAACGGGAGAAGAAGCCCGCCGAAAAGGGGGCGGGGCCTATTCTCCTCAGCACACAGCGCCATTTTCCCTCACAGAAATGCTGGTGGGAAGGCTCCCAGGCTCTCCCCTGCACTGCACTACAGAAACAGGGTTAAAACAGAGAGGGGGGGCACTTATTTGGCGATATGTATATATATATTAAAATGCTATAAGGGAAAAACACTTATATAAAGGTTGTCCCTGTATAATTATAGCGTTTTTGGTGTGTGCTGGCAAACTCTCCCTCTGTCTCCCCAAAGGGCTAGTGGGGTCCTGTCCTCTATCAGAGCATTCCCTGTGTGTGTGCTGTGTGTCGGTACGTGTGTGTCGACATGTATGAGGACGATGTTGGTGAGGAGGCGGAGCAATTGCCTAAAATGGTGATGTCACTCTCTAGGGAGTCGACACCGGAATGGATGGCTTATTTAAGGAATTACGTGATAATGTCAACACGCTGCAAGGTCGGTTGACGACATGAGACGGCCGGCAAACAAATTAGTACCTGTCCAGGCGTCTAAAACACCGTCAGGGGCTGTAAAACGCTCATTTACCTCAGTCGGTCGACACAGACACGGACACTGACTCCAGTGTCGACGGTGAAGAAACAAACGTATTTTCCTTTAGGGCCACACGTTACATGTTAAGGGCAATGAAGGAGGTGTTACATATTTCTGATACTACAAGTACCACAAGAAGGGTATTATGTGGGGTGTGAAAAAACTACCTGTAGTTTTTCCTGAATCAGATAAATTAAATGAAGTGTGTGATGATGCGTGGGTTTCCCCCGATAGAAAATTATTGGCGGTATACCCTTTCCCGCCAGAAGTTAGGGCGCGTTGAGAAACACCCTTTAGGGTGGATAAGGCGCTCACACGCTTATCAAAACAAGTGGCGGTACCGTCTCCAGATAGGGCCGCCCTCAAGGAGCCAGCTGAGAGGCTGGAAAATATCCTAAAAAGGTATATACACACATACTGGTGTTATACTGCGACCAGCGATCGCCTCAGCCTGGATGGGCAGCGCTGGGGTGGCTTGGTCGGATTCCCTGACTGAAAATATTGATACCCTTGACAGGGACAGTATTTTATTGACTATAGAGCATTTAAAGGATGCATTTCTATATATGCGAGATGCACAGAGGGATATTTGCACTCTGGCATCAAGAGTAAGTGCGATGTCCATATCTGCCAGAAGATGTTTATGGACACGACAGTGGTCAGGTGATGCAGATTCCAAACGGCACATGGAAGTATTGCCGTATAAAGGGGAGGAGTTATTTGGGGTCAGTCCATCGGACCTGGTGGCCTCGGCAACAGCTGGAAAATCCACCTTTTTTACCCCAAATCACATCTCAGCAGAAAAAGACACCGTCTTTTCAGCCTCAGTCCTTTCGTCCCCATAAGGGCAAGCGGGCAAAAGGCCACTCATATCTGCCCAGGGATAGAGGAAAGGGAAGAAGACTGCAGCAGGCAGCCCATTCCCAGGAACAGAAGCCCTCCACAGCTTCTGCCAAGTCCTCAGCATGACGCTGGGGCCGTACAAGCGGACTCAAGTGCGGTGGGGAGTCGTCTCAAGAGTTTCAGCGCGTAGTGGGCTCACTCGCAAGTGGACCCCTGGATCCTACAAGTAGTATCCCAGGGGTACAGACTGGAAATTCGAGACGTCTCCCCCTCGCAGGCTCCTGATGTCTGCTTTACCAACGTCTTCCTCCGACAGGGAGGCAGTATTGGAAACAATTCACAAGCTGTATTCCCAGCAGGTGATAATCAAAGTACCCCTCCTACAACAAGGAAAGGGGTATTATTCCACACTATATTGTGGTACTGAAGCCAGATGGCTCGGTGAGACCTATTCTAAATGGGAAATCTTTGAACACTTACATACAAAGGTTCAAATCAAGATGGAGTCACTCAGAGCAGTGATAGCGAACCAGGAAGAAGGGGACTATATGGTGTCCCTGGACATCAAGGATGCTTACCTCCATGTCCAAAATTGCCCTTCTCACCAAGGGTACCTCAGGTTCGTGGTACGGAACTGTCACTATCAGTTTCAGACGCTGCCGTTTGGATTGTCCACGGCACCCCGGGTCTTTACCAAAGTAATGGCCAAAATGATGATTCTTCTTCAAAGAAAAGGCGTCTTAATTATCCCTTACTTGGACGATCTCCTGATAAGGGCAAGGTCCAGAGAACAGTTGGAAGTCGGAGTAGCACTATCTCAAGTAGTTCTACGACAGCACGGGTGGATTCTAAATATCCAAAATCACAGCCGTTTCCAACGACACGTCTGCTGTTCCTAGGGATGGTTCTGGACACAGTCCAGAAAAAGGTGTTTCTCCCGGAGGAGAAAGCCAGGGAGTTATCCGAGCTAGTCAGGAACCTCCTAAAACCAGGAAAAGTGTCAGTGCATCATTGCACAAGAGTCCTGGGAAAAATGGTGGCTTATTATGAAGCGATTCCATTCGGCAGATTCCACGCAAGAACTTTTCAGTGGGATCTGCTGGACAAATGGTCCGGATCGCATTTTCAGATGCATCAGCGGATAACCCTATCTCCAAGGACAAGGGTGTCTCTCCTGTGGTGGTTACAGAGTGCTCATCTTCTAGAGGGCCGCAGATTCGGCATTCAGGATTGGATGCTGGTGACCACGGAGGCCAGCCTGAGAGGCTGGGGAGCAGTCACACAGGGAAAAAATTTCCAGGGAGTGTGATCAAGTCTGGAGATTTTTCTCCACATAAATATACTGGAGCTAAGGGCAATTTACAATGCTCTAAGCTTAGCAAGACCTCTGCTTCAAGGTCAGCCGGTATTGATCCAGTGGGACAACATCACGGCAGTCGCCCACGTAAACAGACAGGGCGGCACAAGAAGCAGGAGGGCAATGGCAGAAACTGCAAGGATTTTTCGCTGGGCGGAAAATCATGTGATAGCACTGTCAGCAGTGTTCATTCCGGGAGTGGACAACTGGGAAGCAGACTTCCTCAGCAGGCACAACCTCCACCCGGGAGAGTGGGGACTTCATCGGGAAGTCTTCCACATGATTGTGAACCGTTGGAAAAGACCAAAGGTGGACATGATGGCGTCCCGCCCTGAACAAAAAACTGGACAAGTATTGCGCCAGGTCAAAAGACCCTCAGGCAATAGCTGTGGACGTTTCTGGTAACACCGTGGGTGTACCAGTCGGTGTATGTCTTCCCTCCTCTGCTTCTCATACCCAAGGTATTGAGAATTATAAGACGTAGAGGAGTAAGAACTATACTCGTGGCTCCGGATTGGCCAAGAAGGACTTGGTACCCGGAACTTCAAGAGATGCTCACAGAGGACTCATGGCCTCTGCCGCTAAGAAGGGACTTGCTTCAGCAAGTACCATGTCTGTTCCAAGACTTACCGCGGCTGCGTTTGACGGCATGGCGGTTGAACGCCGGATCCTAAGGGAAAAAGGCATTCCGGAAGAGGTCATTCCTACCCTGGTCAAAGCCAGGAAGGAGGTGACCGCACAACATTATCACCACATGTGGCGAAAATATGTTGCGTGGTGTGAGGCCAGGAAGGCCCCATGAAGAAATTTCAACTCGGTCGTTTCCTGCATTTCCTGCAAACAGGAGTGTCTATGGGCCTCAAATTGGGGTCCATTAAGGTTCAAATTTCGGCCCTGTCGATTTTCTTCCAGAAAGAATTGGCTTCAGTTCCTGAAGTCCAGAAGTTTGTCAAGGGAGTACTGCATATACAACCCCCTTTTGTGCCTCCAGTGGCACTGTGGGATCTCAACGTAGTTCTGGGATTCCTAAAATCACATTGGTTTAAACCGCTCAAATCTGTGGATTTGAAATATCTCACAGGGAAAGTGACCATGATGTTGGCCCTGGCCTCGGCCAGGCGAGTGTCAGAATTGGCGGCGTTTGTCTCAAAAAAGCCCATATCTGATTGTCCATTCGGACAGGGCAGAGCTGCGGACTCATCCCCAGTTTCTCCCTAAGGTGGTGTCAGTGTTTCACCTGAACCAGCTTATTGTGGTACCTGCGGCTACTAGGGACTTGGAGGACTCCAAGTTGCTAGATGTTGTCAGGGCCCTGAAAATATATAAGCAGACGATTGCTAGTTGGATGTGTAGTACAATTCAGCTTGCACATTCTGTGGCAGGCCTGCCACAGCCAAAATATGTAAATGCCCATTCCACAAGGAAGGTGGGCTCATCTTGGGCGGCTGCCCGAGGGGTCTCGGCTTTACAACTTTGCCGAGCTGATACTTGGTCAGGGGCACACCCTGACTGAGGAGGACCTGGAGTTCTCTCATTCGGTGATGCAGAGTCATCCGCACTCTCCCGCCCGTTTGGGAGCTTTGGTATAATCCCCATGGTCCTGACGGAGTCCCCAGCATCCACTTAGGACGTTAGAGAAAATAAGAATTTACTTACCGATAATTCTATTTCTCGTAGTCCGTAGTGGATGCTGGGCGCCCATCCCAAGTGCGGATTGTCTGCAATATTTGTACATAGTTATTGTTACAAAAATCGGGTTATTATTGTTGTGAGCCATCTTTTCAGAGGCTCCGCTGTTATCATGCTGTTAACTGGGTTCAGATCACAGGTTGTACAGTGTGATTGGTGTGGCTGGTATGAGTCTTACCCGGGATTCAAAATCCTTCCTTATTGTGTACGCTCGTCCGGGCACAGTATCCTAACTGAGGCTTGGAGGAGGGTCATGGGGGGAGGAGCCAGTGCACACCACCTTATCCTAAAGCTTTTACTTTTGTGCCCTGTCTCCTGCGGAGCCGCTATTCCCCATGGTCCTGACGGAGTCCCCAGCATCCACTACGGACTACGAGAAATAGAATTATCGGTAAGTAAATTCTTATTTTCTCATACGTCCTAGAGGATGCTGGGGACTCCAAAAGGACCATGGGGTTTATACCAAAGCTCCAGACCGGGCGGTAGAGTGCGGACGACTCTGCAGCACCGATTGAGCAAACATGAGGTCCTCATCAGCCAGGGTATCAAACTTGTAGAACTTAGCAAAAGTGTTTGAACCCGACCAAGTAGCTGCTCGGCAAAGTTGAACCGCCGAGACTCCCCGGGCATCCGCCCAAGAAGAGCCCACCTTCCTGGTAGAATGGGCCTTCACCGACTTCGGTAACGGCAATCCAGCCGTAGAATGAGCATGACGAATCGTATCACAGATCCAGCGTGCAACAGTCTGCTTAGAAGCAGGGGCCCCAATTTTGTTGGGAGCATACAGGATAAACAGAGCCTCTGTTTCCCCAATCTAAGCCGTTCTGGCGACATAAATATTCAAAGCTCTGACTACATCGAGAGACTTCGAATCAGCAAAGGCTTCAGTAGGCACAGGCACCACAATAGGCTGGTTCCTGTGAAACGCAGAAACCACTTTTGGCAGAAATTGTTGCTGAGTTCTCAATTCCGCTCTATCCACACTGAAGATCAAATAGGGGCTCTTGTGAGACAAAGCCGCTAATTCCGACACCCGCCTTGCGGACGCCAAGGCCAATACCATGACCACTTTCCAAGTGAGAAATTTTTTACTCAACCTTTCGTAAAGGTTCCAACCAGTGTGACATAAGAAACTGCAACACCACGTTAAGGTCCCATGGTGCCACTGGGGACACAAATGGAGGATGGATGTGCAGCACTCCTTTCACGAAAGTCTGAACTTCTGGAAGAGTGGCCAGTTCTTTTTGAAAGAAAATTGATAAGGCCGAAATCTGCACTTTAATGGAGCCTAACTTTAGGCCTGCATCCACACCTGCTTGCAAAAAATGGAGAAAACGACCCAGCTGAAATTCTTCTGTAGGAGCCTTCTTGGATTCACACCAAGACACATACTTCCTCCAAATACGGCAGTAAAGCTTCACCGTTACTCCTTTCCTAGCCTGAAGCAATGTGGGAATGACTTCACCGGAAATACCCTTTCGGGCTAGGATATGGCGTTCAACCGCCATGCCATCAAACACAGCCGCGGTAAGTCTTGATATACGCCCGGTCCTTGCTGTAACAGGTCCTCTCATAGAGGAAGAGGCCAGGGATCTTCTATGAGTAAGTCTTGAAGATCTGGATACCAAGCCCTCCTTGGCTAGACCGGAACAATGAGTATCGCCTGAACCTTTGTTCTTCTTATGTTTATCACCTTCGGAAAGAGTGAAAGCGGAGGGAACACAGACCGAATGAAACACCAATGGTGTCACGAGGGCGTCCACTGCTATTGTTTGAGTGTCCCTTGACCTGGAACAATATCCCTGAAGTTTCTTGTTGAGGCGAGACGCCATCATGTCTAATTGAGGAATTCCCCAAAGATTAGTCCCTTCTGTAAAAACTTCTTGATGAAGACCCCACTCTCCTGGATGGAGATCGTGTCTGCTGAGGAAGTCTATTTCTCCATTGTCTACACTTGGAACGAAGACCGCTAACAGAGCATTTACATGCCTTTCCGCCCAGCAGAAAACTTTTGCGGCTTCTGCCATTGCTGCTTTGCTCCTCGTTCCGCCCTAGCGGCTTACTTACGTCACTGCTGTTAAGTCGTCCGACAGAATTAAGATGGTCAGATCGCGAAGAAGATGTTCCATTGTAAATAGCTCTTAATTCAAGAATGCTTATTGCAGACAATCTTCCCGGCTTGACCTTTTCCCCTGGAAAGACTGCTCCCCAGCCTCGGAAACTTGTATCCATGGACACCAGGATCTAATCCTGGATCCTGAATGTTCGTCCCTCTAGGAGGTGAGAACTGTGAAGCCACCACAGGAGAGATATCCTGGTCCTGGAAAATAGGATTATTTTCCAGTGCATGTGCAGGTGAGACCCGGACCACATGTCCAACTGGTCCCGCAAAAAAACACTCTGGCATTTGACCTGCTCACCGAATGGCCTCGTAGGCCGCAACCATCTTCTTCGTCAACGGAACGTATTGATGGGTTTACACTGTTGCAAATCTGATCCGACTCTGGATCCTCAGATCTCTTTCCACAGGAAAAAACAAACTCTCAACAGTTCAGTATCTAATCTTATTCCCAACTCCGACATCTGCGTCGTTGGGATCAACAGCGATTCTCTGTGTTGAAGAACTGTCAGAGAGAAACCACGATTTGTACCACTTGTTTCTTGACCTCACCGTAGTCAGGAGAGCGTCCCACTACAGAATAATAATGGCTCTTACTATTGAAGGAAAACCATCATACTGCCATCACTCCGGTGAAATGGCAATGACAATCCTGAATAGCAAACCCAGGTAAGCTTAATGCGGATGAAACCACATTTAAACCCTCTTTCTTCTTTTACAGGTTGGAGATCCCTGCCCTGAGAGATTCCATCTTGTAGTTCAACTTCTTAAGTAGAAATCTTTTTGGGATTGTTCTAACCGAGCTGTCCGGGCTCAGAAGCACGAAAAAGCTTGAATAACAGCTTCTTCTTTTTTCGTGTGACAGGGACAGCAGGACAATGTCCTGATCCTGACCCAACTCTTGTATGGCGTCACATACTACCTCCCCGTCCAGAGGAAAATCGGTAAGATCTATTTGAAAAATCAGTGAGGGGAATCATCTGGAAACTCCAGTATGTCCCCCTTTGGACTCTATTCTTAACTCACTGGTCCAAGTCCATTCCAGGACTGACTGAAGAGTATTAGACGGGTTCCCACTGGTGTGGGCTCCAGCAAGATAGACCCAGCGACATGCGGTGGATGTGGTAGAAACAGAGGACGATATCTGCTTCTGCGAACTTGAAAAGGCTGTTCAACAGTGTTTTGGCGGGGCCAGTGTCTCTGTGAGGAGAAAATGGCGCTGTATAGAGTTGTGAGGGCTAAGCCACGCCCCCATCTTGGCGCGCTTCAGTCCCGCTAGTTTTTCACATTTTTATATTGACGGGGGTCAGTATACAGTGCCTATGCACTGTATACCTCTTTGCCAGGCCATATATATGAGGTATACTGCTGCCCAGGGCGCCCCCCCTGCGCCCTGCACCCTTGTAGTGCCGCTTGTGTGTGGGAACAATGGCGCGCAGCGCGACCACTGCGCGGCACCTCAGAGACTCTGAAGTCTTTTGCCATCACTGAAGTCTTCTGTTCTTCCTTTACTCACCCGGCTTCTTTCTTCTAGCTCTGTGAGGGGGGTGACGGCGCGGCTTCGGGAACGAGCAGCTAGGCGAACCAAGTGATCAGACCCTCTGGAGCTAATGGTGTCCAGTAGCCTAAGAAGCAGAGCCCTTGAACTCAGAAGAAGTAGGTCTGCTTCTCTCCCCTCACTCCCATGATGCAGGGAGCCTGAAGCCAACAGGTCTCCCTGAAAATAATAAACCTAACATAAAGTATTTTCCGAGAAACTCAGGAGAGCTCCTCAGTGTGTGACCATTCTCTCTGGGCACAGAGTCTAACTGCAGTCTGGAGGAGGGGCATAGAGGGAGGAGCCAGTTCACACCCATTCAAAGTCTTATAGTGTGCCCATGTCTCCTGCAGATCCCGTCTATACCCCATGGTTCTTTTGGAGTCCCCAGCATCCTCTAGGATGTATGAGAAAATGTATTAGGGGCATTGTGGTGTGTGGCATAATGTGTTAGGGGCATTACAGTGTGCGGCATATTGTGTCATGGGCATTGCAGTGTGTGGTATAATGTGTCAGGGGCATTGTGGTGTGTGGCATAATGTGTCAGGGGCATTGTGGTGTGTGGAATAATGTGTCAGGGGCATTGTGGTGTGTGTCTTAGGCATTGTGATGTGTGGCATAATGTGTCAGAGGCATTATGGTGTGTGGAATAATGTATTAGGGGCATTGTGGTGTGTGGCATAATGTGTTAGGGGCATTGCAGTGTGCGGCATATTGTGTAATGGGCATTACGGTGTGTGGTATAATGTGTAAGGGACATTACAGTGTGTGGTATAATGTGTAAGGGGCATTACTATAAGGAGGAAAAATTACAAATAATGCAGGGGGCATGAATCAGGATTTTTTTTTCCTGTGGTGGCCAATGTCTGGGAGTGCAGGTTGCAAAACTGGGTATAAGGTAGTCTTTTACTTCAATGCCGCGCCCCTTGCAGCGAGGCCATGCACTTTTTTGGGAAGGGGGGGGGTGGCGCTGGAAACTTTTTTGGCTTGGCGGAGTAAAATTTCAGAATGGAAAAGTGACCCTTAGAAATAGCAGCAAGTGACCTTGGTATGGACAGTTACAGCGGCCCTAAAAAAATGAGCGTGTGGGAAGGAACGATAGTGTACAGACATTGGAAGGCATGTAATTTCAAGAGTTTGGAGGCAAAGGGTAGGAGAGAGATTGGGTGTAATTTAGAGGGTGTCAGGATCGAAAAAGGTGTTTTTTTTTGTTAGAATGAGAGAGATGTGGGTATCTTTTAGAAGAGGAGTATAGTATCAGTGAAAAGAGAGGGGTTAAATACAGTAGGTGAGCGAGGAGGGAGCAAGCATCAAAAGAGAGGGTGTGGAGGAGATGGGATGGATGAGGTTGAGGGGGAAGGGTGTGAGTGGAGTGAGCGGACTTCATCATCAGTGGTGTGGGTGGAAGAGGTTTTAATGCGGGATTGGTCAGCATTAAAACAAATTTAAAAAAGAAGGATTTTGAGAGGAAATATTCTGATGGATAGGGTCATGCAGGTGGTGGAGAAAGGAGGAGGGGGAGGGAATAGAAGATGATCCAAAGTACATAGCCAGAGGTGCTACAATAGCTCTACACACTGCCGAGAAGTGTTGTTGGTGCCAATGAAGAAGCCTGGTGGTGGTCAGCAATAACTTTCTACAAGCTGAGGCACTTGCAGTTGCTGAGTGACTGCTTTAGCCAGTTGGAGCTATCAGTGATGGCTAGTTATTGACATCAGCAAAACTCCATACATTACATACTGCTAGTAACCTAACAGGGTGGCACAGCAAGCACATCTTGTCACAACCTGTATTGTTAAAGTCAAGCTGTGCCCAGTAGTGAATTTCCCACTAGGCACATGCTTAGGGGTGCCACTTGCTGGGGCCAGCACAGCTAGCTGCTCCCCTTCCCCCTTGCATCAGAGCAGCTGACCCTTTTTATTTTGCACCGTGGAAGTGGGGGGTGATGGGTGGAGATTTGCAGTGCAGGAAGGAGGGGTGAGATTGGGGTCGCCACTTACCTCATTGTTGTCTGTCGGTCTGGACTGGAGAGGCATCTGACTGGGACTGACAAGCACCTCTATGAAGGGGGCGGAGCCTGAGCACCCAATACTGTATGCAGTGGTGCAAGTAGAAAAAATGTCTTACAGGTACTGTGTACGCGCGCCGAAAAATGGGTGTGGCAAAATGCCATATGGGGCGTGGCCAATGAAAATGTGGGCGTGATACACATATGGGGGAGGGGCAGATACACATATGACCCCCACAGTGCCAGATACACGTTGCCCCACAGTGCCAGATACACGTTGCCCCACAGTGCCAGATACACGTTGCCCCACAGTGCCAGAAACACGAATGCCCCACAGTGCCAGATACACGAATGCCCCACAGTGCCAGATATACATTGCCCCCACAGTGCCAGATATACATTGCCCCCCGCAGTGCCAGATATACATTGCCCCCCACAGTGCCAGATATACATTGCCCCCCACAGTGCCAGGTATTCATGAAGCAGCCCCCCCCCCTTCCCCTGCTCACCGCTGCTGCTGTCCTTTCTCCCGTGCGTGACGGGAGGAGAGAGCAGCCTGCGCCTCTCCTTCCCCTCAGTCTCCGGCGGGTGAGTTCAATTCAGCGCCGATCCGTGAGCCAATCAAAGCTCCGCGAGCTCTGATTGGCTCACGGGCGGCGCTGATTTGAACGAAGACATTGAGCAGCAGGAGAGGCGCAGGCTGCGCTCTCCTCCCCTCACATCAACGGTAGCGAGCGGCGGCCCGTCGGTGTGGGTACGGCGTACCCACAGCGAAATTCTTAAGGGTACGCCATACCCACCAGTACCCACATACTTGCACCGCTGACTGTATGCCAATTCACTGTTTCCTCAATCAACACCATTTGCCAATTCACCCCCCACTCAGCATCCATTAGCTTCCCTCATCCAACACCCATTAACCCATTCCTCTCCAAGAATCCATGGTTCAATTCACCATCCCAGTACCCATGAACACATTCATCCATACTATCAGCAGCCATTATTGTCTCTCCACCAGGAGCCCATTTATCCATTCACCCATTCTCCTGAAAAATCCATGAATAAATTCACACACTCAGCACTCATTAACCCTTTCCTTTCTAAGAATCCATCAATTTACCCTCACAGCACCCATTGACACATTTGTTCACCCTGTCAGCACCCATTAACCTTCCCATCATCATCCATTAATCAATTCATACACTCAACACTCATTAACCTGTTCCTCTCAAATCCATTAATAAATTCACCCACACAGCACCCATTAATACTTTTGTTCACCCTGTCAGCACCCCTTAACCTCCCTCCACCCAGCACCTATTAATCCATTCACCCTGACAACTCATTAACTCCCCACAGCACAAATTACTCCCCCAATACTAGCAGCCATTAATCCTTTCACTCTCAACACACATTAACCTCCCCTGCACCCAATAACCTCCATCCACCTAGCACCTTTTAATACATTCACTCTCAGCACCTGTTAACCCCCTCTCACAGAACCAATTAACCTCAATCACACACCAAGAAACCATTAAAAAGTTCCCTTACCTGCCTGACTCCTGCTGCTCATTCAGCACCACATTCTGCTTGTATAGCCTGGGAGGTGGAGCTTGCATAATTAGCTGTTTCAGAGGAAAGGGGAGGAGAGGCAAGTGGGCTGATAACACTGATGGCCAGAGGAGCAGGCTGCAGCATGCATAAATAAATAATAGCTGGTGCAGCTGTGGGCGTGGCTGTCACCAGAAGTAAGCATGATAAGGATATCAGAGATATATAAAAATGTTCTCACGGGCAACCTCAGTGGACCGTCCCCTCATGTCCTGGTGCCCCTAGGCTGCTGCCTAAAGCTGCCTAATGGATGAGCCATCCCTGACTGCAGTGCCCAATGAACTAGCATTGGAGTCGCAGGTGATTGCTTTAGCCACCAGAGATGCTTAGGCATGTATTCCTGTTTGGTGTCACTGCCAGCCTTGATTAGAATTTACTCTTATTGGAATTTAAACATTGTAGCAAGCCACACACTTCAATTATCTTGTTATATTACAGGATGCAACATTAATACTGTGCCTAGGGCCAGCCTGACTGCTAAATCCGCCTCTGTCTGTGCCCAAGTACTTTTCAGTCCTAAGAATATTACTGCTGTCAGATATACATGGTGTTTTTATTTTACTTTGGCCGTATTAAAAGTTAGTGTACTTTTTTTCCAGCTAAACACCTACTGAGCATCTTTTTTATGATATTTTTATTGTGCCTAGGTGTCACTCTGGCCTGTGTACATGGTTTAGGCTGAGTACATATATCGCATGTTCCATTGAATGGGTGACATCTGTAGACATTGCATTGGCCCTGAAGCATAGCTAATGCCGATATATACACGGTCGAGTCACATTATTATGACCACCAGCTAATAGCCAGAGTAACCGCCGTGTGCAGCACGGACAGCAGCTAAA